>NC_058404.1:181951338-182019909 GCF_002201575.2 Neomonachus schauinslandi
ATTCGCCCCTTTTCACTTCCTGCCTGCTTGCTTGAGCTGGATATCCTATCTCATCTTCTCAGACACCAGGACTAAGATTTAAACCATTGGTACCCCTACTTCTCAGGCCTTCAGACTCAGGCTGAATTATACCACAAGATGTCCTGGTCTCCAGCTTGCAGATAACAAAGCATGGGATGTCTTGGCTTCCATAATCATAAACCAATTCCTCAAAATAAATCTCCTTTCAGGTAAGTAGGTACATAGTTAGATATTTAGACAGATGATTGATAGATAGAAAGATAGACAGATAGACAAATAGATGATAAATAGACAGATATCCTACCAGTTCTGTTTCTCTGGAGAAGCCTGACTAATACATACTCTATGTTTACTTTTTCGATAGCTTTGAGAGGGGTGGAAATTAGGGGGCCAATAAAGCCTCCCCCACAAAGTCACCCTTGGAGCTGTCGATGTCTAGAAGTCTTGTTCCTAGTCATCTGACAGAAAGCCACCTGAGATGAATGGGTAATACAGAGAAGGGCACAGCCAAGCAGAGCTTGCCAAGGCTCAGGCCCACAACTGGGCCTAGTGCAGGTTCAGTTCATACCTTCACACTAGAGCAGTGCCCAAGACAACCATGTGCAAGCCTACAGAAATATTAAAAAATAAAATCAGCCTAGTACTAACAATAGTTCTGCTGCTCCCCAGCAAACACACCGTGGGTCACCTTTAGTCAAGCACTCTAAAAATTAACTGAGAGATATCAGCACTACCAAGTAGCGATCAGACATTAGAGCCAATTTAAGTTCCTAGACTCCTGAGCGCCAAGCTCTCTGCATAGGCATCTTGCCCATTAGCCTGCTGGTGTCTTGATCCAATACCCTTGAGGTCTCTAAGTAGCAGCCTTACAAGGGTAATTGAAAGGGTATTACTGGCTGTCTATTTATCATCTCTTGATCACCTAACACCATGGTACCTATTAGGATGAGCTAGTAGACTCCGTGCTAAAGGTTGCCTCAGCTGGAAGCTTTTCAGCTGCTTATCCAACAGGAGACAAACAAAGCAAGATTCCCCTCAAATCCTCTCATTTTGGCCCAATCTTATGTGCTAATTAATCATGATTACTCCATACAGTAAGCATATTTGAGGAGATTAATCTGCACTAGCCTCGGGTAGTGTCCTAATTAACAATATGCTGACGCAGTGTTCTCCTTATAAGTGTAAATACAGCACTGTGCCATTTGCAAGACAACAATATGACCGTTTATTAGGCACTCATGCTAGTAGATGCTACACTGATCTATTAAAACTTTCTGTCCTTCGACATTTCTGCCTCATTGTCTTGGCTGGATAGTCAAATACCAGCAGAATATGTGGCTCAGCTTCTTAGGGTATCTTAACCCCCACCCACCCAAAAAAAGAGAGAGTATGGCCAAGAAAATATAATAGAATTAGGAAAACTTAAAGATCAATTATTCACTTTCCACCAGGCCTTAAGAACAGAAACATCATCCAGAGTTGAGCTAGATGTGATACACAATACAGATAATGCATTTCCTTGTCTGTTTGCATGCTCGTTAACAGAGAAATAAAATAGAGCCATCTGTAAAGATGGATGACCACCCACCTGTGTCCACCTACACTGCATGTGGCCTTGGGCTTCCTTTAGCAAACTCCCTACTCCCAGTCCTCCCCCCACATTTTACTTTCTCTCTACTCCAACAGTTTCAAATTTGAGCTAGGACTCCAACATTATAGAGAAAGAAGAGGAAAATCAGAGAGGGTAGAATGTCAATGATGTCTTTTTATAAACCCTATCTCAGGTTCAATTTTCCCATAGCTTCTGACCCTAATTCCATGAAAGAAAGGGATTCTTTTTTTTTTTTTTTTTTTTTTTTAAAAATTTTTTTTTTTTTTTTGAGACAGAGAGAATGAGAGACAGAGAGCATGAAAGGGAGGAGGGTCAGAGGGAGAAGCAGACTTCCTGCCGAGCAGGGAGCCCGATGCGGGACTCGATCCAGGGACTCCAGGATCATGACCTGAGCCGAAGGCAGTCGCTTAACCAACTGAGCCACCCAGGCGCCCGAAAGAAAGGGATTCTTTGCAAGGATTAAGCTGAAATGAGGGAAAAGGGTTGCTAGTGAGTGATTTATGATTATTACTTGTCAGTAGAGGCCAGAAAGCTGATAATGGAAGAAAGCATCTTCCTACTGATTCCTCCAAAGCAAATGGGCAGAACGGATGTGCAATAAAGATATATATTGGTCCTGAGAAGTCCACATCTGTGGAAAGGAAGAGAAGGCAATAGTAATAGGCAGAGGGAAAAGTTGGCTTATGATAAAGTCTCAACCAAAGTCTCAGATGACTCCACAGGGAGCTCTGGAGCTGAGATGGTCCTTTAGGCTAACAACTAGAGGAGGAGAAAAATATATTATTGCCTTTTCATATTAAGATATTCTTAATATATGTGTGTACATGTTGTTTCAGATTAATTTCCCAGGAAAGCAAACTGAGATGGAGATTAGTGTGGAGGAAGTTTATTGGAGAGTGCTCTCAGGAACAACACTGAAGAAAGGGAAAGGAAGGAAGCATTGTTTTCTAGGCCAATATTACAGATTCATTCATGGAAAGAATATTCACTGAAAGCCTACCATGTGCCAGGCACCAGCCATCAATGATACAACAGTGACCAAAGTCTCCTGGGTCCCTGCCCACATGGAGCTTTTCCTTCTACTAGGGAAGAAAGACAACCAAAAAACACAGAAACATGACACAAGGTTAGGGACTTGTAAGTGTTAGTAAGAAAATAAAGAAAAAGAGAAACTAAGAAAATCTAATGCAAGACTAGGGAATAGAGTGCTATAATGATGTTAGATACAGTGATCAAGAAAGGCCACTCTGACAAGGTTATAATTGAGCAAAGACTTGAAGGAAGTAAGAAACTGAGCCATGCAACCATCTGGATAAAGAACAGTCTAGGGACAACATGCAAAATATGCTCAACAAACACATCATTATTTTTAACAACTCACTGAAGTTCAATTATATGGGTGTCCCATAATTCATTCATCTACTCTCTGACTGATGAGCATCCAGGATGCTTCCATGTTTTTCCACTGCAAAAATGTTGCAGTAAACTTCTTTGTACACATATCCTCAATCACTGTTTACTTTTATTTCTGAGGGATGAATTACGAAGAGATTTTGGGAGATCTCTGGGCCAAAGGGTATGCTCATTTTTTTAATCAAATATTTTTCAATAATATATAGCAATTCATTATCCCACCAGCAATATAGTTAAGGTCATATTTCCCCCACATCCTCACCAGCAGTTGGCAACTTTTTTTTTTTTTTTTGAGAGAGAGAGTGGGGAGAGGAGCAGAGGTAGAGGGAGAGAATCTTAAGCAGGCTCCATGCGCAGCACAGGGTCCAAAGCAGGGCTCAATCTCACGACCCTAAGATCATGACCTGAGCGGAAATCAAGAGTCAGACTCTTAACCAACTGAGCCACCCAGGTGCCCCAGCAGTTGGCAACTTTTTAAACTTTTGCCAATCTGCTGACCAATATGGCTATCTCATCCCTTTTATTTGTATGTCCATGATTACCAAAGAATCTGGGCAGCTTTTCATGTTTACTGTCTACATATCATCACTTTTCTGAGTTATCAGTTCATGCTTTTTACCTAGTTTTCAGTTGAGTTGCATGTTGTTTCCTTGATTTGAGAGAGCTTTTTGTAGATTAGGGATATTAACCCTTGGCATTCATATGTGTTGTGAATATTCTCTCCTTGTCTATTACTTGATTTGTAAATTCTGTTTATGATACATTTTTTCTGTACAAAAGTTTGTAGCTTTAAGTGATCAAATCTATCAATCTGTCTTTTAGGGACTCTAATGAGATGAAATTTAGCAGGGATAAATGTAAATATTGTCATATCTTATCAAACTCAGAAATGAAGTTCAGAAAATCATCCTTGTCAGAGATGTTGAGGTTGAGAATTTAAGATAATATAAAAAATAGAATTTGAGGACCTGACATCAGAATTGAACGTATGAAAGCTTTTTAAAATATATTTTGTGTTCATGAAAATACAAGAATAAAGACATTATAATGATCTCATATTAGTAAAAATGGATACTAAAATCTTCATTTCTACTCAACTTTCTCGCTTAAAACTTTCGAGAGTTTCTTAAAATTGTAGAGAAGTGCTTGTAAATTCCATTTATTTTTCCTTTGTCTGGTTCTCCATTCAAATGATCAATGCCTTCCTGATTACATGACTTGGAAGATGCTTCCTACTCCATCCCCAGATCATGTGCCTGTCAAATCCTCTCACATCTAGGCTCTCAACTCCTCAACTACTGCTCACAGATGTCACCTGAATATCCTTCTGTTTACTGTGCTTCATCTTCCTTTGTCTTCCCCAAAGATTCATTGCAAAAACTTCTATCCTTCCTCTGCCATCTGCTTCCTATTTCTAACTCCCAATTTCCTCTCTTTCTAATTATCCCTGGCAAAAGTGACTCACAACCCACGCGATTCTGTTTTTCTGAATCTGAAATTCCAGTGGTTACCAAACAGGTGTATAGAAGTAAATTTCATTCCATTTTAATGTATTTTGAAGTTGGAGAAAGATCATCACACTTGGCATTAGTTCAAAATCACAGGCACTAAAGTAGAAGACACGAATCTGCTTTAATAAATGTTCACGTAAGAAGTATCTAGGGGCATTAGTTTTACACAAGTTCAGCATGAGCTAACAAAACTATAATAATAACAGAAATGGGAAAATTAACACACACCAATAGAAATATACATCCAGACTAGAAGAAGGATTTAGTCCTCGCAGTGGCAATAGATGGGGAGGGGGATTATCTTCACCAGCCGACATCTATCTAAATCAATCCTCATCCACTAGAATAGTAACAACATGATGGACTTAGACCAAACTTATTTTCCACTCTGGGTCAGGACCAGCATCCCCTAGAGTGCATGATCATGGAGGGGAGCAGATCCTTGAAAAATTGAAGTCCTGCTCTAAAATATCTGGAGGAATATTTGTTTCTCATTCTTCATGTTTCCTTTCATGTTGTAGGGAGTTATATTAGTATATGTTAGTTTTATTAGGGGGGTCCCCACCTCCAAATTTATTTAAGACAGGTTGATGGGAAGGGGAATGGGATGATGTATCTGACTGATAAGTTTGGGAAGATAAACTGGCCAGCAGATCCCAAGAGCCCTTCCCCTAACCCTAGCATGTGATGAGATAGGCATGCAATCTCCTCACCATCCTACTCCATACCCATCAGGGGAAGCACCTCCTGCTGGAAAGCCCAATTGTTCTGGGAGGGGAAGGGGAGAAGGACATTCAGTTCAGGGGAGAGTTAACTTCTGATGCCTGAGCCAGGAACACTGGGAATTAGACAAGGTATAAAATTTGGGGCAACTCAGTCTTTGTGGATTTCTTGAAGCTCCCATTGTACAAGGGTGCCCAGTTTGGGACCTCGAATGTGTGAGGACATTCTTGATCTTGTTGGTTCCTAACTGTTTATTTTGATCCATACAACTCTTTTTTTACAGATGTGCAGTAAGCTTTAACTGCCGAGGCCAGGCCAAGAGGTATTAAGTAAGCATCCTGGCAGCACAGATCAAAACAGCTTCTTCCACAAAGCAGGATCTACATGTAAGGTCTAAGGCAAAGGCCGCCGGGCGTCATCAAAGGACTGGGATCTAAGGGCCTCAGTCAAAGCAGAAGCCATAGAGCCCCAGCCAGGAAAGGGGCCTTACCCAGCACAGGCCACAACGGAGTTTAGCAAAAGAGTACCCCACCTTTCTCTCAGCAAATGCCTATAATTTCACCAGGCATAGAGACTGCCTTAGGATGCAGGTTACTTGTGCTTGACTTGAACCTTACCTCAGTTTTCCTAAGCAGGCATTATCTTAAGTCAGTTTCCCTAGAAGAAAAGCCTTAACACAAGGATTCATGTGCAAGCAATTTATTAAGAAAGCGCTTGCAGTAGAAACTAATAAAGGATCAGAGGAAGGAAGAAGCCAAGCAAGGGTGCAATTTTGGGTCAAGTCACAGCCTCAATCTGAATCCTCAGGACTCTTCTGGAGGGTAAATTATAGCACAGCATTTATCCTGCCCTAAGACAAGAATGCTGGGCAATCACACTTCCAACACAAGTATGCAAGTTAGCGCTCTAACAGTCCTATAGGGATTCGATGTGTCTTACTGAGCACTTGGTTCTGTATAAGGTTAAAACTCTGCTCCATCCAGGCATTGAAAGCTCCTCTAGTTAAAACTGAGAAGAAAAAGAAGTTGGCAAGATGGATTTTGGACTTGACGCAAACATACTAGCTGGGTCTCCATAGCCATCTGGTAATCTTGACAATGGAAGCCGCACACTAAGGATGAATTAAAGCAGAAAGAGAGAAAAGGTCTTGGTCCCTGGAAACTTCGTGAAGCTTCTCTACCTGGTATAGACTCCCTAACTTTGGATTTTATTTTACAGGGAAAACTAACCACAATCTGTTTAAGCCCCTGCAGTTCCTTGCTCTCTGTTCCTAGCAATGCAACAAAATTCCTATCTAATACAATTGACAATTTTTTAGTTTAAGGAATTTTTTTTAAAGAATTATTTATTTATTTGAGAGAGAGAAAGTGAGGAGGGGCAGAGAGAGAGAGGGAGAGAAGCAGGCTCCCTGCTGAGTACAGAGCTAGACTCCATCCACCTACCCTGAGATCATGACCTGAGCCGAAATCAAGAGTCAGAAGCTTAGCCAACTAAGCCACTGCCCCTGCTTTTTTTTTTTAAGATTTATTTAACTTTAAGGAATTTTTAAATCCAAACTTATAAAAACGTTAGAAATCGAAGTCTTATTTTACATTTTGTTTTAGTTTTTTGGACGTTCAGAGACTGTTAACATTTTTAATTCCAAAATTATGTTCAACATGTTACATATATATTAATTATTTCATTCACGCATTTATTCATTCATTCCTTCAGCAAATATTTATTAGCCCCTGCAGCCTGCCAAGTACTGTGCTAGGCTCTGGAGATGTTACACAAACAAGACAGAGTCCCTTTCTCTAAAAAGAGCAGATTTAGTGGGAGAGGCAAAGCAGGGAGACAGATAATACAGTACAAAGTGTCAATGATATGATAAATATCTGAACAAAGGGGCTGTGGTATCCCGGAGGAGATGAGTTATTTCTCTGGTAGCCGGAGGGAAATGTGCAAATAGCAGCATCCTCGGCAAAGAGCCACAAAGGAAAAGACTATGTCTGTCCTCACTCCACTCTGAGAGGCCCCCAAGTCATCAGCTGGGTGCTGCAGCTGCCCCTTCTGTTAGAAAAGGAACTCAAGGAGCAATCACATCTGTATGCACAAAGAACAAATAAACTGAAGGCTGGAGGTGGGAATGTGATGTGACAAAACCACCAGCCACACACATAGTCCTTTCTCTTAGCCTCAGCTTCAAGCCCATGCAGGAATCGCAGACAAAAGTTGTCCTTGAGAAACCTTTGCAGGCTCCTTTCTCTTTGCCTTGTTTTACTTCATCGTGGTTTGGTCTTTCTATTTTTTTTTTCCCATGAAGATGCCCTTGTGAAATTTACCCCCCCAAAATTGCATCTTACCTTCCAGTCACATTGTTTTCAAACCCACAGTGAGTTTGTATCTAAATGACAGTACAGTTGTGCCCTAAGATGAAGGTTTTTTTCTGAATCATTGAGAGTTATTCTCTTGCAAGTTTTCTCTTGAATTTCTTTGTTATAAGAACACATTATGGATGGTGAAGCCTGAGGAATAGACTTATCCAGGACAGAAAGAAGGGGAAAAGAGAAAATGAGCCAGGCTGGCTTTCCAATCAGATATTCTTCCCAAGTGGGTCCACTCAGCTACCAATAGGTGGAAGATGGACTAGTGCGAGTGTTGGCTGTGGATCACACCATTCTTTTTACTAATTACTATTTGCGTCGTTACCCTCAAGGAGTGACTATACACAGAGCTCAAGCAGCTCTTTACTCAAAGTTTTCAAAATAAAATCATAGTTCTCAGGATAGAGAGACACAGCAGTGAAAATCTAAATTTATGTCTTTCACGTGATTAAAAAGACAAAGAACATTAAGGTCTTGAACCTGTTTTTCAAAATGTCCCCCACTTGGTCATTCACTACACCAGCTGAGTGCTGACTTCTCCATAACCTCAAATTTCCTTTTCTTTCACTCTAATTCCTCCACCCTTTTAACTCCCCTTCCTATTGAAATCTCCTGCCTTCATCCATATGGGGTTGATGTGAGCCAAATCAAATGGAACAGTAGCAAGAAGTGGGATGTAAACAATAGAGAGAATTCAGCAGAAACATAAAATGGGAGTAAGAGGTGAGCAGGGAAAAAAAGGGAAGCTTTCCAAGACAGTGTTGGGACATTAGGAGACAAACTGGATCTCTCACCATATAGGCTATTGGGATTCCAACTAATTTAACTTAATGATAAAGGGTTGTGTAAACCCAGCAGGCTGGGGAGCTTGGAAATACCGAGGCAATTCACATTAGCAATACTTACACATAAAACTCATTGAAAAGACTACTGCCTCTGACAAGAGTGTAGAAAGTTGCAAGAGTGTATCATGTCCACACTAAACAATAAAAACAAGCAAGATAAGCTATGTACAAATTCACAGTTTAAAGATAAAGGTAAGAGCTGAGGATGCAAAGAAACCTAAATGAACTAAATTCTAGAAAGTGGAAAACTCTTCTTCAGAGAAGACACCACAGTTGCCTTCATCCCTAGTGGAGCAATGAGAGAGAGGGGAATTGGCGATAGATGGAGATAAGGAGAAACCAGATGCACTTTCCACAAACTCTGTCATGGTCTTACATTAGCCAGCATTATGGATTGAAATCCTGAGGGGCCCCAGTAAGGAATGAGTCTAACCCACTTGCCAAATCTTCCTCAAGGGCCTTCTCTGAGTACATGGAGGTAGCACACCAAAGTCACAGATCAGGAGATGTAAGAGAAATCCCTTGAAGCTACAGTGAACCTTCAAGGAATACAAGGAAGCCTGCAGGCAGGGTTCGAGGACTTCACCAAGTACACTGAAGCTGCCTAATAAGGACTGAGAGACAGGGTGGCAGGGTAGAGAGAGATTTTTCTGGATGCATAAAGCCAGAGGGCAGGCCTGGAAAGCAAAGAGAACTCCCCAGTGGCCTAAAAAGTTAGCAACCAAGTTGTAAAGAAGGGAGAACTTTCCCACAGTTCAGACACTGGTGGCTAAACTGTAAAGTATTAAAAAATTCCCATATTTCTGGTGCTAAGATTCCAAACGCTGCTGAAGGGAAAGTTCTGATCCCAAACTCCAACATTTGAAACCAGAGTGGACAGGATCTAACTAAAACTGCAACAAGGTCCAGACCCAGCTCAACAACAAATTAGGTTGACTTAGCCTCATACCCTATCAACCTGAAAGAAAGCAGGGTGATCCTTCTTCTAGAGACAAATAATTTACTTTGGTATCTAATAGTCTTTTATACACAATGATAAGCACATAATCAAAAATTGCAAGACCCATGATGATGTAAGAAAATATGATCCATACTCAACAGAATGGTTTTCAGTATAGCCAGAGATGGCTTATAGATCAGAATTAATGAAAAGGATGTCTAAATAACTATAATAAATATTTTAAAGGAACTAGTAAAAAAGATTTTAAAATATATGAATGGAAGGGGAAGTCAGCAGATAAACTGAAGCTATTTAAAAAAAAAAGGAAAATACTAGAAATTAAACTATGATGCAAACTATGCACAACAGAAAAAAATAATAAACTTGAAATATTTCAATAGAAATTATTCAAATTGAAATAGAGAAAAAAGAATTAAAAGTGAAAGAGAGCACCCAAGATCTGTGAGACAATATCAAATGGTCTAATATCTAGGTATGAAGCCCAGAATGTAAGAAGAAAGAGAGTGGAAAGATTGGAGCAGACAAAAATCTTTTAAAATATAGAGACTACGAATTTTCCAAAAATGATGAAAGATATATGAAGATCCATCAGATCCACACTAAAGAAATACTAAAAGAAGTTTTTCGGTCTGGTAGGAAAAGATACCAGTTGCAAGCCTAGATCTGAGGGGAAAAATGAAGAACATCAGAAAGGAGAAATATGGGGATAAATATGAAATACTCTGTATATGTGTACTTAAATTTATTTTTTACAACTATTGATTGTGTAAGTCAAAATTAATAACTTCCTTTTGTGGGATTTTTTTAATATGCAGAAATAAAATACATGATTCAAGATTACAAAGACTGATGAAATAAAAGTAAAAAAGAACTACTGGGACTTCATCAAGATAAAAAGTTTCTGCACAGCAAAGGAAACAATCAACAAAACTAAAAGTCAATTTTCAGAATGAGAGAAGATATTTGCAAATGACGTATCTGATAAAATCTATATCTATATCTATAAAGAACTTATCAAACTCAACACCCCAAAAACAAACAATCTGGTTAAGAAATGGGCAGAAGACATGAACAGACATTTTTCCAAAGAAGATATAAAAATGACTAACAGACACATGAAAAGATCACTCATCATCAGGAAAATATAAATCAAAACTACAATGAGATATCACTTCACACCTATCAGAATGGCTAAAATTAAGAACTCAGGAAACAGCAGATGTTGGTGAGGATGCGGAGAATAGGGAATCCTTTTGCACTGTTGGTGGGAACGCAAACTGGGGCAGCCACTCTGGAAAACAGTATGGAGGTTCTTCAAAAATTTAAAAATAGAATGACCCTACAATCCAGCAATTGCACTATTAGGTATTTATCCAAAGATACAAAAATACTGATTCAAAGGAACACCTGCACCCCAATGTTTATAGCAGCATAATCGACAGTAGCCAAATTATGGGAAGAGCTCAAATGTCCAACAACTGATGAATGGATAAAGAAGAGGTGGTATACCATCATATATGGAGAGAGAATATTACTCAGCCATAAAAAAGAATGAAATCTTGCCATTTGCTATGTTGCAGATGGAGCTAGAGGATGTTATGCTAAGCGAAATAAGACAGAGAAAGATAAATGCCATATAATTTCACTTATATGTGGAATTTAAGAAACAAAACATATGAACATAAGGGTGAAAAAAGAGAGGCAAACCATAAAATAGATTAACTATAAAGAACAAACAAAGGGTTGCTGGAGGGGAGGTGGACAGGGGGATGGGCTTAATGGGTAATGAGTATTAAGGAAGGCACTTGTGATGGGCACTGGTGTTATATGTAAGTGATGAATCTCTAAATTCTACTCCTGAAACTAATATTACACTATATATTAACTAATTGAAATTTAAATAAAAACTTGGAACAAAAATAAATTAAATTAAATTAAATTAAGATAAAATAAATTAAAATAAACACCCAAATCTTAGAGATTTTATAAAGGAGATGTTTAATTTTCAGTTTTGTGAAATCCAAAATGGTGTTCCTAATGATGAGCAACTCTCCTGCAAGTGACAATGCAGGGACCCATTTCTGTCAAGCCAGGAAGGAGAAAGAACCTCAAGTATCACACATGGGAGGTCTCTGACAGGCAGATCTGAACCTGGTTTATATTAGTGCTTCTCAAACAAAACATGCACCAGAATGACCTAGAGAGCAAGCAAACAGATTTCTGGGCTCCACCACCAGAGATCCTGATTCAGTAATTCTGTAGTGCAGCTCAAGAATCTACATTTTTTTTTTAAAGATTTTATTTATTTATTTGAGAGAGAGAGAATGAGAAAGAGAGAACACATGAGAGGGGATAGGGTCAGAGGACGAAGCAGACTCCCTGCCGAGCAGGGAGCCCGATGCGGGACTCGATCCAGGGACTCCAGGATCATGACCTGAGCCGAAGGCAGTCGCTTAACCAACTGAGCCACCCAGGCGCCCCAAGAATCTACATTTTGAAACCAGTTCCCAGATGATGCTGACCCTTCTGGTCCATGGACCACACACTGAGTAGCACTGGTATATATCATTCTGCTGACATTTTATCAGCTAGAACTCAGTAATGCGGCTCCACTTAACTGTGAAAGAGTCTGGTGAAAATGGGCTAAACATATGCTAAGAAAGAAAAAGAAATGGGTATGGGTTTGATGAACAGCTGGACATTCTCTTCCATATGCTTTTTTTTTTTTAATTACTAACTTATCCAGACAACCAAAGAACCAGGCAATCAAAAGAGAGAGATTTATAAATTGAAATTATAAATCTTTCTCCTAGTCAATCCTCTACCCTGGATAAGATATCTCGCTTAAGGAATCACATTCAATTAAGTTAATATAATGGCTACATTTTTTTAAAAATCTGTCACTATATCCTAACAAATTGAGGCTAAGAATGAGAAAGGAAAATAAAAGGCCATCACAGACATAGTATTACCCAAGGAGACCACATTTGTGTACCAAGATCTAGGCAAACCTGTTCTTGCAAATGGAAATGCTAATGGGTCCTTAACTCTTGATAAAATATTAGCAGTGCTGTAAGTACACTCACTCATCTCCACGAGACCATGCTTAATGGATAGAACTCCCTGACCTTTAAGATTTTACTTATATTTTTCAAGATGCCCCTGAGAGTCCTCATTCAGTTTCCATTTAGCCATCGGTCATTGGCTAACAATGCTCTGTGATATAAGTAATTGCTTGTAAGAGTCATTGCCCTCCAGGGTTTCTTTCTTCCCTAGAAAGATTGTGTCTCCAGGATCGGAGGGACTTAGAGAGGTCGTTTAGTCTCTTCTGGCCTTTGGGTCGAAATGCACTTAAAAGCTGTCCCAAAGAAACAGAAATCTGAGCTTTACTTGGTAACTTTTCAATTTTCATCTACTGTCCCTCATAAGGAATTATGCTTTCGTTTAACCTAAGTATGTGCTCTTGCTGGTAATTCACTTTCCTCTCATTTGTCCTCAGGGAAATAAGAGATATTTGGCCACCAGTATCCTACGTTCAAGAGCCTTTGGAAAATGTAGAGACCTGATGCATAAATTAACTTTATTGAGTACCACATATATTACTGACCCTCTACTTAGCACTGGGAGTGGACAAGGGGGAGTATATGCTGGAAAGTAGAAATTATTTGTTGATAATAACAAAGTATGCCAATGTTTTCAAACAATATTTCTTGATACTCCACAGTTCCTCTTCAACAATGAATCTCTGATAGTATAGACATGATTTCTTCTACTGGAAATCAACCCAATCATACCATAGTGATATGGAGAGACCTTCTCACAGCTAGCTATGAGCTGGCTGTGATTGGCTTGACTCGGCAATAAGACTAAGACAGTCATCCCCAGTGTCTCCCAACCTGATGCCTTTTACGACAATTCAGGGAGCACCATCTTGGGTCATGAACTGAGCTAAGTGCTATAGCAGACAAAAATAAGGGCAAGATTTGGTTTCTGCCTTCTGGAAATGAGAAGAGAAATAGTCTATTTCAGGAATGGTAATTACATTTCCCCTGCATGTCAAATCTTATTGATTGATGGTGGCTGTGCCGAGTGCTATGTTGAGAATTATAAAGCTTGATCTAAGGTTGGTGAGAAAGTGCCAGGACTAATTAGCAATGTCTGCCAGGTTGGAATAGGGGGGTGGCAGCGTGTTTTCCAGGTGTTTTCTTTGCTCGTGTATTATTTTAGACTAGAACTCTACCCAGATAGGAGAAGACTGTTCTTCCTGCTTACTGCTTCCCATTGTCAAAGTTCTTTTTAGGTCCTTCAGACAAAGATAAGTTCTCAGGAGGAGACCACTGAGGCCCCAGGCACTTTGTTGGTTAGCCTTTATATTTCCCCTATCACCTCCAGGAAGGAGGCAAGCATTTCTCTTACTTTTCTTTCTTCTCCCAAAAAGAACACTTGAACCGCACAGAATCTGATCTTCCCCCATATATGTTTGGTGTGATAATGTCTGAAATCAAAGGCAAGTACAAGGGGAAATTGCACAAACAAACATGCTCAATTTCCAAGACAGGTTGTTTTGTTTTGTTTTGTTTTTTTCATTTTTCCTTCACATTTTCTCACTTTGACTTTACCTCCACAAAAGAGGCATCGTGGCTCTCCCTTAAAATTGTGACCTGACAATGAACAAACACATCATCCTGAGACAGCCTGACATTTTCATAAAAAGCTTTAAAATCTAAGAGGGAAAAAAATAATTACAGAAATACAAACGGTATAAAAATAGTTGGGTTTCCAAAACATAGGTTTGTGATCCTAAGCATACCAGTAAATTACAACTATGAAAAAAGAGCTTCAAAATCCCTCACTCTCAATTAAAAGACCCCCAATCCTGTGTAGGCTACCAAAACCAACAGGGACCTTCGCTGGCTCCTTTCTCATCTCTCAGAGAGTGACCCTCAGGTGACTTTCGTCTTCCTGACCCCTGGGATCTAATCTAAGGAAAAATTCCAACACTCTTTTCCCACTTCCCCCCTCCCACCTAGGATCCTCCTCCTCAATTTCAGTCTTAGTCACATACCTGTTCCCAAAAAATATTCAAGGCAGCAATAACTGCATTCACTGAGATCTAATGAAGGATATTGCTCAGTTTTCAGGGCATTCTGTAAAGATTTTGTTGAGTCATCCCTATCTCCCCACCCATACACATGAAGGAATTGTCTTATAAAAGTCCACCCACTTGAGTTTTAATATACTCTAACTCTTCACCACAGCTTGGCAAGTGAGGCTCTACTCCTGATTCGAGGCTGATCCAGGCTCAGTGGGCAAGAGTACAAAGATCAGTTAGCAATGTCTGCCATTAGTGTGGGAAGTTCATCAACATTAGCCACAGACATATGTAGCAACCCAACTTTAACTGTATAATAACCATAACACTAATCCAGAGTTAGCAATCAAGAAAGGGCCCTTTTTCCTGGTTGGCTGAGCCAAGAAGCATTGCAGTCTGAATGAGAAAGCAGCCATAGCAACCAGAGAGAAGGATAATACCAGGTTTCTAGGGTGATGGTCAATCCACATTTCTAATTAGTTCAGGCCTTTCCACCACTCCTATTCTACCTGCAGCCAAAAAGAGACCCTCTTTAAGAAAACTCGTATTTGTTTACATGATGCTTATATTTGTCTTCTGTTGCAGGGGTATCTTGGAAATGCTGTGGTGCCAGGCTTACATGAACATAATCAGGCCATAAATGCGATACCAGGCAACTTCCTCAGCCATCCAGCCCTCCAGCCTCTGAACAAAATTCAGTAAGGTAATTGGAATGCAAAACCAACGGAGCCCACCACAAATTAATCTTTTCCTGAATGCAAAAGGTATGTGTCCCAAGACCCGAACTGATCACAATTTTGTTGTTTAAAAAAAAAAAAGGTGGGGTGCCTGGTCGGCTCAGCCGGTTAAGCGTCTACCTTCAGCTCAGGTCTTGATCCCAGGGTCCTGGGATTGAGCCCCGCGTTGGGCTCCCTGCTCAGTGGGGAGCCTGCTTCTCCTTCTCACTCTGCCTGCCGCTTTGCCTACTTATGCTCTCTCTCTCTGTCAGATAAATAACATCTTTAAAAATAAACAAAGAAATAATTTTTAAAAGGCACATGATGTCACTCTACCAACAAATATCCACAATTTTAAATACAAACATTCTCGCAATGACTATAAAATAAAAGCCAAGGATCTGACAACCACTGCAGGCTCATGCTCCTGACTTTGACCTAGTATGAAGTAGGAGTAAATGGTTGTCTTGGTGTATTTTTACACAAGAGGAAACCATATCAACAAGACTGTGAGAAATAAGGGGGGAAATTAGCAGCAGAGAAAAGAAGGCAAAAAGTTATCATAGATTTTGTTAAACCTCTCAGGTAGCAATCACAACAGGGAATATGAAAAATATGAAGAAAGAAAGGACATATTCTCCAGTATTTCTACTTAGTTAATACCTTGTTAAGATTCTTATAAGAATCACAAGATTTTCAGTATTTGGAAAAAAAAAAAACATTCTCTTTAAATCTATGTGGTAGAAGAAATCTATGTGTGAACTGGGGACAAAGTGATGGGGAAGCAGCTACAGAGTTGAAGAAGTTTGCCTCACTAGTGAGGGAAATTTTTGATATTATTAGTACTTGGGGTTCTGGTAAGACACAATTAAAGAATAGTGAACTAAGGAAAAGCAGATTGGAGTTGTGACTTTAAGACCAATATAAAGGGATCAGAGAAGAGTTAAGCAAAGTCAACTTAAGGAGATAGAATAACTCATGCAACTAACTCCCTTAATTCAAATTCTATGTTGAACAAGCAAACTTTGACTGTGATTTTATTTTCCATGTGGTCTGTAGTGGGTTGAATTGTGTCCCCCAAGAAGATATGTCCAAATCCTAACACCCAGTACCTGTGAATGCGACCTTTTTGGAAATAAGGTCTTTGCAGATATAATTAAATTAAGGATCTCAAGATGAGATCATCCTGGATTTAGGGTGGGCCCTAAGTCCAATGAATAGTGTCATTGGATTTAAGTAGGAGGGAGAGAGAAGTTTGAGACACTAAGACACAGAAAAGAAGGCATATGGAGGTGGGGCCAGAGCTTGGAGTTATGCTGCCATGAACCAAGGAATGCCAGCAGTCACCAGGCACTGGAAGAGACGAGGCAGGATCTCCTCTAAAGCCTTCAGAGGGAATGTGATCCCACCAACACTTTGATTTTGGACTTTGGACCTCCAGAATTATGAGAGTAGAAATTTCTGTTGTTCTAAGCGATTGATTTTGTTGTAGCAGCCCTAGGAAACAAATACATAGTTTGCTTTAAGGAAAAGAATGCAGTGACCTAAGGATTTAAATGTCTAGCCCCGAAGCTGTTACATTTACCCCTGTGCATTTTTAAATTAGCATTCTATTTCTATATAGCAATGTCATGCACTTGGGGAATCAGTCAGGATATTAGGTTATGCTGCAGTGATAATCCCCAAATCTGTTTTAGCATGCTACAAACCCATCAAGGGTTGGTAGGGGATACTGCACTACATCATCACCCGAGGACTGAAAATCCGCCATGTTGTAGCTGTTCCATGCAGAACACAAGGCCTTCTGAGTAGCATCAGCCAGAGTACATAGAAATTTCATACCAGTTCCTCTATGTCTTAGCCTAGAAGAGAACAATACTTCTGTTCAGAACCTACAAACAAACACTAGTCACATGGCTTTGCCTTACTGAAAAGGCAATGGCAAATGTCTGAGAATAAACAAAATGTTCTCTGAACTTTACTTTTACTGCCACACTTTGTTAATGTGAATCCACATGGGTAGAAAAGACTGTTGTCTTAGTAGACTCAAAAAGAGAAATTACTGAGTTTATGAGATTGAAGATTAGCCCTTAAACTTTGGCAAACTTCCCTTGTGCTTCTTATAAGTATACCAGGTAGCTCTCTCTGGGCCACATATCATGCTACTATTTCAGTACTATGAGCAAAGAAAACATTTTTAAATTATTTTTTGCTTCTACAGCACAAAAATACTGAAGAAGCTCCCCAAGATCCATCCCACATCTAGCATTCAATTCCAGACATTCTAGAGTTTGTGGTACCAGGGTGTATGTGTGCCAGCCAGCCCATCCCCCCCTCCTGCTAGGTACTATAAAATTCCGATTCCCCAGGATTCTTGAGAAAGAGGTATCCCAGGACATTGAATTCTTGTCAATTGCAGGACCAAGGCCAAGAAAATTTTTATGCCAAACCTTCACTACAAATTCTTCCTGAGATATCAGTAGACCATTGTGACTTGCTAAGAGGAGTCAAACATGAGAGAATCTTTAATAGCCTGAGTCCCGTACCACCCGACGGTCATCATTCTTTTTTTTTTTTTTTTTTTTTTTTTTTTTTTTTAAAGATTTTATTTATTTGACACAGAGAGAGATAGCAAGAGCAGGAACACAAGCAGGGGGAGTGGGAGAGAGAGAAGCAGGCTTCCCGCTGAGCGGGGAGCCCGATGCGGGGCTCGATCCCAGGACCCTGGGATCATGACCTGAGCCAAAGGCAGATGCTTAACAACTGAGCCACCCAGGCGCCCCCGGTCATCATTCTTAACAAGACACTAGTCAGAGGAGGATTCCTCCTCCCAAAGCAAGAGGGAAAAATTTCACCCTGAGGGGCTCAAATGGTGGAACTCCTCCAGATCTGTTCTCTCCTTCCAGATATCATCTGGAGTCATGCCTATCCTATTTCACCCAGGTCTCGGGAGCCTGAATCCAATCCAAATTTACTTCCCACCATTTTCAAACAAAAACAACAAAATCTGGATCCCGATAATTACCACTGAGTATGATTTACGGGGGAAAAAAGTAAACACTCTTCAAATTGCGATCTCCTGCGATTTCCAGCTGAGGTAAACAAGCTTTGCAAACACAAACGTTTGCAGGAAATTCTTCCTGTGCTGGTAAAAACTGTTTTTAAATTGATGCAGGTGGTCCTGGTGAGACTCCAGTACCGCATTCGGGTATTCCCTTAAGGGCATGCTCCCTTCTCGCTGCTTAACTGTTATTCTTGTTACAAATTAATAGGTGCGGTTAACCTGGAGCTGGGATTTAACCAATGTGGACTTGACACCTGAGAGGCTGGTGCACAAAGGAAGGAAGCTAAGTCTCTCACAGAAGGCACTGTCAGCTCCTTGTAATGATGCCTTAAGGTCAGAAATAAGTGTCTTACCTTGCAAGGGAATTGGCCTGAAGGAAGAGCAAAGGGGAGCTCATTTAACTTACAGCAAACCATCCAAGTAGTGGAACTATTTATTAGAAGAAATGTCGTGTCCTCTCACCGGCCTTGCACTGTGCCATTACCCATCGAAAGCAGGGAGTCTAGAGACCTCTACTTACCACCCTCATTCAAGAGCGTTATTGGACACCAGCACGATGGAGGTCTGAAATACCGTTGCACAGAGCAGAGGAAACCAGACGCTGCTCTCCCCAAAAGACTAGCCGGACAGGTGACACTGACCTAGATAGATTAAAGAGAAACATGAGTACTGTGTGTATCAGTGGGTAACTTTCTGAGGGTAAATTTAGACTTGAAAACAAGGCTGTGGATATTAAAGGTTCTGAAGAGTCCTGCATTATCATTCATTCTTAGTCTATATTGACTTAGTGGAAGTAAATGGGTTCCTTTGTCTTCTCTGCAGATTCTGATGAGGGCTTGGTAAAGCCAAATGACAGTCCCAATTGAAATGATTCAGATTCAACTATCAAATGATTACCAACTATCTATTTTGATAGACTTCTCAGCATTCTTCACTCTTACATAGAAACAAGAGCCCAATTTTATTCAGTGGAATACTCCTTCCTTCACTCTCATTTTGGTGATGTTTAGATTATATTAACCCCAACTTGGCCAGGCTAATGAGGACATTACATCCTTCAACCACCATGAAAAAACAACAACAACAACAAAATGACTTTTGCTGGGAACACAGAAAAAAGAGAGAAGAGAAGATATGATGCTCTTATCTTCTTGTCTTTGGCCTGGATTAGTCAGAGCCAGATTGCCACCAAGAGGGAGAGGCGTGAGCTAACAACCACGGAAAGTAGAACTGAAGGATGAAGGATTACTAGGACCTGACAATTATTTGGGACGTCATTTGAACCTGGTTCCAGCCATGCCTGAAAGTGGCAACCCCTAAATGTTTCAGTTGCTTAAGTCAATACATTCCATTTTTTTGTGGTTGTTGTTTAAACATGTTTGGCTAGGGATTTATTGTTACTCTACACTGCATCATCGGACTTACACATTTATGTTTCTAACACTGTGAAAGTAACTTTAAAATACAAAACATATAGGCTAGTCCCATAAGAAATGTACATGCTACATAAAATAGCACATGTGATGGTACCCAGGAGTAAACACTCATTGTTATGAATTAAACAATCTGCTACTCTGATTAGTTTTCATGAAAAATAGGAAAATACAGACTGACAAGTTAGTATAGTTCTATGAGGAAAAGAAACTGGGGTTACTCAAGGTCCCATTTTTAATTTTGGCTACTAAGTACAAAAAGGACCCATTCCAATGATGAT
Organism: Neomonachus schauinslandi; assembly: GCF_002201575.2. Taxonomy (NCBI): domain Eukaryota; kingdom Metazoa; phylum Chordata; class Mammalia; order Carnivora; family Phocidae; genus Neomonachus; species Neomonachus schauinslandi. The sequence goes on from NC_058404.1 coordinate 181,971,377, forward strand.
TTGGGAATCATATTAGAGCAGATTTAGAGACCTTGAAACCTCCAACCACCGCCATCATTTCTTGCTTTCTTGTTCATAGTGCATGGAGCTTTAGATTCTGTATTCTAAACTCTTCAGGGTAACGACCTGACACTAAAATCTCAGCCACAAAAGGCACAAAGGATGTCTGAGAGGCTATATAAATTATACACAGCAGCAGTGATGAGAGGAAAGGAGTCACAAAGAAATTGTGCTCCTCGGAGTTTTATGAACATAATATTTCAAATTGAAGCTAGAAAATCTTTGAAACAAATCGTGCTACCTAAGAGTGGAAAAATTGGGGAGTTAAGCTTTGTGTTTCTAATGTGTTATGATTAATCTAGAGATGGAAATAGAAATTTTATATCTGGATCACTCTGCCTCAGTGGAATAATGCCTTGTACTTATTTTTGTAAACTATATAGAAATGAATCTTCACATTAAAAGCTCAAATTTTTTTCATGGAGTCATTTCTTCTATGTTTTATGTATTTAGAAAATTGGCATCTTACCTAATAAGAAAAAACTATACAACATTTTAAAAAGTAATCAAAGTTTTGATGTTGTATTTCAGAAAAAAATATAAGATTACATAGAAGTAATGTTACTCTTCAAATTTCAACAGGCAGAAAATGGGTCAAGCAAAAAGAGAGGATCATAAGAGATATTTATAAAAGATAATTAAGTAAATGCAAGGTACAGACATAAATTAATTGACTTTGCCATCCTTCTAAAGCTTTCTCCATTTTCTTCCTCTACTTTCACCTCAAAAAAGAGATTTAAAGGACCCATAATACAGATATTCAAAGGGCAGTTACATGTGCCCAGTAAAATATCCAGGTTACCACATATGTACCCTTTGTGGCATTTAAGAAAGGAAGAAGAAAAAAAGACTTTTTTTTTTAAAGATTTTATTTATTTATTTGACAGAGGCATAGCAAGAGAGGGAATACAAGCAGGGGGAGTGGGAGAGGGAGAAGCAGGCTCCCCGCCAAGCAGGGAGCCCGATGTAGGGCTCCATCCCAGGCCCCTGGGACTATGACCTGAGCCAAAGGCTGACTCAACAACTGAGCCACCCAGGTGCCCCAAGACTTTTTTTTTAAATAACAACTTTATTGAGATATAATTCACATGTGATTAAAATTCCCTTGTAAAGTCTGTAGCAATGGTTTATAGTGTATTCACAAACTACTGAAACTGCCTCAAGAAAATCTACAAGGAGACTAGTAATTTGTCTAATTCATTTGGCTTAGCTAATTTGTTGGCATTCAATTGTTCATGGTAGTCCCTGATAACCTTTTTTAAAATTTCTCTAAGTCAGTAATGCTGTCCCCTCTTTTGTTCCTGATTTTAATGAAGTCTTAATTTTAGTAAAGCTTCTCTGCCTTTACTAAGTCAGCTTAGCTTATATCAACTTGCTTGATCTTTTCAAAGAACAAATTTTTTTGTTTCATAAATATATTTTCTATTGTTCTTATTTTCTTTATTCATTTACTATTGCCCTAATCCTTATTATTTCTTTCCTTCTGTTTGCTTTGGATTTGGTTTGCTCTTCTTCTTATAGTTTCTTAAGGTAGAAGGTTGGGATATTGATTTAAGATCTTTCATCATTTTTAATATAGATGGTTAAAGCTATAAAGTTCCTTCTAAAGACTGATTTAGCTGCACCTCATAAGTTTGCCTGTGTTTTAATTTTCCTTCATATCAAAATATTTTCTGATTTCCCTTGTGATTTCTTCTTTGGCCCATTCGTTACTTAGGACTGTGGTCTAATTTCCACGTATTTATAAATCTCCCAAATTTCCTTCTGTTATGGATTTCTAATTCCATTCCATTATGGTCAGGGAACATATTTTATATGATTTCAATTATTTTAAATTTATTGAGGGGTGCCTGGAGGGCTCAGTTCGTTAAGTGTCTACCTTCAACTCAGGTCATGACCCCGGGGTCCTGGGATCGAGCCTGGCGTTGGGATCCCTGCTCAGCAGGGAGTCTGTTTCTCCCTCTCCCTCTGCCCATCCCCCTGCTCATGCTCTCTCTCTCTCTGTCTGTCTCTCTCAAATAAATAAATAAATCTTTAAAAATTTATTAGGCTTGTTTTGTGGCCAAACACATAGTCTATTCTGGAGACCATTCCATGTACGTTTGAAATGAATGTGTATTCTGCTATTGTTGAGTGCAGTATTTTATAAATGTCTGTTAACTCTGGTTGGTTTATAGTGTTTCTCAAGTCTTCTATTTCCTTGTTGATCTTAGATCAGGTTGTTCTATCCATTATTGAAAGTGGTTTATTAATGGGTGCCTGGGTGGCACAGTCAGTTAAGCATCTGCCTTCAGCTCAGGTCATGATCTCAGGGTCCTGGGATGGAGCCCCACATCAGGCTCCCTGCTCAGCAGGGAGTCTTCTTCTCCCTCCACCCCTCCCCCTGCTCATGCTCTCTCCCTCAAAAATAAATAAATAAAATCTTTAAAAAAAAAAAAGAAAGAAAGGTTATTAAAGCCTCCATCTGTTGTTGTTATTGTCAATTTTTCTTTTTAATTCTGTCAGTGTTTGCTTCATGTATTTTGGGGCTTTGTTTTTAGGTTAATATGTTTATCATTTTTATGTTTTCCTGATGAATTTACCCTTCCATTATTATAAAATGTCCTTCTTGGTCTCTAGTAAACATTTTTGTCTTAAAGTCTATTTTGTCTGATAATATAGCTACTCTAGCTCTCTTTTAAGTACTGTGTGATTATATAAATTTTCCATCCTTTTACTTTCAACCTATTTGTGTCTTTGAACCTAAAGTATGTCTCTTGTAAATACCATATACTTGAATCACAGTTTTTCTTTTTCTTTCTGCAAATATCCGTCTTTTAATTGGAAAGTTTAATCCATTTACACTTAATATAATTATTGATAAGGTAGAATTTATGTCTGCCACTTCACTGGGGTCTTTTTCTGTATATCTTATGTCTTTTCTGTCCACTATTGCCATTTTTTTGTTAAATAGAATTTTCTTGTTTACTATTTTAATTCACTTATTTTACTATATGTTGTTGAGGTATTTTCTTAATAGTTGCTTTGATTACAATTAACATCTTACTTGAACCAATCTAGTTGCATTAATACCAATTTCAATAATATACAAAAACTTGGCTCCAATATAGTTCCACTCCCTCTGGTCTCCCTTATTGTCACACAAATTATATCTTTGTACATTGTAAGCTAGCCAACACAGTTTTATAATTATTTTTATGCAGTTGTCTTTTAAAGCAGATAGAAGAAAATAGTTACAAACAGAAACACATTTGAACTGTCTTTTATATTTACCTAAATTGTTACCTTTACTGATTCTGTTTGTATTTCTTCATGTGGATTCAAGTTAATGTATAATATCCTTTCATTTCAGCTCAATAGACCTCCTTTACTATTTCTTGCAGAGGAGAGTAGGTCTACTGGTGATGAATTCCCTCAGTTTTTCCTTTTCTTGAAATGTCTTAATATCTGCCTTCATATGTCGAAGATAGTTATGCTGGATATAGAATTCTTAGTTGACAAGTTTTTTTCTTTCAGTGTTTCAAATATTACATCCCATCTGACCTCTCTAGTGAAAATTCTGTTAATGTTATTGGGGACACTTTGTACATGATGAGTCATTTTTCTCTTGATGCTTTCAAGATCCTTTGTCTTTGCCTTTCAACAACTTGACTATCATATGAACATATGATCCAGTGTGGATCTCTTTGAGTTTATCTTCTTTAAATTCATTGAACTTCTTAGATGTGCAGATTGTTTTTTGTCAAATTTGGGAAGATTGAACCATTATTTATTCAAATGCCCTTTCTCTTTCTCTTCTCTTTCTCCTCTTCTTCTAACACTCCCCTTACATATGTGCTGATACACTTGATGATGTCCCACAGTCTCTGAGACTGTGCTCATTTTTCTTTTTTCTTATTGTTTTTCAGACTGAAAAATCTCAACTTACTTGTTTTCCAACTTTACTCATTCTTTCTTCATCCAGTCTCAATATAGCCCCTCTAATAAATTTTTTGTTCAGTTATTCCATTTCCCAACTCCAGAATTTCTATTTAGCTCCTTTTTATCATTTTTATCACTTTATCAATATTCTCGATATTTAGTGCAATTTCATTCTCATACTTTCTTTTAGTTCTTTAGATAAGAGTTCCTTTAGTGCCTCAAACAAATGTATAATGGCTGATTTAAAGTCTTTCTAAAAACTTGAACACCTGGTGACAGTTTCTATTTAGTGCTTATTTTCTGTGTATGAGCCATACTTTCCTATTTCTTTGTGTGTCTTATAACTTTTTACTGAAAATTAGAAATTTTAAGTAATATAATGTCACAACTCTAGTAATCAGATTCCCCTCTCCGGGGTTTGTTCTTGCTGCTGCTACTTCTGCTGTTGGTTTAGTGACTTTCCGGGACTAATTCTGTAAAGTCTGTATTCTTTCTCCTATGCAGTCACTGATGTCTCTGCTTAGTTGCTTAGGGGTCAGCTACTTATTGGACAGTCATTTCCTTAACTTCTTCAAACTAATAAGTCCCCCAGTCTTTGCCGAGCTTTCTGTGTACAGACACATAGTCAATGGTCCTGAAGGCAGTTTACAATTCTGCCTCAACCTTCATATTTTGCTTGTGCAGAGTCTCAAGTTCAGCCATAAAGGAAATCAGTTTAGAGTTTCCTCAGGTCTTGTCCTTAGCATGCCTTCTAGATTCTTAGGACTATTTCAGAGCTTTCCAAAGTCCCCTGTGGACATTTCATTTCCAAGTTTTTCTTTTTAAGTTTTGTGGTCAGCGTCCTGTCAGCCCCAACTGGTAACATCACTTTAGACAGCTGTGATATTAAACAATTGTTAGTGATTGTTTTCAACAAATGCTTTGGCAGGTAGGGCTTTTTGCAGAGTGAATTCTGAGTCAAGACAAGTGATACTCTGAGAATGGAGCTTTTCAGCAAGCAACCAGATAGGTCAAATTCTGACAGTGAGCCTTTTGGGGAACTCTAATTCCATTCTGTCTCATCCAATGGCTGCTAAACTGCTGGTTTTCGTAGCTATCATAGTTACAAGACTATTTGTTTTCAAAGTTATCACAAAGATGAGGAAAGGGTACAGAACTAAGTTAAAACACCACAAGACTCACTGCTTTTACAAAGACTCAACTGTTTTTCTTGAACAAACATGCCTTAGATTGTTGCAAGCCCTTAGTTAATTTCCAGAGTTCTGAAAAAGTTGATTTTTAAAATATTCCAGTGTTCTCATTGTGTTTATGAGCAGATTTTCAGAGGCCCTTACTCTGCCATTGTCAAAGTTAGACCTAGCAGACCCTTATTATTGGTAAGCTTCTTTGAAGTTGAAAATCAAACTGTAGAAATACATAACATATAATTGAATTGAAAAATAATAGAAAATCATATAATATAACAAAATACAATGGAAAAAAATGTATATGGTTGCCATTATTTGCTTACTTTAATATTTCTAATTTTTTTTTATCTCTACTGATGGAACAAATATTTAGGTAGTGCCTGATATCACATTCCACAGACAATGGACTAAAGTTTTCATGATTTTCAAATATGACCAGATATGATTCTATCAATCAGTAAGAGAGATTTTATTACAATAGCATCACAAAAACAAAATTTTAATGGCTTAACCTTAATGTTTTGTATCTCACACTACATATCCAATAGTGGGGGGAGTTAGGTGGAGGAAATCTCTGGCCATCAACCAGAGATTCACACTGATGGAGGCTTTATTTCTGACAGGTGATCTCATGATCAACACCACATGGGAAAGTAAATCTTCCATTGGCTCTTGAAACTTCTAGCCATTAGCAATATCACTTCTGCTCAGATTTCATTGGCTAAAACAGGTTACGTATCCATGCTTAACTCTAAAAGAATTAGAATGGTATAATCTTACCACATAACAGAAAGGAGAGAAGAGGTAAAATATTTGTGAACAGCTAGAATGTCTACTGCAATGGGTCTTATCATCTTATTCTTTATCCTTATCATTCTTAATTTACAAGGACTATTGAGAGCTAAATACATATGTCAGTTTTCAGAAGGCTGCCTAGCAAGTAAATACAGAAAAAAACTATGAAATGTATTAAATTCTAGTCATCATTCAATTTATTTCCCTAAAGAAATTCTAGTAAAATGAATTCCAGAGGGAGAATTCTGGGTTCCTTTGCTGGAGCTGACAATAATGATAACTCTGGAGATATTGTGGCCCAAAATATCATTTGGTATAAAGGGTTAAGAAGCAGAGATTCAGTGTCATTCTTAATACCTATTTCTTCATTCAACAAACAGTTATTAGCCAATAGAAACAGATCTTTTTCACTTATTTAACAAATACTAATTGACAGTCTATCATTTGACAGATTGAGTCCTACAAATATGTATTAGCACCTACAATGTACTTGAAACAAGGAATATAAAGATGAATTCAATCCAATCTGTACCCTAAAAGGAGTGCACAGACCAGTGGAGAGTGGTGGTCACGTGATTAACCAACTGCAATGCAATGGTGATATTTGAAGGTCAGGAATTCTCTATTACTAGCAAAACTGGCTTTCCAGACCCACAGAAAGCCTCAGATCGTCTTCCCTCCCACTCCTACCAAAAGTAGAGTAGAGAAAATAGGTATTTGGGTAAGATGAAGTAATGGCCCTTTTTCTGGGTAGTTGATTCTCAAATTTTGTTATGTAACAGAATTACCTAGGAAACTTGTTAGCAATGCAGATGCCCAGGGCCTATCCTTTAAGCGTTGTGATCCAAATGGTACAACTCATGCTATCAAAGTCTCACCCATATATTCTCCTTTTGTAGGTTTTGTTACCTAAAAAAAAAAAAAAAAAAAAATTGTATGTTAAAGTCCTAACCCCCAGTATCTCAGTATGTGAACTTATTTGGAAATAGGGTCATTGAAGATATAATTATTTATCAGTTGAGATCATACTGGAATAGGTTGGGCCCTTAATCCGATAAGACTGTTATCCTTATATATTAGTCTTCTTGGATTGCCATAACAACATACCGCAGACTAAGTGGCTGAAACAACAGAAATTTATTTTTTTATAGTTCTAAAGCTAGAAATCCAAGATCAAGGTTTCAGCAGGTTTGGTTTCTCCTTAGATTTCTTTGGCTTACAGATGACTGCCTACTCACTATGTTCTCACATGGTCTTCCCTCTGTCACACATATCCTTGGTCCCTCTCCATTGTCTAAATTTCTTCTTCTTATAAGGACACCAGTCAGATTGGACTGGGACCTACTCTACTAACTTAATTTTAACTTAATCACCTCTTCGGGGGGGGCGGAGCAAGATGGCGGAGTAGGAGACCTGGATTTCGTCTCCTCTCAGGAATGCAGCTGGATAGGGATCAAACCATTCTGAACACCTACAAACTCAACAGGAGGTCGAAGAAAAGAAGAGCAACAACTCTCTCATCAGAAAAGCGACCACTTTCTGGAAGGTAGGACGTGCGGAGAAGTGAATCCGAGGCGATATTCGGGAGGAGAGACGGCGGGGGAGGGGCCTCCGGCGGCCGCTTCTGGCAAGTGATAGAGCCGCGGAGCACAAAATCGGAACTTTTAAAAGTCTGCTCCACTGAGGGACGTCACTCTGGTGGCTAAGCGGGGGGTGGAACCCTCCGGGACAGTGTGGTCTCAGGACCCACGGGTCACAGAAAGACTGGGGGTGCCTGAGTGTGGCAGAGCTCCCAGGTATCGGAGCAGGGAAGCCGGCTGCAGAGGCGGAGCCCAGGCGCGGGCTCTCAGCTCGGGGTTGCCATAAACCGTGATCCGCGGCACAGTCGGGCCACTGCTCCTCCAGCAGGGACCCAACAAGCGGCAGATCCGGGGAGACTCACCTTCCTCCCCCGGGAGGAGCCGCGCGTGAGTGCGCCGCAGGGATCTGCTGGGTTTGGAGACTCCACCCGGGGTCGGGTGCCAGAGATAGAAACGCGCGGTCACAGGCCGGGTGAGCACGGAGTGCGGCTGGAGACCGGGGAGACGGGAGTGACTGACGGCTTTTCTCTGGGGGCTCACTGAGAAGCGGGACCCCGAGTTCTCGGCTCCTCCGGGGCGGAGATTGGGAGGCCGCCATTTTCACTCTCCGCCTCCAAAGCTGTACGGAAAGCTCACAGGGAACAAAAGCCCCGGAGAGCAAACCCCAGCAGATTACTTAGCTGGGAGGGGGCAAGGGCGGGGCAATTCTGCCTCCGGCAAAGACATTTGGAAACCACGGCAACAGGCCCCTCCCCAGAAGATCAGCGAGAACAGCCAGCCAAGACCAAGTTTACCCATCAATGAGAACGGCAGAACTCCAGCTCTAGGGGACTACTGCACGTAGAATTCATGGCTTTTTTACCATGATTCTGTAGTCTTTCAAAGTTAATTTTTTTTTAACTTTTTTTCTTTTTTTATTCTTTTTGAATTTTTCTTTTTCCCTTTTTCAACCAACATCTTATCAATCCCTTTTTTTTAAAAAAAAAACATTTTTATTTTTCATTTTTAGAGTCATATTCTATCCCTTCATAGTAGTTACCCATATTTTTGGCTTATATATATAAGTTGTTCTCTCTTTAAAATTTTGAGATAGTTTCTTCTAACAGATCAAAATATACCCTAAATCTCTAGTATATGGTGTTTTCTGTTCCCCTGCCTGATCACATCCTCTCCCTTTTTTTTTTCTTTTTTTAAATCCTCTTCTTTCTTTTTTTAAACAACTTCTTATCAATTCCTTTTATAAAATTTTTTATAATTTCCATCTTTACAGTCATATTCCATCCCTTCATCATATCAACCCTTATTTTTGTACATATATAAGTTTTTCTTTCTTTAAAATTTTGGGAGGCACTTTCTTCTAAAAGACCAAAATACACCCCAAATCTAGTGTGTGGCACTGATCTATATACCAGCCTGATCATATTTGATCACATTCTGGTTTTTTTGTTGTTGTTGTTTTGTTTTGTTTGTTTTTGTTTTTATCTTTATCTTTTTCTTTTTTTTCTTTTTCTTTTTTCTCTCTTTCCCTTTCTTTTCCCACTGCTTCAGGTTTTTTCTGATTTGTTTAGAGTATATTTTCTGGGGACGTTGGTACTCTGCTAGCATTTTCTTCTCTCATTAATCTATTCTCCTCTGCACAAAATGACAAGACGGAAAAAATCACCTCAACAAAAAGAACAAGAGGTAGTACCGACTGCCAGGGACCTACTCAATACGGACATTAGTACAATGTCAGATCTAGAGTTCAGAATCATCACTTTAAAGATACTAGCTGGGCTTGAAAAAAATATGGAAGTTATTAGAGAAACCCTTTCTGGAGAAGTAAAAGAACTAAAATCCAACCAAGTAGAAATCAAAAAGGCTATTAATGAGGTGCAATCAAAAATGGGGGCGCTAACTGCTAGAATAAATGAGGCAGAAGAGAGAATCAGTAATATAGAAGATGAAATGATGGAAAATAAAGAAGCTGAGAAAAAGAGAGATAAACAACTACTGGATCATGAGGGCAGAATTCGAGAGATAAGCGATACCATAAGACGAAACAACATTAGAATAATTGGGATCCCAGAAGAAAAAGAAAGAGAGAGAGGGGCAGAAGGTATAATGGAGCAAATTATAGCAGAGAACTTCCCTAATTTGGGGAAGGAAACAGGCATGAAAATCCAGGAAGCACAGAGAACCCCTCTCAAAATCAATAAAAATAGGTCAACACCCTGACATCTAATAGTAAAACTTACGAGTCTCATAGACAAAGAGAAAATCCTGAAAGCAGCTCGGGAGAAGAGATATGTAACCTACAATGGTAGAAACATTAGATTGGCAACAGACCTATCCACAGAGACCTGGCAGGCCAGAAAGGACTGGCAGGATATATTCAGAGCACTAAACAAGAAAAATATGCAGCCAAGAATACTATATCCAGCTAGGCTGTCATTGAAAATTGAAGGAGAGATAAAAAGCTTCCAGGACAAACAAAAACTAAAGGAATTTGCAAACACAAAACCAGCCCTACAGGAAATCTTGAAAGGAGTCCTCTAAGCAAAGAGAGACCCCAAAAGCAACATAGACCAGAAAGGAACACAGACAATATACGGTAACAGTCACCTTACAGGCAATACAATGGCACTAAATTCCTATCTTTCAATAGTTACCCTGAATGTAAATGGGCTCAATGCCCCAATCAAAAGACACAGGCTATCAGACTGGATTAAAAAACAAGACCCATCGATATGCTGTCTGCAAGAGACTCATTTTCGACCCAAAGACAGCCCCAGATTGAAAGTGAGGGGGTGGAAAACCATTTACCATGCTAATGGACACCAAAAGAAAGCTGGGGTGGCAATCCTTATATCAGACAAATTAGATTTTAAACCAAAGACTGTAATAAGAGATGAGAAAGGACACTATATCATACTTAAAGGATCTATCCAACAAGAAGATCTAACAATTGTAAATATCTATGCCCCTAACATGGGAGCAGCCAATTATATAAGCCAATTAATAACAAAAGCAAAGAAACACATCGACAACAATACAATAATAGTGGGGGACTTTAACACCCCCCTCACTGAAATGGACAGATCATCTAAGCAAAAGATCAACAAGGAAATAAAGACTTTAAATGACACACTGGACCAAATGGACTTTACAGACATATTCAGAACATTCCACCCCAAAGCAACGGAATACACATTCTTCTCTAGTGCCCATGGAACATTCTCCAGAATAGATCACATCCTAGGTCATAAATCAGGTCTCAACCGGTACCAAAAGATTGGAATCATTCCCTGCCTATTTTCAGACCACAATGCTTTGAAACTAGAGCTCAATCACAAGACAAAAGTCAGAAAGAACTCAAATACATGGAGGCTAAAGAGCATCCTACTAAAGAACGAATGGGTCAACCAGGAAATTAAAGAAGAATTAAAAAAATACATGGAAACCAATGAAAATGAAAACACAACTATTCAAAATCTTTGGGATGCAGCAAAGGCAGTCCTAAGAGGAAAGTATATAGCAATACAAGCCTTTCTCAAGAAGCAAGAAAGGTCTCAAGTATACAACCTAACCCTACACCTAAAGGAGCTGGAGAAAGAACAGCAAATAAAGCCTAAACCCAGCAGGAGAAGAGAAATAATCAAGATCAGAGCAGAAATCAATGAAATAGAAACTAAAAGAACAGTAGAACAGATCAACGAAACTAGGAGCTGGTTCTTTGAAAGAATTAACAAGATTGATAAACCCCTGGCCAGACTTATCAAAAAGAGAAGAGAAATGACCCACATCAACAAAATCATGAATGAAAGAGGAGAGATCACAACCAACACCAAAGAAATACAAACAATTATAAGAACATATTATGAGCAACTCTATGCCAGCAAATTAAATAACCTGGAAGAAATGGATGCATTTCTAGAGATGTACCAACTACCAAAACTGAACCAGGATGAAATAGAAAACCTGAACAGACCTATAACCACTAAGGAAATTGAAGTAGTCATCAAAAATCTCCCAAAAAACAAAAGCCCAGGGCCAGATGGCTTCCCAGGGGAATTCTACCAAACATTTCAAGAAGAATTAATACCTATTCTTCTGAAACTGTTCCAAAAAATAGAAATGGAAGGAAAACTTCCCAACTCATTTTATGAGGCCAGCATTACCTTGATCGCAAAACCAGACAAGACCCTATCAAAAAGGAGAATTACAGACCAATATCCCTGATGAACATGGATGCAAAAATTCTCACCAAAATACTAGCCAATAGGATCCAACAGTACATTAAAAGGATTATTCACCATGACCAAGTGGGATTTATCCCTGGGCTACAAGGTTGGTTCAACATCCGCAAATCAATCAATGAGATACAATACATTAACAAAAGAAAGAACAAGAATCATATGATCCTCTCAATAGATGCAGAAAAAGCATTTGACAAAGTACAGCATCCTTTCTTGATCAAAACTCTTCAGAGTATAGGCATAGAGGGTACATACCTCAATATCATAAAAGCCATCTATGAAAAACCTACAGTGAATATCATTCTCAATGGGGAAAAACTGAGAGCTTTCCCCCTAAGGTCAGGAATGCGGCAGGGATGTCCACTATCACCACTGCTATTCAACATAGTATTGGAAGTCCTAGCCACAGCAATCAGACAACAAAAAGAAATCAAAGGCATCCAAATTGGCAAGGAAGAAGTCAAACTCTCACTCTTTGCAGATGATATGATACTTTATGTGGAAAACCCAAAAGACTCCACCCCAAAACTGCTAGAACTCATACAGGAATTCAGTCAAGTGGCAGGATATAAAATCAATGCACAGAAGTCAGTGGCATTCCTATACACCAACAACAAGACAGAAGAAAGAGAAATTAAGGAGTCGATCCCATTTACAATTGCACCCAAAACCATAAGATACCTAGGAATAAATCTAACCAAAGAGACAAAGGATCTGTACTCAGAAAACTATAAAATACTCATGAAAGAAATTGAGGAAGACACAAAGAAATGGAAAAACATTCCATGCTCATGGATTGGAAGAACAAATATTGTGAAGATGTCAATGCTACCTAGAGCAATCTACACATTCAATGCAATCCCCATCAAAATACCATCCACTTTTTTCAAAGAAATGGAACAAATAATCCTAAAATTTGTATGGAACCAGAAAAGACCCCGCATAGCCAGAGGAATGTTGAAAAAGAAAAGCAAAGCTGGCGGCATCACAATTCCGGACTTCCAGCTCTATTACAAAGCTGTCATCATCAAGACAGCATGGTACTGGCACAACAACAGACACATAGATCAATGGAACAGAATAGAGAGCCCAGAAATGGACCCTCAACTCTATGGTCAACTCATCTTTGACAAAGCAGGAAAGAATGTCCAATGGAACAAAGACAGTCTCTTCAACAAATGGTGTTGGGAAAATTGGATAGCCACATGCAGAAGAATGAAACTGGACCATTTCCTTACACCACACACAAAAATAGACTCCAAATGGTTGAAAGACCTCAATGTGAGACAGGAGTCCATCAAAATCCTAAAGGAGAACACAGGCAGCAACCTCTTTGACCTCAGCCGAAGCAACTTCTTCCTAGAAACATCGCCAAAGGCAAGGGAGGCAAGGGCAAAAATGAACTATTGGGACTTCATCAAGATAAAAAGCTTTTGCAAAGCAAAGGAAACAGTCAACAAAACCAAAAGACAACCAACAGAATGGGAGAAGATATTTGCAAATGACATATCAGATAAAGGGCTAGTATCCAAAATCTATAAAGAACTCATCAAACTCAACACCCAAAGAACAAAGAATCCAATCAAGAAATGGGCAGAAGACATGAAAAGACATTTTTCCAAAGAAGACATCCAAATGGCCAACAGACACATGAAAAAGTGCTCAGTATCGCTCGGCATCAGGGAAATCCAAATCAAAACCTCAATGAGATACCACCTCACACCTGTCAGAATGGCTAAAATTAACAAGTCAGGAAATGACAGATGTTGGCGGGGATGCGGAGAAAGGGGAACCCTCCTACACTGTTGGTGGGAATGCAAGCTGGTGCAGCCACTCTGGAAAACAGGATGGAGGTTCCTCAAAAAGTTGAAAATAGAGCTACCATATGATCCAGCAATTGCACTACTGGGTATTTACCCCAAAGATACAAAAGTAGGGATCCGAAGGGGTACGTGCACCCCGATGTTTATAGCAGCAATGTCCACAATAGCCAAACTGTGGAAAGAGCCAAGATGTCCATCAACAGATGAAGGGATAAAGAAGATGTGGTATATATATACAATGGAATATTATGCAGCCATCAAAAGGAACGAGATCTTGCCATTTGCAACGACGTGGATGGAACTGGAGGGTATTATGTTGAGTGAAATAAGTCAAACAGAGAAAGACATGTATCATATGATCTCACTGATATGAGGAATTCTTAATCTCAGGAAACAAACTGAGGGTTGCTGGAGTGGGGGGTGGGGTGGGAAGGATGGGGTGACTGGGTGATAGACACTGGGGAGGGTATGTGCTCTGGTAAGCGCTGTGAATTTTGCAAGACTGTTGAATCTCAGATCTGTACCTCTGAAACAAATAATGCAATATATGTTAAGAAAAAAAAAAAAAAGAAGAAGAAGAAGGTAGCGGGAGGGGAAGAATGAAGCGGGGGAAATCGGAGGGGTAGACGAACCATGAGAGACGATGGACTCTGAAAAACAAACAGGGTTCTAGAGGGGAGGGGGGTAGGAGGATGGGTTAGCCTGGTGGTGGGTACTGAGGAGGGCACGTTCTGCATGGAGCACTGGGTGTTATGCACAAACAATGAATCATGGAACACTTCATCTAAAACTAATGATGTAATGTATGGGGATTAACATAAGAATTAAAAAAAATTAAAAAAAAAAAAAACATAAAAAAAATAAATAAAAAAATAAAAACACCTTAGTATACAACTTAATCACCTCTTCAAAGTCCCTAGCTCCAAAAACAGTCACATTCTGAGGTACTAAAGGTTAAGGCTTCAACATGTGGATTTGGTGGGGGGGGGAAACAAAATTCAGCCCATAGCACCTAATAAAAAGGAGTGATTTGAACACAGAGGCACACAGGGACTATGCTATGTAAAGACAAAGGCAGAGATCGAGTAACACAACCAAAGTCAAGGATATTGAAGACTGCCAGCAAACCACCAGAAGCCAGGAGACAGCCATGGAAGAGATTTTCCCTCACAGCTGCAGAAGGAGGCTGCCCATACCTCAATCCTAGACTTCTAATGTCAGAACCGTAGGACAATAAATTTCTGTTATTTTGACCACCTGGCTTGTGGTACTTTGTTATGGCGGTTTTAGTGAACAAATACACTCCCCTTCCCACCACAGGTGGTGCCACTAGAAGTCCAACTTTCAGTCCTGCATTTCTTTGCCTGGCTTTGCCTACATTAACTTTTCTGACTGCCCAAGTTTGCTTTGCTTGCCTGTGTATCAAGGCAGATATGCTGGGGTATTAATGCCTCCAAAAGCTATTGTCAACTAAGGAGTGATGGAAATTGGTGTGTAAATACCACAAATCCCTTGCTCACTGGGGGTGATAACTGCACCCTGGCCACTGAGTTTCTCCAGGGTATTAGCTTCCAGTTGCCTAATAACACACCCAGTACTGGCAGTCTTGTCTTCCCTGTTGTCTTTCCCACTCTTTCTCAACATTTCCTTCCCCACTCCTACTTCACTGAAATTCTTGTCTCAGGCTCTACTTTGGGAGCTTCTAAACTAATAGCTCTGGAGTGGGGCCTGGATATCTGCATTTTAACAAGCTTCCCTGTCATTTGGACAGAATTGTTTCATGGATTACCCCTAGAACCAGACTGTGTCAGGGATCCTAAGTTCTATCCTTGAAACCAGTTAGAACAACCTGTAAAACAACCTGTAGATTACCCCATATTGGTTCTTCTGCAGCACAAGCATTTTGCTGAGTTGGAATTTAATGTAACTCCCTTGATCATTACAAGTGAAACAGCTACTTAAAACTGCTTCTAAATTCATCATACAACTCCTATCATCCATATAAATTCTATCCCAAGATATTTTTTTCTCTAAGAATTTTATGCCAAGAAAAAATAAGTCCCCTCTGAGGAGCCAGAGTGCTTCTCTGTGATAACAGGAGGTACACATTTCCTCTTTTCCCTTTTTGCTCTGGTGATCAGGAAGCTCTAAGACAAGCCAGATGCTCAGTCACTATAATTATTGAGCCCACATTCATATCATATTTCCTTACTATCCTTTCCATGCTCTTAGATTTCAGTTCTACCTGTAGTTCCCTTTTGAAAGAGTCCAGGGAAAGAAAATAAAGCAAAGATTAGAGTGTGAACAAGGAATAATAATCTTCGACAAAGCAGGGAAAATATATGCAATGGAAAAAAGACAGTCTCTTCAATAAATGGTGCTGGGAAAATTGGACAGCTATACACAGAAGAATGAAACTCGGCCATTCTCTAACTCCATACACAAAGATAAACTCAAAATGGATGAAAGACCTCAATGTGAGACAAAAATCCATCAAAATCCTAGAGGAGAACATAGGCAGTAACCTCTTTGACATCAGCCACAGCAATATCTTTCAAGATACATCTCCAAAGGCTAGTGAAACAAAAGCAAAAATGAACTTTTGGGACTTCATCAAGATAAAAAGCTTCTGCACAGCCAAGGAAACAGTCAACAAAACAAAGAGGCAACCCACAGAATGGGAGAAGATATTTGCAAATGACACTACAGATAAAGGGCTGGTATCCAAGATCTATAAAGAACTCAAACTCAACACCCAAAAAACAAATAATCCAGTCAAAAAATGGGCAGAAGACATGAACAGACACTTCTCCAAAGAAGACATACAAATGGCTAAGAGACACATGAAAAAATGTTCATCATTAACCATCAGGGAAATTCAAATCAAAACCACATTGAGACACCACCTTACACCAGTTAGAATGGCAAAAATTGACAAGGCAAGAAACAACAAATGTTGGAGAGGTTGTGGAGAAAGGGGAACCCTCTTACACTGTTGGTGGGAATGCAAGTTGGTACAGCCACTTTGGAAAACAGTGTGGAGGTGCCTCAAAAAATTAAAAATAGAGCTACCCTGTGACCCAGCAATTGCACTACTGGGTATTTACCCCAAAGACACAGATGTAGTGAAAAGAAGGGCCATATGCACCCCAATGTTCATAGCAGCAATGTCCACAATAGCCAAACTGGAAAGAGCCAAGATGCCCTTCAACAGATGAATGCATAAAGAAGATGTGGTCCATATATGCAATGGAATAGTACTCAACCATCAGAAAGGATGAATACCTAACTTTTATATCAACATGGATGGGACTGGAGGAGATTATGCTAAGTGAAATAAGTCAAGCAGAGAAAGTCAATTATCATATGGTTTCCCTTATTTGTGGAACATAAGGAATAGCATGGAGGACATTAGGAGAAGGAAGGGAAAAATGAAGGGGGGAAAATCGGAAGGAGAGATGAACCATGAGAGACTATGGACTCTGAGAAACTGAGGGTTTTAGAGGGTAGGGGGTTGGGGGGATGGCTTAGCCCGGCGATGGGTATGGAACACTGGGTGTTGTACGAAAACAATGAATCATGGATCACTGCATCGAAAACTGGTGATGTGTTGTATGGTGACTAATATAACATAATAAAATAAAATTAAAAAAATTTTTATTCTACAAATTCAAAAAAAAAAAAAGGAATAACAAAATCTCCAAGGTTACCAAAGCACCAAGCCAAACAGCTTCTCCTCCTCTGCATTTTCTATGATGGGACTTTCCCCAAGGGAATCCAAATGGAGAATTTCACTGGCAAAAGAAACCTGAGTGAAGGATTCTTAGTAAAAATGACTAATGGCATTAGAATAGGGAATGCACTTGACCCTAAGCCAGTCACCCAATGACATTCATTTGGCCTCTAAATCTGAATACACCCTTTGCTAAAAAATGCATTCAGAGGAAGAAAAAGACTGACTCCCTCAATAGGATCCCCAAAGGGAAGTTTTACCATTGCTATAGTGTTATTGGTTGGGAAAGAAAGTAACCATGCACACTTCCTCTGGGGAAATGTACATTTCTTCTTATTGAGAAAGGAAGAGTTCTATTTTCATCTCATTTCATCTCAGACAACTGCAGTTTTACATACTGAGTCAGAGTCTCTGAGCCCAAATTCCTGCCAGCCCCCACGGGGGCTTAGAAGAAACCCTTGGACTAGTCTGTACAAGAGGACATGCTCAGTGGTACCCTGAAAGTGATAACTTCTCTTTGCGAAGTGAGATAAATACACAGGAAATAATACTCAAATAGAGACAGAGAATGCAAAACATATAAGCATTTTTTCCATCCATTGTCTCGACAGGTTCAGTACATCGTAGGCATTCTACATTTGTTTGACAAAATAGCTTATTTATTTAATTTTTAAAATGACATCCTTGTGAGATAGGTAGGAGGAAAAATTATTTTTATTTCACAGGTAGGAAGAAAAGAGTACACAGACATTGTCACTTCTTTGAGGTCATGTATTGCAAATGACTTAGGTCTTACTACCCCCCCCCTTCCCCTAGCACCCTGCACCTTCTCCTGTGTTTATACCTTAGTTAACATCATCATCACCCACACCACCCCTCTGGTTAAAATTCTCTGAGTCAAACACAACCTCTCCTGCTCTTTCCCTTCCTATAGGAGTTGTCACCAATCGCTGCTGGGTTTGCCCGAGAATCTGGCTCCTCATGACCATGACCTTCTTTTCTCATTAGGATCCCTCCTTGTCTCTGACCAGGACACTCAGCCAATCAATTGGTCACCAATCCATCATATTTTGAGCACTGCATTGTGCCAGATTCTGAGCTAAGGGACTAAGCAATTGAGTTATAAGAAGGAGAGGAGCAGTCCCTGTTCCTAAGGAACTTACAGTCTCAAGGGGAAGACAGAGAGAAAAACTACAGTACATGGAAGTGTCCCAGCAGAGATAAGAAGAGGGTGTACAGAGTTCAAGAGTTTTTAAGTTCACTGCTTGAAAAATATTTGAACATCAAAGAAACTGTGTCCCAGGCATTGGGCTAAGTGCTGGAGATCAGCTATGTTCAAGACCAGTAAGCTTATATTCTACCCATGAAGCTCATACATTCATGGAGGAGACAGACAAAAGAATTGTATTGATGATGGAGGATGAGACAGATGATAGGTAGGTAGATAGACGAATAGATGGATGGATGATAGATGATAGAT
This sequence comes from Neomonachus schauinslandi, assembly GCF_002201575.2. NCBI lineage: Eukaryota > Metazoa > Chordata > Mammalia > Carnivora > Phocidae > Neomonachus > Neomonachus schauinslandi. Next base: position 181,990,194 of record NC_058404.1, read on the forward strand.
AGATGATAGATAGATGATAGATGATAGATGATAGATAGATAGATAGATAGATAGATAGATAGATAGATAGATGATAGATAGATAGATAGATCATAGATAGATGGTAGATAGATATAGATAGATAGATGATAGATAGATAGATAGATAGATAGATAGATAGGTAGATAGATAGACAGACAGTCAATATATTAAAGGCTCTAAGGAGAAAGGAAGCAGGGAGAGAGATGAGCTGATCTCCAGCACCTAGCACCTCACACCTAGGGCAGGTCCTAGTGTCAAGGGTGATCAGGGAAAGCCTCTCCGGCGAGACGCCAATGGAGCCAAGATCTGGAAGTGAGGGAGCATGCCAGACAAATACATGGGTGACAGCCTCTAGGCAGAGTGAACAGTAAGTACACAAACCTTGCAATGAAACGTGCATTTCCCTCCAACCAGGAGCTGGGGCCAGTTTCAGGAAGACAAAGCACGAGCTCACTGGAAGAATGAATGAGTTACAAGATAGAAACAGAGAAGGAGAGCATCCTAGCCAGGGCAGATGCAGGCAAAGAATGAAGCCAGGAAAAAGGAATGTTTCGTTCTAGGCGCTCCTGGAAGTTAGAAATAACCTAGCCACCAAGCAATTTGGGATCTGTGCCACCAGCTTCCCACCTCATGAACACTCCAAGTTGTTTGCCTTATGTTTGCTGTATTTGAACTGTTTTTCAGTACAGGCATTTCACCCAGGGAAATTTGTGATCAGCTGTACCTACAAAACCTGGCTCAGCCAGGCACCACGGTTAAGGCTTTGGCTCATTTCCACATGCTGGCCTGGCCTGAGGGTGCTGTTGTGAAGTAACGGGGACCAGGGGTCGGGGAGAAGGACCTCAGACCCAGCCCACAGGTCCCTAGGGAGGTGCTCTGCAAGTCCTCAGCTATGGCCCACTCTCCTTTCCAACCATCAGCCCAAGGTAAGGGGTTGGGCTTGGCTTTGCTTCACTGACTTCTTTGCAAGAATGAGCACAGCCTCAGTTTCTCCATCTGTAATACAAGGACCAGTAGTTTGTGCCCTCCTCCAGCTTTTCAGAGCCCTAGGAGGTTAATTAAATGTAGCCCAGAAAGCCTGGAGAATTCCATGCAGATGCAAGAGTAAGCCTTCAGCAGCAGGTAGAGGGCTGGTTTTCATTCCTACACCAGTGCTCTTTATTTTTTGCTACAGAAGCAATTCTGTCTCACCAGAATTCACAACTGGAAGAAAAACATCATTCCCAATTTTACTTCTGTATAATCCAGAAACCTATGGCCCATAGATCTATTACAAAAGAAGCCAGAAGGGGCCGGGTAAAGTGTCACCAGGCAGAAAGAGCCCAGCATGGGGGGAGTGATACCAAGACAGCAGGAAAAGAAAGAAATGATTCGGCCAGGCTGCCAGGGGAGAAGGGAAAGAAAGTGGGGCACACAGCCGAGGCCACCGCCCCTCCCTCCACCCCCATTCCAAGGAACAGGAGGCCTCGAGAAGGCACCCAGAAAATCACAAGCAGCTTATCACATTAGCTCTCAAACCAACCACTTCTACTCTGTGACCCCCTTCAATCTACAGAGCCACCCACTGTCCATGTTGCTAAGAACTTGGGTGTCCTCCTTGATCTTCCTCCAGGGTCCAAAAGGCCCTCAGAGGTGGAAGCGTGAGCAATAAACAACATTCCAGACCCTGGGTGTTGACCCGGAGGCAAAGCAGGCAGCACTCGAGTGGCCCACGGGTGGGAAAGGTAAGGTTTCCCAGCAGCGCATGTGAATCAGCAGGAGCCACGCGAAAATATCGATCCCGAGTCAGCTGGCCTGGGCTGAGGCCTGAGTCTGCATCTCTGACCACTCAGAGGATGCCGAGGCCGCTGCGCACATAAGGAGGTGGGACCCATGGTTAGGAAGTGGGAACTGGAAGCTACTGAAAGGTGCATTTGTGTGTGTGTGCGTGTGCGTGTGTGTGTGTGTGGTGTGCACGTGTGTGCTCATACTTTGCCCTCAGTAGGGATCAGTTTGTGATTCAGTAGGAATCAGACAAGCGAGAAATAGAAAGTGCTAGTCTTAGGAGACATGCTAACAGTGGGCAGGTCACCTAGGCTGAAATTCAAGAAATTGCTGAGGACAAGAGAGTCCTCTGGTGCCTAGGAGCCTTGCCATCCACTGTCACTGCAACATGAGACTGAGGACAAGCACCCTGTTCACAGCCTCGGTGTGGTGGGCCACAGTCCATGGACTGACTCCAGTCACTGCCCGCTTGTCCCTGGGTGAGGCCACTGTAACCAGGACTGACTGCTCCAACCGAGTAAGGTCCTGGAGTTCTTGAACTTGACGCAGAAAAGTAAAATAGACGCCAGGAAGGTCGATGCTTTTCTGCAGTAGCAAGCAGGTGTCTGGGCCATTTTATTTAAATAGAAAAAGAGATTTGACCTCGGTCTGAATTCTAAACAAGGAAACCAGACAGATTGCTTACCTTTATGATCAGTGAAAACCAGAAAGCTATTTTCACTTGAAAGAAGGTAAAAGTGCAGAAAGGACCTGGCCTTCTGAAAATTGTTCCAGAGTAAGTACAAAACCAAACATGCCCACGCCTCTCTAAAATGTAACCTGTGCCCAAGGCTCCCATACTCAAAGTCACAAGAATGTTTCTGTGATTTGCTCTTAAATGTGGACAGGAAAAAAAAATGAGTGAGAGAAAAGGAATGGATCTAGAGGAAATATGAAAGCTGGAGTGGGTTTGGCACCTGCTCTTTTCTGCCTCTCTGGGACTGAAGAAAACACCCCGTCTGTTCCATCGGCCTTCCTGACCGTGTAAGCAGCACCGAGGTGGCATCTGAATAAACAGAGCGAGAGGGATGTGTTTCCAAGGGCTGCTGGCGGTAGATGGAACAGATAAAAGAGGAAAGAGCCCAAAGCGGGGATGTCTTGCGGTTCAGGATCAAACTTGAGGGCCCCGTGAAGCCTGTATTTTCTTTCTCAAGAGTTTCCTTTTTCTGCACATCTCAAACTCTGGTGCCTTCACAGGTTTAAGATGGGAAGGATAAATCTGGGTGCGCTCCAGGAAGGGGCGCACGACTGCCAGGAAGTCAGGCCTAAGTCAGCCCAGGAGGCGCACCTGCTTTGTCCCTCCATCTCTGTCCAGTGTGACCGAGGACTTGGATCTGGGGTTCCAGAAGGCTCAGCTGGTTTCTCGAGTGGCATGTGTAAGAGAGTCTTCACAAGCAAAAGAAATGCCCTTTAATTCCTACCTCTTACTACTGCATAAATCCACCTGCTGTCCTGTCCCTTGAGAACTCATGTGGACCTGAGCACATCAGTCTCTGTTAAGGAGGGAAAAACTAAACTTTGGGACAATCTAGAGAAGGGAACGTTGTGTTGTGGGAATGCTGGAGGGTTTCAAAGCAATGTATCACAAAGTGAAACTAGATGTGTTCAAATATTATTTCTTACCAAGTTTGTATTGCGAGCATAGAACTCTCATGAATCAAGGGGAGGTGAAGGAACAGGGAACTTGGAAAGTTTTAAGTCCACTTGCTCTGGATTTGCCTTCACGGAGCATCCATAGCCTCGCTGGTTGCTGCTTGGGGCTCTGAGGTCCCAACTGCAGTTCCTGTTAAATGCACTTGTTGGTCGAGTACATGCTGAAGACACCAGAGGAGGGACAGAGGGGCTCTCCAGCTGAGTGAGGCTGACGGTTGAGAACCAAAGATCCATTTTCAGATTTCCAAAGCATGTAGAAAGGTGTTTTATCTTCAGCCCCTGTGAAAAGTCAGGAACTCACCTGAAAAATGTGCCCAAGATGCAAGGTAGAAAGAAAAAGTTAAAAATGAAGAAGTGAGGAGCACCTGGGTGGCTCAGTCAGTTATGCGTCTGCCTTCGGCTCAGGTCATGAGCCCAGGGGCCTGGGATTGAGCCCCGCATTGGACTCCCTGCTCTGCAGGGAGCCTGCTTCTTCCTCTCCCTCTGCCTTCTGCTCCCCCTGCTTGTGCTCAATCTCTTTCTCTCTCTCTGTCAAATAAATAAATAAAATCTTTTTAAAAAAAAGTGAACAAGTGATAGATGAAACTAGAAAGGATAACAGAGAGAAGGGCATAGGGAACAAGGCGAGATCAGAAAATTCCACAAGCTGAGGAGGCCGGCCTGAAGGTACTGAGCCCAATCTCTGGAGGAAGCTGTCTGGGGAAGGCCCAGGCCCGGAGCCTCGCCCAAGGCACACGCCATCTCTCCAAATTCCTTTGGGGGAGGCCCACCGGGGGACTGTGGTTGTGGCGTGCGGGCCTACAGCGCAAAGAAAACCAGATCGGGGATTCGAGGCCCAGGCCAGCATGTTTCCTAGGTGATGGTGACAGTTCTCACACAGTATTGTGTGTCTGCTCTGTGCTGAGCCCTGGGAGGGGTGCTAAGGTGCAGCTAGGAACAAGGTAGCCCCAGACCTCACATTAGCAGAGTGATTTAAAAGATAGTTTTTAAATACACACACGCAACTGTGGAGAGAGTCAGAAATGGGAGGGATCACACGAAGAAAATGCTTATCACAGAGACCTGACAGGACCTGGGGTTTAAGGAGAACCTCCCTGAGGAAATAAAATAAAAAGGAGGAGGAGGAGGAGAAGCTTTTAGCCTGAATTAACTCATTTCATCCTTACAACTCAACAAAAACATATACTGTTCTGGTTTTGTTTTTTTTTTTTTAAGATATGATTTATTTATTTTAGAGAGAGAGCATGCATTCATGAGCAGGGGGAGGGGCAGAGGGAGAGAGAATCACCAAGGTGACTCCCCGCTGAGCGAGGAGCCCGACCCCGGGCTCAACCCCACAACCCTGAGATCATGACCTGAGCCGAAACCAAGAGTCAGATGCTTAACTGACTAAGCCACCCAGGTGCCCCCAAACATATACCGTTCTTATCCCCATTTGATAGATAGGAGCACTGAGGCACAGACATGTCAGGGAGCTTGCCCAGGTCACCCTCCCTGGGTCTAGTCACCTGCACTGTCTTTAAAAGATTTCAATTTACTTAAAAAAAAAAATCCAAAAACATAATGTGGAAGACAAAAGCAAATGCCGCATTGAGTATTTACTCTCCCCAAACTGCCATCATTCTGTACAAGAGACAGGCAGCAGTCACGGGAAGGCTGCTCTGGAAGCTGTGGGGCTGGGGTTGGAGGCGCCCCTCTGCCCTGCAGTCTCGGCTGACAGGTGCTGACAGGTGGGGTCCGCCTGCCCCGGGCTCGAATCCCTACTCTGGCACTTACCAGCTGGGAGTCCTGGGGTATTTACCTCTCTGTGCCTCCGCTTCATGATCTGTAAAATGGGGGTAAGAATACAGCTACATCACAGAGCAGTCGTGAGGATTAAGTGACTTACAATATGTGAAACATGCGGGACAATGTCTGGGACTACATTGGGAACTCTCTTAACAGCTCAGAAATTTGCCCGACAGACGTGGCCTGTTAGAATTCAATACCTCTAAATGTTTCTGTGAGCAAAAATCCAAAGTGACGGACAAAAGCCCTCCGGGAAGAGTATAGGCAAAGCAGAAACCCTAGAACTGACAGGAAACCAAGCAGCATCTACCTCTGCCTTTCCTTTCCCGCCTTCTTTTATTCTGTGCCAACCCAGAGAAATGTGAGGTGTACAACTGGGGTGAACAGGAAGTCCAAGATTCTTTTTTTTTTTAAGATTTCTTTATTTTAGCGAGAGAGAGAGAGCACGAGCAGGAGGGACAGAGAGAGAGTCTCAAGGAGACCCTCCGCTGAGCACAGAGCCCGGCATAGGGCTCGATCTCATGACCCTGAGATCATGACCTGAGCTGAAACCAAGAGTCTGATCCTTAACTGACTGAGTCACCCAGGCGCCCCAGGAAGCCTAGGGTTCTTAAGCCACAGAGACACCACTACATTTTACTTCATCCGTCAATCACCAAGATCAGGTAGAGGCAGACTAGATCAGGAGTTAGGGGCATGCACTTCAGAATCAGATGTGAGCTTAAACTTCAGTGTTACTACCAACCCACTGTATGACTTTTAAACAACCTTCTTAACCTCTCTGTATCTCCATTTTAACATCTGTCAATGGACAACAATAATAATACTTACCTGTTAGAGTTAATGTAAGGAACAGATAAGTCAGAATATGTTTAAAACAGGGTCTGGTATATAGTAAGTGTTCAATGTTACTATTATTACCTCATTAAGGTGTTACGATGACTACATGAGAAAATGCACTTAGCATTGTGCCTTATGGACACAGCAAATGCTCAATAAGTAGCAGCTGTTACAATGTCCTTCCCTCCCACCACCTTGCAAGGTGGCTCAAGAATCCTGGGGAATCTGAGGCTGTTCTCAGGAAGCCTTGCATCCTAACCTGAGAAGAGCGCTGTTAGCAAGACAGACTGGAGAACAGTCCATGCAGGAGGCAGAATATTATGCATTCATTGAGTCATTCGACTAAGATTCATCCAACAGCTGATGCAGTGCAGGATAATGAGCATTTAACAAGCTAGAGAGCACCTCGTAAGCAACTGTTGCCCAAGAACCCAGCCAAGCATCCCTGCCACCCCTGCTCTGGGGTTTCTGCAGAATCCCGGGACATCCCCCCATCTAGCCACTAAAGGGGTTTCGTCTGGCAGAGCCGGGGTCTCCAGGCTCAGGACCCACTCCAGGGCTCCCATTCTGAGGGACTGGTCCATTTTGCCCTGGCGGTTGTCAATGTTTGGAAAACACATCTGTGTGCACCCTCCACAATCTAGTGAAGAAGATAAGAGTTAACAGTGAGTTGCCAAACTGTGACAAGAGCCGACATAATGGTACTCAGAGAAATGAGGTGCACAGGGCCAACTCCACCTCGTGGATGGGACGTCAAAACTGGCTTTACCAAAAAGGTGATGGCTGAGACCAGGCATGATAGGGACCAGCAGAGAAACAGCATCCCAGGCAGCGGGGACATCAGCAGGAAGGTGCATCCTCTGAGCAAAAGCAAGATCACAGGGCATTTGCTAGAGTTCTGGGCAAGGAGGCTGGAAAAGTGGGCAGAGGCTAAGTAGGAGCTAACTGTTGGCTGGCCTGGGATGCAGTGAGGGCTCATGGAGAGACGCAAAACTGGGAGCGCCGTTTGGTAAAATCCCCCTTGGAGCAGAGTGGGACATGGACCAGAGGGGCACAAGGATGGAAACAGGGAAGCTGGTGCACAATGAGACATGACAAGGCTCCCAAGCTAAGTAGGGACAGAGGAGATGAGAGCCAAGGGAGGAAATTACAGAAGAGGTAGAGATGCTGCATGGGGCAGCTAAATAGCTGAAGATAAATGAGGTGGGACAGTCAGGTTTCTACCCGATCACACAGTGGACAGGACGTCCCTCCCTAAGCCAGGACAGCCAGACGGAAAGGATAACAGCCAGTGGCATACACAGAGGGGGCAAGAGATGATGCAGCCACACACCCCTCGTGAGATGTCAGCCAGAGGGATTTTTTTATAAATGAAAAACATCATTCATCATTCTCCTCTTACAATCCTACAGCGGCCCCTATCCCACTCCAAAAATGATTTAAGCCCCAGATTTCCTTACCCACAAAACCAACACTGTACCTCTCTGACCTCAGCGCCTACCCCCAGCTCACTGATCTTAACTATGCTGGCCTCGTTCTCGCCTTTAACCAGACCAAACTCGCTCATGCTCCCAGACACTGCCCTCACCACATAATGTGACTTTTCTTTTTTTTTTTTTAAGATTTTATTTATTTATTTGAGAGAGAGAGCACGAGCGAGAGAGCACAAGCAGGGGAAGCAGCAGAGGGAGAGGGAGAAGCAGGTACCTCGCTGAACAGGGAGCTTGATGCAGGGCTCGATCCCAGGACCCTGAGATCATGACCTGAGCCGAAGGCAGCTGCTTAACCAACTGAGCCCCCCAGGCGCCCCTAATGTGCGCTTTTCACCGTTTGTCTTGTCATCCAGGGCTGCTCTGACCTGTCATCTTCCCAGAAACGCTTTTCCCCTCAGACCACGCAGTCTGATGTTGCCTGCCCCCCTGCACCCACCCAGCTCCATTCTGCTTTATTCCTTTCTTCCCTTTGTTTTTTTTAATAGTGTGAGATGATCTCGGGTATGTATGCTTGACTTGTCTTTCTTTAGTATCTCCCATGGGCATATAAACACTTTAAGGATAGGGGCATAGGGTGTGCGATTCACCCCTGTATTCCTAATGCCCAAGGCAACACTGGCTTATAAGAAATAGTCAGTAAACACCTCTGAATGAATGAAGGGGCCAGCCTGGGTCACCTGCCTACCCGCGGAGTTTGGTTTTAATTTTTGAAGATATATTTATTTATTTGGGGGGGGGAAGAGGGAGGAGAGAGAATCTCAAGCAGACTCCCCTCTGAGTGTAGAGCCCAACGTGGGGCTTGATCTCATGACCCTGAGATCATGACCTGAGCCGAAATCAAGAGTCGGATGCTTAACTGGCTGAGCCACGCAGGTGCCCCTGGTTTTAACTGTGGAGGGATACTGAGGGAGAACAGGATATAGTGTATATGGGTCAAGACGACAAGAGAGAGCGCACTCGATGGGACAACTGAAGAGAGTTTTATCAATAAAAGGGCTGTTTACAAAGATGGGTCCAGTGATGGGGACATTGCAGTCACAGTGCCCCCAGGCCAAGAACAGCCAGAATCTGCTACTTCCCCCAGGCACAAAGAGCATAAGGGGAGACAGTTACCAGAGCCCCCGAGGCAGCTGAGAGCCTGGAGCTTTAGTGAGGAATGAATCCAACCTGCAGGAACCCGGGAGGGAGGGACCCCAAGGAATAACCCCACTCTCCCAGCTCTGCTCTCCTCTCCGTGCTTTTTTCTGGATGATTCTAACCAGCATCTCCAGGGAAGGGAGTCCAGGTGTTGAGGGTCCTGCAGCTCAGCCTCCCAGGCAGAGAGAGTGGTGGAGGGTGAAGCTACCCCGTGCCTGGTTTCATCCCCACCATTGAAACAGCAGAGAAGGAGTGATTTACCAAAGTGACACTTGGCAAACAAAAGCAACCTATTTCCACTGTAAATACAGACTGACACAAAAGAGAGTCTCGTTCCCTATAACCTCCCTCTGGCCCCTTTGGAGTCTTGCCTTCTCTTTCTTCTGGATGCCCCCACCCCAGCTTCTTGCTGTGCTTGGCTTGTCAGACATGGGAACCAGCGTGGTGGCTACAATCTATAGAATCATCCTTCACATGTCGGTACTGCCTCGGGTTATGGTGCAGAATAAACTGGAGGCATAAAAAGACCGGTATTCTGAAATTCTCACTGAGCTCAAAAGCAGCGGGAAATGGTAGAACAAGAGATTTGAATTTCATGCCCTCCATCACCTGGGCTGCAAGTTTTGAAAATGAAGAATTCCTAAAATGCTGACCTTGGAAATAACAGGACTCAAGCTCAGAATCTTCTAAAGGATTTGGGCTGCTCTGTGTTTTCCCCGAAGGTTTGGGTGTCCGGTTTTTTTCAGCCCAGTTAAAGCCTGCAGACGTGTGGGCGCACCTGTTCCAAAGATCCGTTAAAGTTTTTCGCGTATTTGTTTCTTGGGCATCTAATTCAGTGCTTTGCCTCAGGTTTCACATCACAAATGCAATCAAGTATTAACTGACCAAATCTTTACATGTAGCCAGTGTTTAAAGTATTCTTTCCAAGGTGATAGAATTTGGGGGGAGAAAATTTCACATTCAACCTTCCTCTTATCGAAGGAGGCAAATGTCCCGCTAGAATGGACATCCTCTAGGATGTGCTGAGGAAGGGCTGATGCATGAAAATCTTTCTGCTTCCAGGTCCCACGTTCCTGTGGGTGGCAGCACCAAGCAAGCGTGGCCCCCAAAGTTCCAACCACCCAGAGGTGGCCGCTTGCAACTGGCTCTCCCCATCATCCGTGAAGACATTTCCTTGATGGGAGAGGTCGTCCCTCCATTGCAGGACTTCTGTTTTCTGCAATTTGCATCATTAAAATCAAAGATCAAGGCTGGGTTCTAGGAGGGGGTTTGCAGCTCCGCTTCCGTGCCTCTGATAAACTAAGCAGCAGCACCTTCTAATCTGGTTTCCTTTTTGCCAAGTCACCCTCAGCCTTCAGGAATAGCACTGGACATAGACGACCAGAGAGCTGTCTGCAAGACAGCCACGTGCTGGGGTCGGTGACAGTCCTGCTCCGGGCTACCTACGGACAGGCAAGAAGCAAAGATGAAGAGAAAGAGAGAAGGGATATGGGGAAGGCAAGGGTGGAGAAGAGAGACGGGAATAAAATGAGGCTTTAAATGATCGGTCCGTGGTCGCTCATCTAGTCAGCCAAAGAGACAGAACTTAGGTTCAAAGCTGGTTTTATTTGGCTGCAAGTCCAAATTCTTTCTTTTACAGTAGGGCTTGGAGAGGTGTCACGGGTAGCTCCCAGCAACAGAAGAGCATTCTTGTAGGGACAGTTGCCAGTGGATCTGTTTAAGCTATATTGATTTTCCCCAAAGCATTTTTAATAGCCCTTAGTGTGTGCCAGAAAATGAGCCGGGTGTTTGGGATCTAAGAATAAACAAGACATATTTCTCACTCTTGAGGAGCCCACAGTCTAGTAGGGGGATAAATGTGCAAACAAATAACTATACCAAAAAAAAAAAAAAATGTAATAAGAGTGAGAACATAAACAAGTATAAGATGCCATAACGTCAAAAACAGGGGAGTAACAATTGACCTGGAGAATCTGGCAAAGACACATAAATATGGGGATACTTGATCTGGGTTTTGAGGGATGATCAGGAGTTCATAAAGCAGACAATGGCAAGCAAAGGTATTACAGGCAAAGAAATTGTTTTTCCAAAAGACAAATATGCATGGACATGATGAGGTGGCAGATTTGGCTCAATAAAAGCATAAATGGCCCCAAAATAAAACACTGCCCCTGAAAGCAAGGATTTCTTCACTGCTAGAAAGGTCTGAGCAGAGTGCTGATAATCCTGCATTGACGAGAGAACAGTCATGGTGAATTCTGGCTATACTCCTTGGAGGTCCCTAAGGTGTTCCTGACTCAAGCTCAGCTCACACTGGAGTTCGAGAGTGGAGCAGTGTGGAGAGTGGGGCCTTGGAATCAGACAGACAGGGTCTGGAACCCTGGCTCTTCCTTAACTGTAAGCTATTGTTTCATTTCTTAAATTCCACATATGAGTGAAATCATATGGTATTTATCTTTGACTGACTTACTTCACTTAGCATCATACCCTCTAGTTCCATCCATGTCATTGCAAATGGCAAATTTCATTCTTTTTGATGGCTGAGTAATATTCCATTGTGTATATATACCAGCTCTTCTTTATCCATTCATCTGTCCCAGGACATCTGGGCTCTTTCCATATTTTGACTATTGTTGATGTTGCTATAAACATCAGGGGGCATGTAACCTTTTGAATCACTATTTTTGTATCCTTTGGATAGATACTTAGTAGTGCAATTGCTGGGTCATAGGGTAGCTCTATTTTTAACTTTTTAAGGAACCTCCATACCGTTTTCCAGAGTGGCTGGACCAGCATGCATTCCTACCAACAGTGGAAGAGGGTTCCCCTTTCTCTGCATCCTCGCCAACACCTGTTGTTTCTTGAGTTGTTAGTTTTAGCCACTCTGACCAGCGTGAGGTGGTATCTCATTGTGGTTTTGATTTGTATTTCCCGGATGCCGAGTGCTGTTGAGAATTTTTTCATGTGCCTGTTGGCCATCTGTATGTCTTCTTTGGAGAAATGTCTGTTCATGTCTTCTGCCCGTTTCCTGACTGAACTTCTTGCTTTTTGGGTGTTGAGTTTGATAAGTTCTTTATATATTATTTCATTAATATATTATGTATCTTGATCCCTGAGCTTTTGAGCACCTCCTTAAATTGGGCAGCCAAGGCAAACGCCTTGTTCCGGTCATCCTATCCCCTCCCCACACTCCTCCCTGTGTGCTGAGCACCCACTTCAACAGCCCCTATGTCCCTGACCTTTATTTTAAGGTCTTCCTTTCTAGGAACCCCTCACCTCAGCAGAAGGCACATGAGACCCCCATGACCAAACCAAACAGCTCCCGGATTGGTCATACATGCTTTCCTCAGTCTTCTTTCTTTTTTTTTTTTTTTTCCTTTTTCTTTTTGCCTGCCCTATTAGGAATTTTATAAAATAAAAGAATTTCTTTAAAAAACTTTAGAATTGGACGGCTAAGAGCTCTCCACGAGAAAATCAGCCTGAATTGTGTCATTACCCTGAGGAACCAGAGGAGTGAATTAAAGTGAATACACAGAATTCACGTCACCTCAAATGAGTAGTCTTAATGCAATTTTTGCCAAAAGCCTGTGCTCAAAGGGCCTGTTTTCCAGGTTAAAGTGCTGCAGCCTTCCACTAAGCAATGGTCACGCATGTTTTGCAAAGTGTGGAAGCCTTAATCAGCCTAGGTGTTAGCAACTTCCTTAAGTCCTCTCCCTGCTGACTTTTCTCCTTTGGCAGCAGACCTAAACGATGCTGTTAAGTAATTCAGCTTGAAGAACTCTTACGGAGATCAATTGTACTAATGCACACACAGCAGAATAGAGGCTGGCCTACTATAGAGACAGGAATTTCTCTCTCTCTTTCTTTTCTTTTTTTTTTAAGATTTTATTTATTTATCTGTCAGAGAGAGAGACAGAGAGAGAGCACAAGCAGGGGAAGCAGCAGGCAGAGGGAGAAGCAGGCTCTCCACTGAGCAGCGAGCCCAATGCGGGGCTCGATCCCAAGACCCTGGGATCATGACCTGAGCCAAAGGCAGATGCTCAACCGACTGAGCCACCCAGGAGTCCCTTTTTAAAAAAAAAAAAAAAAAAAATTAGAGAACAAGAACGGGAATTACCAGTCCAGTTGGAGCCTTGGCCTAGGTATGGCTTCCCTATGGATTAACATTTCCTGACTTGGCACTTTGCAGAAAGGTTACAGCTATTTACGTTATGTGCAAGCCATGCAGAACAAATGGAACTGCTATGCAGCTTAACCCAGGGTATTTGTTGGGATTTCAATGCAGACATCAGAGTCCTTGAATCTGACGACAGTTGTCACTCAGAATCAGCAGCAAGGACCTAGACTTTGCATTTTGCATATATGTATATCTATACACCTGCATATATATTCTTTCATGTTATTTCTTACTGTAAAATCAAGTGTTCTCAACTCCTCTACCGATTAACCCTTCTGTTATAAATCTTTATATTCCCAATGTAAACAGTTACATGGTGAAGTCCATAACTTAGCAACTATCCAGCAAGATGGAGATCTAGTTCAAAGACAAACCTTGGTCATATGTAAAGATTTATTCAAAACATGCAGTTAATAGGAGTCAGGAATCAACAGATGGCAAACTATATAGGAACAAAGAAAGCATTTTTTTTTTAAGATTTTATTTATTTATTTTGACACAGAGAGAGAGAGACAGCGAGAGAGGGAACACAAGCAGGGGGGAATGGAAGAGGGAGAAGCAGGCTTCCCGCCGAGCAGGGAGCCCGATGCGGGGCTCGATCCCAGGACCCTGGGATCATGACCTGAGCCGAAGGCAGACGCTTAACGACTGAGCCACCCAGGTGCCCCGAAAGAAAGCATTTTTAAAAGGTAGGGGGCTAGGATATCCTAGAAACTGGCCAGGGAATGGCTCTGGAAAAAGTACCCATGAAGTTCATGCCTGTTAAATCCAGCAGTTGCTGATTGAGCAATCAAACTAAGATGTTATATACCCCAGAATTGGGATCCTCCATAAAAGCTATTGTTTTAAAAAGCTATGATTCCCCAGTAACAGAGTTCCCCATTTCTATGCCTCTGTGATTCAGATTTTTTCAACATATTTTTGGCTATAGATTAAGTACACATTGAGCCCATGGAAAAGTAGGCCATTAGAGAAGCGTTAGATCACCCGGGCTCCTTCATACCACTTAGAAGATTAGTAATCTAAAAAGGCACACAAAACCTGCTTTAAAATGTTTTTTGCTTTCCAGCATCTAACTTGAAATAGGCTTCCAGGAAGAAAAGATAAGGGGATGGGAGGGAAGGAGAAAATTAACATTGATGGGGGTCTGCTCTGTGTCAGACGCTACAGGACTTCACTTCACAGGACTGCTCGTTTAATCTAGGTCATAATGATTTGAAATCATCAAGCCTCTTGCCTTTTTCTTTATTTTCAGAGAAGCCCATTCACTGCCAAGTACCTATGTATCCAATTTTAATTACTCTTTTATTAGTTTGGATGCAAGTGACAGAATTTCAATTCAAACCAGTTTTGGCAAAATCAGAGATTTATTAGCTCAACTCCAAAGAGAAACTGAGAAGCCAGACTGTGTGAAGGGCCGGAAGGCAGCTCAGTTTTATAACTGGAGACCGGAGATTGAATATCATCAGAATGACCTTCCTAAAATGTATCTCTATTTTTCTCCAGGTGGTGCACTCTTTTTCAATGCAACCTGCTTTTCTCCACATTTGGGGGGGAAACATGGCCTTCCCTGAAGCACTTGACCTTGACATTATATAGCTTCTAGTTCAGGAGACGAGCTAACCGATGTTTTAAGACCAAAAATCCCAGTGAGAAGCCAGCTCATGGTGGACACTGCGTGCCAGTGGTAGTCACGGAGGCGGGAGGTGAACACCCCCTGGGAGAGAGGGGACTGTGAGCAGCAGCGCCCTTAAAGCTCTCTACACCCATCTAGAACATATTTCCTTAGCAAATGCCTAGTTTAATTCCTAGCACACAGCAGGCCTTCAGGAAATAGTTACTGAATGTCAAGGATAGAAAAGGGGAAGCAAAAGAAAGGGAAGTGAGTAGAATAGATGAAGGGCCACAGCTGGCCACGACTCCAGGGTCCAAAGTGACATCTCTTCCCTGCAGGTGAGCTTCCTACCTAAAAGGGATTATTGCGAGCCCAAGGGAGAGTCACTCATGCATTGTTTAGAAGTAAGGACACCTGCACCCTAAATATATATATATAAATTTTTTTTCTTTAACAGCTGGAATGGAAATCCCTCCTCCCGAGAGACCCACTTTCAAAGGCAAATGTCTTGATAAACCCACTCAGGGGCTTGGGTCAGCTGGTGCTGAGGTTAGAGAAGCAGGTGGGGCTGTTCTGCATGAGATAAGAAACTGACTGCTCTGCTCCTGGGAGGGGAGGGGAGGCAGAGGAGGCGATGGGGGGAAGGGAGGGGAGGAGATGGGGAGGAGGGAGAGGAGGAGATGGGGGAGGGAGGGGAGGAGATGGGGGAGGGAGGGGAGGAGAGGGGCAGAGGGAGGGGAGGAGATGGGCAGAGGGAGGGGAGGAGATGAAGGGGAGGAGATGGGGAGGAGATGGGGAGGGGGGGGGGGGGGGGGAGGGGGAGGGGGAGGGGGAGGGGGAGAAAAAGGAGGGGAGGAGGGAAGGGAGGAGGGAGGTGAAAGAGCAGAGAGAAAGGACTCCAAGTCAATGGGACACCCAAAGAAGCCGGGAAAGAGAATGGACCCGTGTTTAATGGGGTGAAGTGCTCCGGGCTCTGCTGTGTAAGCCCTCCCCATGACCCCATGCGTCCTTTATAAAACAACAGCAATACCCATTCACTCACAGGGGTGGCCTTTTTTGAGAAGCCTGAGGAGGGCAGAGATTTTGTGTCAGAGTCAGACCGGGAGATTCTAACCATGTGAGCAAAGGTGAAACACCAGGCTTAGGTTCCCAAGGCGCAAATGTGAAAATGACCCCGGGTTATGCCTGAGTCCACACCTGCTGGGAGCCCAGGTGGGGCACCATCATGCTGGTAGCCACAGTGAAGACAGTTGGCCTCCCCTCCCTGCCCGCTGAGGGAACAAATCAAAGTTTTAACAACAATTCCATCTGTTAAGTCTAGGCCTTGTAAACAGGTCCCAACTTCCTGTTACTCCACTGGTTTTTCTGGCCTGAGGTCATGTCCTCTCTCTCTCTCTCTCTCCTTCCTTCCACCTCTGAGCCATTGTGCGAGGCCTCCCTTATTCTTCCTTCCTACCCACCTCCCCTCCTTACCTGGCAAGCTCCTCTCTACCTGTTAGATGTCACCTTTCATGTTCTGTTTTCTGGGGAGTCTTCCCCTAGCCTCTCAAGGCCCGATCATTGTCCCCTTTATGTGACCATGATTTCCTGGCTGATTTCCCTGATCATGCTGAATTCGAATTGTTTACTTGCTACTTCTCTGCCGGTCACTCCCACTAGACTATACACTGGGGACAAGGCTGCCTCTGTTTCATTCACCGCCCCATCCCTAGCCCCACGTACAGTGCCTGTCCCATAGCAGGTGCCCAAGAAATATCTGCTGAATGTGCTGAATAAATGACTGAATGAATAAGGCTCTGTAAAAACCACTCAAAGCCTATTTATTACCAGTCTAATGACTCCCGATGGGTCCTCTCTCTCCTCAGTCCCATGCCCTCCCGCTGCTCCCCGAAGAGGCAGATAGAGCCTGCAGCCATGGTTCTGCCCACAAAAAGTAACTCTTATGGTACACCCTGTTGGTGGACTCCAGGTAGCGGAAGAGCTGGTCAAAGATCTTCACCTCAGGCAAGTGAGGCTGGGAGAAGAGGACTCCTGAGAAGAAACCCATCAGTTTGATGATTCCCGCAATCCTCCTGGCCACTGTGACCATGTCGCAGAAACATACACGTGGACATCCAACATGTCCCCTCCCTAGGGCAGCTGAGTGACCACAGAGGCAATAGCAGGGCCTTCTAGAAGGCTCTCAGATATCCTGGCTCTCCGAATACATGGCCATATACATCCGAATACAGCACCTCTCCGAAACAGAACACACCACGGTCCTTATTCTCCGTGAGTCTGAATTCCAGCTGAGGAGACTGACACCACAGAAAGCCCAGGGTCAGCCCTACAAGACAACAGCAGAGAGAAGGCAGTGAGAGCTTGAAGCCCATGGGAGAGAAGACTCTTCAGACGGGAGCAGGGACGATCCCCCCACTCCCCTGCCGAGGACTTAGAAAACAGGTAGCATCTGAGCAGATGAATAGAATTAGGAAGGTGTTGAAGACATAAAGAACAGAGTCAGCAAACTGGAAAAGCCAGGAACTGTTGAGGGCAGGGGAGAGACTGTTGTTGCTGGAGGAGAAGATTCATGAAGGAAGAAGAACCAAAGTCCTAGGTAGGGCTCAGATTGTGGAAGTTTAAGCTCCAGGCTAGAGAGTTTGAACCCTGGCTGCTAGGGAACAGGGAACTCTCAGAAAGCTCCCTTCAACGTTCCCTTCAAAGCAGAGATTGGGGACAAGTACCCTGATAATGCGATGGAATGTTCTGGAAGGGGGAGACTGTGAAGGCAGAGGAACTAGGAAGCTGCAACATTTGGAGTGGGGGAGAAGGTCCTCCTGTCTTCCCCAAATGATCAGGGGTGCGGAGACAAAGCAAAGCAAAGGTGAAGTGAGGGACATTGCTGGCCAGGCTTGGGGCTGGAGGGTGAGCAAAGGGAATTGAGCTTTATCTGAAACGTTTTCATTTTTTATAATGAAATGTATTTATGTGGTACTTGAGTGATTGGAAAGTAATGAAATTATTCGAAGGGAAGGAAAGAAGGACGCGGCAAGAGAGAGAGAAAAAAAGAATAAAAATGAAAGAAACAGAAAGATCAAGGTAGAGAGGATCGGAGGAAGAGAGGGAAAGAAGCAAATAGGAAAGAAGATAATTCAGTAGCTTCAGAAATATTTAAGAAATATTTACTGGGTGCTACTATGTGCTCTTATAGGCACTAAGATTAAAAAAAAAAATAGGTAAGGGGCTCCTGGGTGGCTCAGTCGGTTAAGCGGCTGCCTTCGGCTCAGGTCATGATCCCAGGGTCCTGGGATTGAGTCCCGCGTCGGGCTCCCTGCTCAGCATGGAGTCTGCTTCTCCCTCTGCCTCTCACCCCGCTCAGGCTCACTCGCTCTCACTTCCTCTCTCTCTCAAATAAATAAATAAAATCTTAAAAAAAAAAAAAAAGGTAAAATTAAAAAAAGTGTTTTTCCTCATGGAACTCATATTTAATGGAAAAGACAGAAAATAAACAAGTTAATAATTAAAAAAAAATTTAAGGGCGCTTGGGTGGCTCAGTCGGCTAAGCAACTGCCTTCAGCTCAGGTCATGATCCTGGGGTCCTGGGATGGAGCCCCAAGTTGGGCTCCTTGCTCAGTGGGAGCCTGCTTCTCCCTCTCCCTCTGCCCCTCCCCCCTGCTCATGCTCACTCTCTCTCCCTCTCTCTCTTTCTCTCTCAAATGGATAAATAAAATCTTTAAAAGAAAAAATTTAAAGCTAGCAGCATAAGGGGATAGAGAATGTTCCAGTTATTTTGCTGTAAACAACCAACCACCAAATAGTGGCTTTAAATAATAATAATTTGGTTTTGCTCATGACTCTCCAGCTTGGGCAGGTGCAATGGGGACAGCCTGTTATCTGTTCCACTCAGTGTCCCTGGGGCAGCTCAGTGTCCCTGGGAGGCTGGAATCATCTGGAGGCTCCACCTGTCACCTATCTGGAGTTGATGCTAGCTGGCAGGTGGGACCTTGGCTGGGGCAATTGGCTGCAACATCTTCATGTGGCCTCTCCCTGTGGCAAGAGCCAGTGGTACAAGAGAGGGAAGGAGCAAGAGAGAGAGGGAGACAGAGAGATTCAGGCTGACACCGTATTGCCTTTTCTAATCCAGCCTTGAGAGAGGTCACGGGCCTGTCTTCCATTGCATTCTAGTCACAGAAGTGAGCCAGGAAGGCACCCCCATGGGAGGGAGGGGGATTAGTCTCCACCCTTCTATGGGAGGAATGTCAGAGAATGTGTAAACATCACAGGGAGTAACGTGGGAGGACAGCATTCTATCCCTGATAGTTAGTAAAGGGCACTCCAAAATCAGAGTCCTCCAGAGAAAAAGAACCAAGGTATTTTATATATATATTTATATTTATAGCATATGCATATGCATGTCTACACACACACACACATATATGTATACACACACAAACACACATACAAAGGGATATTTCTTTCAAGGATTGGCATGTGCGGTTGGGGGAGGTGGCAAGTCTGAAATCCACAGGGCAGCCGGGTGCCTGAAACTCAGGCAGGAGTTAAAAAGCCTGGAAACCACTGGAAGATTCTGAGCAGGACTGCGTGATCTGACTCGGGAGCCATGTAAAGATTGCACTAGCTGCCGCAGGAGGGAGTACATGGAAGAAGGGTTGCCCCGAGTTCGCAGCTCCCAGGATCAGGAAAGTCAGGTCTGAAAGGAAAACCGTTCAGCCCCCTTGAATCCACGGGGTGGGAAACTCAGGGCCAGCCCTGGCGGGCTGGCTGCGCACCGCGCACCGTTCTGGAAGGCACGGCTCAAAGGCAACACACCAAGGCAGAGAGAAAAGAGAGACCACAGAACACCCCTGCGGCCAGCCCCTCACCATGATCTATTCGTGGACATGGAGAGAGGATCAGGGAGCTCAAGAAAGAAAAAGAAAACAGTTCGAAGAGAAACTTCTCTGTTCTCTGCCTCGTGAAAAGGCCACGTGTGTGATGGGGTGTTCAAGGCAGCGGGGGAGCGGGCGGAGAGGCGTGCGGCATGCATTACTTATAAGACTCCACTGAAATGTAAATTGGGGTGAGTTTATTGGCTCCCTTGGTCTTAAATGGAATCATAAAGTATTCATTGGGCCCAGCCAAGGCCTCTCAGATCAGGAGCTCGGGGAGAAATATGTGGCATGCTAAGGTTACATTAATAAAAAGTAAATAAATCCGTGTCCAGGATACTCGGGCTTGTGCACGATAAAACTGCCCATTCTGTAGATATTAATGTTTAATGTATTTGTAAAAAGCGGTCGGCTTGGCGGAGCACAGCAACAAAGATGTCCTGCAACCCTGGGTACTTAACATCTCAGCGCGCAACCTAAGTGCTGGGTGGAGAGCCTGGGGCGCCGGGAAGGAGGGGCCTTGGAGCCCCGCCGGGGAGGTGGAGGGGGGAGGTCTGGGCCGCCTTCAAAAGTCGCTTCACCGAGAGGAACCGTGCTCCCTGGCTGCAGTGGGGAGTTCGAGTCGAAGTTCCCCGCCCTCTCCGCCTTCACCTGCAAGGGGCTCGCTGCGCTCAGACCAGCCCTCAAGAGCTGATGTTTGCAGGACTGAATGCAGAACCACTGGAGGCCTGTTTAAAGAAAAGGACACAGGAGGGGCGCCTGGGTGGCTCAGTCATTGAGCGTCTGCCTTCGGCTCAGGTCATGATCCCAGGATCCTGGGATCGAGCCCCTCATGGGGTTCCCTGCTCAGTGGGGAGCCTGCTTCTTGCTCTCCCTCTGCTGCTCTCCCTGCATGTGCTCTCTCGCTCTCCCTGTCAAATAAATAAATAAAATCTTAAAAAAAAAAAAAAAGAAAGAAAAGAGAGGGACAGGTGCAGAGAGCAGAGCCGCACACTCAGGAACTAACAGGAAGGTGTACTTAAACCCAGCACCAGGCAGTCCACCTCACCCACTAGCTGCCGAGCAAACTTAGCAGAGACCTGCACACAAGGAGCTCGAGCAACAGAAAGAGATGGACCTGTTCTCCCCCACTGGCCTCCTGGAATTCCACAGGCCCATCTCCTTTCCTGCCTAAACTCCCATCCTCGGGGAGAACTCAGAGCTTGATCAAAGCCCGGAGACATTTGAAGAAGTTCTGCTGCTTATGCTCTCTCCTATGCTCTCACTGACCCTCACACCCAGTGTTAGGGGTTGACTTGGGTCCCCTAAAAACGTATGTTGGCGTCCTGACCCCCGGTACTTGTGAGCATGACCTTATTTGGAAGTAGAATCTTTGTAGACGTCATCAGGTTAAGATACAATCATCCTCGGTTGGCGTAGGCCTTAATCCAAGAGCTGGTGTCCTTATAAGGACAGAAAGATTTGTTGCTGCACGGACACACGGGGGAAAAGGCCATGTGAAGCACAAAGCAGAGTTGTCGTTATGCTGCCACCAGTCAAAGAACACCAGGGACTGTGGAAGCTACCAGAAGCCAGGAGAGACAAGGAAAGATTTTCCACTGGAGACTTAGAGAAATCAGGTCCCTGCCCACATCTTGACCAGGCCAGGCCAGACTTCTAGCCTCCAGAACTAGGAGAAAATATATTTCTGTTGTTTTAATTCACCTACTTCATAGTAATTTGTACAGCAGCCCTCGAAAATGAACACATCCAAGGACACAAGGGGGTAGCTCAGGAATGAGAAAGAGAAATTCCATTGCCCTGGCCCCATGGCAAGGATGGAGATATTCACAACTGGTCCCAAAGAGGCTTCCAGACATGGAAGCACTGAAGTCAACAAAATCTCACCTGGACAGGATATGGTCGGAGCACACCTGTCCCTCTGAAATGTCTGGGCAGTGTTGCCTATAATGAGGCATGTTCGAGAGCCTCGTCAAGGCAAGAGAGAGACTAAGACAAGAAGAGGGAGTCACTGTCTGCAGAAGGAGCAGAACGGCTATGTGCCTGGGCAGACATACCACATCGTGGTCGGCTCCAAGGGGAGGATGGCTGACTGTCCCCAAACCGTCCCCCTCCAGCCTACCAAAATCCTTGGCTTATTTTTTAAATGCCTCACCTAAGAAGAAGGAGGACATAAAGCACTTCCCATTGCTGGCCTGATTGTTTACTGCTGGATCCCAGTGGCTGGAGCAGGGCCCAGTAGAGAGTAGGAACGCCATAGATGTTTGTTGATGGACTGAACAACCGAAGGAGTGCATGCTTCAGTAGGAGCAGAGGGAAGAGAGGAGCCCACCTGGATCCCAGAGAGCGAACCTGAGGGGAATCAGGGGCGATGGGGAGCATGATTGAGGAAACTTCTGGAATTGGTGTTCTGGAAATGGTGGGCTGAATGAGCACCTCTTAGGATAGCTCCAAAACACCAGGAGGACTTGGTGACCTGGCCTCTGCCAGCCCTCCAGCTTCCACTCACTCCCCTCCCTTCACATTTAATGACCAACTGTCCCAAATCCTTTCCAGTTGTCTCCACTTGCCTTGCTATTTCAGGCCTCCAGATCTCTGCACATGACCTCCCTGAGCCTGGGATACCTGCCCTTTCGTCATTCTCCAAAAACACTGCTTGTCATCTCCTCTAGGAAGCTTTCCTGGACAGCCTCCATCCGAGTGTCTTGCTTCACACCCTTTGTCATCTTGGGCATATCCCCGATATCGCAACAACCAGCATAGCTGTGAGGCCCCTTTCTCCATCTGCTTCTATATCCCCACAGCCTGGCAGAAGATAAATCCCAGGTCAGTGTTTAACTGAACTGGGGTAGGGATGGAATGGGTTGGGCAAGGAGAGAAGGATAAGGATGGGAATGGGGAGGACCCAGAGAGGGGAAATATGGAATCAGGATGGATTTGGGCTCATCGGGGATTTTGTCTGGAGTGAGCCTGGTTCTGAGTCATCTGTCAATGCCCTTTAGGACAGTGTGGGCAAGTTTATTTAGGGAAGAAGCTGAAGGAATGTGAATATGAGTACTTCACTCCCGGGGACTCATGGTTCGGCTCCTGAGATCTGCTTTTCCCCCCAGACAGCCTCACTCTGGCCTGCCACAGTGGGTAATCTTCTGGGCAATGAACTTCAATCATTCCAGAAAATACATGCCTTCCCGGAGCTGAGTCTTGCCTTGGCTCACTGGAATGGACCCAGCTCCATCTCTCTGTCTCGTAAGCAGATGAGTGAGTGAATGAATGAATGAATGAATGGGGTTTACCATGGCGGCATCAGTAACACCTGGTCCTAACAACGAGCATAACATGGCATGAAGAGCACAGATTGTGCTGTCTACCACTTCCTAGCTTGTGGCCATCAGCAACTGACTGCACCTCTGGGAGCCCCCACTCCTTCAGCGGCAAGATGGTCGTTAGCAAGAACTAAAGAGAAATATGTAAAATTCCCAGCACGTAACAGGTGCTTCACACCAGGAGTTCCTTCTGCCTCCCGCCACCCTTCCCTTCCTCCCTCCTTTATGCCTTCTTTATAATAACTAGCATCTAAGGAGCGCCCAGGAGATTTGAGGCCCTGTGTTTTAGAAGCTCTCCCAAACATCATCTTGTTTGGTCTCGTCCTTACTGATTACATGTCCTTCTGTATTAGTTTGCTAGGACTCCTGCCATAACAAAGGTTCATAAACTGTTTGGCTTCAGTAGAAATGGATTTACTGTTCATAAACTTTAACAGTATCGCAATTAAATACAACTCTGGAGGGGAGAGACCCAAGATCAAGGTGGTGGCTCCGTCAGTTCCTTCTGAGGCTGTGAGGGAGGCCTCTCCCCCAGCTTCTGGTGGTTGGCTAGGATTCTTTGGTGCTCCCTGTCTGGAAAAAGCGTCACCCTTTCACTGCCTGTGTCTTCACATGGCATTCTCCTGTCTGTGTCTATCTACGTGTTCAGATTTCCCCTTTTCATAAAGACAACAGTCATGTTTGATTAAAACCCAACCTAACGGCCCCATCTTTACTTGATCCCCTGCATAGACCCTATTTCCAAATAAGGTGCTGGGGGTTAGGACTTCAACAACATCTTTTGGAGAAATGCTGTTTAACCCATTCACCTCCCAAAGGTGACCAGCAAGTACAGAACCAGGACTCACACTCACATCCTCTTTCTGTCTTTCTCCCCCGAGTAGCTTTTGGTGTAACTCTTCATGCCAAGAGAGTCCAAGAGAGAGGCAATGTGAACAATCCAACCACAAGGAGACAGCTGGAGAGATTCTTATCGCCTGTCGGGTTGGAAGAAGATCTTAAAGGTCTCCTAGTCCGATACTATCATTTTACAAATGAGAATACTGAGGTCCAAAGAGGGACAGTGACTTGCCAAGGTCATGCCACTAGATAAAAACAGACCAGGTCTAGAACTCAGATCCTGGCTGCATCTGCGGAGCCTCTCCTCCCTAGAAGATCCTCCATTAATCACGCAGCAGGGACTTGCTAGCAACCACGTTAACCCTGTCATCAGTGTCACGAAAGGAGACGTTTCTTCAACATAAATTTTAGTAAAAGCTTCAAACACCCACTTGCCCTAAAGCACTGAAGTAAGCAAAGTGTCCATCTTAAACCAGATGAAAAGACTACTATTATTATTATTATCATTATTATTATTAAATCTCAAGTCAAAATTACCAGTAAATCCAAGAATGCTACTTTCCTCCCGTGTCCAGTTTCAAGAAAACCACCCACGGAAATTGAATCACAGTTTCAGCTAAATACATATTTAATTCCTTATGTATTTTTTTATACTTTGTTTTGTGCAGGACTGTTTACCTAGTTAATGAAGAAGTGCAACCTATTGTCACCAAGTTGCTGGGTTTTTTTTTCTTACTCAGTCTTAAAGTGCCCTCTAGTGAAATGTTTCTATATTGAAGAAGCTGAGAAGAGTTGAAAACAAGGTTTTTCAAGAGCTGGAGAGAATTTTAGAAAGAAATGGGGACAGAGTTAGGGGTGGAGGGGATGGTTCCTTGGTTTCAAGGGGATTTGAACTTGCTTCTTCTAAAATCTATTTCTAAGCCCTTCTCTCTATGCTCACTCACACAAGTGCCTTGCAGACTGGTCCCCGGGGCAGGAATGTTTTACCCACAGAGCATACACCAGAGAAATCTTGCCAGCCTGCTCGCAACCAGGCAGAAGGAGCAGCCTAGCAGAGCCAGAAGCTGGGGCCACAGAGAAGCCAGGGATTCAGCCAGTCAATCATGCAGGTGCTGGGAAACTTGCCAGCACTAGGTTTGTGCGTGGGTGCATTTAGGGAGCATCTTTCCAGGAGAGGAAATCTTGAGAGTCATCCTTTGGTCATTTCAAGTCATGCAAACTGGTATGAAAACAGCATTTGATGGGGGACGCTGGGTATGCGCGGAAGAAGGGGGAGCTCTCTGTACCAAAAAATGAAGTTTATTAATAAAATTATTTTTTTTAACCCACAGCATTCGGTAAAACCCAAGGGAACTATAAATATCAGGAGAGGCAAGTAAACCTCAGCTTCACGCAGTTTGCCACCCAGCCCCTGCATCAGAATCAGCCACGGAGCTTGTCTTCAGTGGTCATTTCCTCTCTGCCTCCCAAGGTCCCCGCCTGACTGATTCGGAGTGGAGCAGGCATTAGTCTTCTTTCAAAAGTCCCCCCGAAACAGCCTAATGTGCAGCCAGCATTGAGGAACACTGATTGAGAGAGTGGCCCGTGCCCAGACTCCAGCTCCGGCAAGGCCCCCTCCGCGTGGTGACAGGTTCCCTCGGGGTCCTCCAGGCGGGGGACAGCAGACACTAGCCATACAGGAGGGATGGGCGTACAGGGGTCAAGGAGGCCCTGTCCCCGGGCCCCCTGTGGTAAGGCAATAAATGGCTTCTGATTCTGGATTGGCTTCCCAGGTAAGTGGTTCATGAAGGGATTCAGATCTCCATGTCAACTCAAATATCAGGGTAATCCCATAAACTGAAATGGGCTACAAAGCAATAGCGCAAAGTGGCCCACATCCCAGCCAGAGCACAAGGCTACTGAGGGGGGCAGTGTGTCTCCCCCCCGCCCCCGCAGGGGATTGCATTTGACAACCTGAGTCGTGGCCAGGGACAGCAGGGGCGGGGGCGGATTGCAGCAGCACCGCACAGAGAGGCTTGTATAAAATGCACATTCCCGGGCCTGCCCCCAAGCTTCTGAGTCTGTCTCCAGGAGTGGGACTCAGGAAGTTGTATTTTATAAATGCTCCCCCGGGTTATTCAGATGTGTCTTCGGCCCCCAACACATGAGGAGGAGTTCAAGCCTTTGATTCAGACCGATCTGGCCTCAAGCCCCAGCTCTGCCACTATTAGCCTTCTGACCTCCTAAGACTCCTGTTCTTTATCTGCAAAACTGCAGTACATCTGCCTTCCCTCCCATAGGAGGGGAGAGGCTTACATTTCAGAGTGTTTGCAGGTGTCTGGCACAGAGCCCTGTGTTCAGCAGCGCCCGATCCACATTAACTTGTGTTGTTAAACTTCAGCCCAGACCAGACTTCAAGGAGCTCAGAGCCAGGCTCTTGAGCCGCTCACTTGGGCAAGCTACTTAACTTCTCTGAAGTTCAGTTATTTCATCTTAAAATAGGGATGATAATAATAATAAACAATATAGTGGTGTCGATGACTAAACGAATCAATTCAGGACGCCTGGGTGGCTCAAGTCGGTTAAGTGTCTGCCTTCGGCTCAAGTCATGATCCCAAGGTCCTGGGATCGAGCCCCACGTCGGGCTCCCTGCTCGGCGGGGAGCCTGCTTCTCCCTCTGCCTGCCACTCCCCCTGCTTGTGCTCTCTTTCTCTCTGGCAAATAAATCAATAAAATCTTTTTTAAAAATTAAAAATAAAGAAATGAGTCAATTCAAGGAGAGCACATCTCTTGGAACTCTCCTAGCACATAAGGGCTCAGCAAATGCTGGCTCCTCTGATTATGTCCAGCACGGGTACCTTGGCTCATTTGATTAGCCTACAGCCTGAGGAGCATCCAGCCTCCTTCAGGCAGCCTCCTCCAGCCAGCCAGCCACAAGAAGCCATCAAAATGCAGTGGTATCACCAGAGGCTTGGAAGTCAATAGACCTGGGTTCAGATCTCAGCCCCTGGCCTTAGCCAGTAGGTGTCCTTACTTGTTTTCTTAGCATCTCTGAAACCCAGTTTTCCCATCAGTAAAGTGGGCACGTTCGTGCTCTGTAGACTTCAGGGATAACACTTTGATCCGAATCGAAAGCAGTCTGAGCCTCTAAGCTGGGGATTTATGGGATTCTCGTCTCTTCGTCTTTCTAAGAGCCATTCGGGAGCTTTACAAGTGCTTCCTGTTGGCCCTCACTTCTGACCGCCGGGTCAGCATCTCTTCTGCTCGCCTCTTGCTGTCCTGTTGTAACTTTCTTCAAAGCACTTTCCTCTATCCTTTCTGCAGTGCTCCAAGCACAGGAAACAGCCCTTCTTACTTTTGCACCAAGCATAGGTCATATAACAGGCCATGGTGTCTGGTGAGTCTTGACTGAAGGCCTGAACTAAACATCAAGAAGTCTCAGTATTAAGAAGGACAGCTTCAAACGGGACTATCAAATGTCTTCACTCCCAAAGTCCACTGGCCTTCTTGGGGGCTCCTCTGAGACAGCAAAGATGACAGAGCTTCCTGAAGGACAAAGGGACAAGGAAATGCAGGGACAGGCTCCCCGAGAGCTCTGGGGGGTGTGGCTGCAATCCAGCAGACAGCACACCTTGGCAGCTGATGCTGAGAACGTCGCCCAAGAAGAAAGAGGGGCCTCCGACTGAGTGAAGGGACCCAGAGAAGCACCACAGCAGAGGAATGCCCAGTGTCAAAGGCCCAGTGGCCACATGGAAGGTGCATCCTCACCACTCACAGTGACCACTGTCTATAGGATCTGTGGTTCTGGCCAGTGCAGGAGAGAGAGGGCCAGCAGCTCCTCCACCAACTGTCCAGCCAAAGTGACAGCTAGCCATGCCATTGGATGTTTGACATCATCAATTGCCCCGTGTGTATACATACACCCCTCCCAAAAGCCCAAGAAAACGTGAACACAAAGGTTGAAGGGCAGAGACATCTACCTGAGAGACAGGGGTGCAGGAAGCCTCCTCCCCTGCTTCAGAAGGAACCTAACACCTCTCTGAGTGACCTGTCTTAGGTCACTTAGTGTCTTAGTGACACCTTTCTTTCTAAGACCAGCTCTTCTTTCCCCATTGGACAGACACCAATGACACTGTTCTCAGGCAGATGGGCACTCTGTCCCCTTCACCTCGCCCACAAGGGCTCTAGCCAGAGCCCGGGCACTGCTTGGAGGGGGTGCTGGGCACCCCGGGAGGGCACCGCCACACTGCAAAAAGGGGCTCACACCCCTATGATACGTTAATGGTGGGTAAAGGACATTATGCATTTGGCCAAACCTATAGAACAGAACAACACAGTGAACCCCAATGTAGACTATAAACGTTAGTTACTAACAACAAACCAATGTCGGTTTATCAACAAATGTACCACTCTAATGCAAGATGTTAATCACGGGGGAAATGTTGGGGGGGTAAGTCTATAAGAACTCTCTGTACTTTCTTTGCAATTTTTCTATAAATCTAACACTGCTCTGAGAAAGTCTATTAACTTAAAAAAAAGGGGGAGCACTCACCCTGAAATTCTCTTGGAATGAAAACAGTGCTTTGCCCATTAGAATAAGAATCAGTTAAAATGTCAGCCAGGCAAATACAATCATCCCTGCACAGAAGACTAAAAAGCCCACCTAAGCAAACTCACATGTGTGTGCCTACCCCCCCCCAAAACCCTGCCGCTCAGGGCCCTCCCAGGCCCTAGTGTGATGGCCAGTCACCGGGCCACCAGTCCAGCGTGCAAAATCCCCAGTGCAGAGCCACCCGAGATCCTCACCTGGGGCCCCTCCTGCATCACAATGAGAGGTGCTATTCCCCCTAAAGGCCCATACACTGGAGGGGACTTTGGTCTTACATCCCACCTGTTCCCAGGGCTGGGAATTATTTCCTCACAAAGGTGAATACCTCCTCCTGAGCTGCTTCCTGCCAG
This sequence comes from Neomonachus schauinslandi, assembly GCF_002201575.2. Classification (NCBI taxonomy): domain Eukaryota; kingdom Metazoa; phylum Chordata; class Mammalia; order Carnivora; family Phocidae; genus Neomonachus; species Neomonachus schauinslandi. The sequence goes on from NC_058404.1 coordinate 182,018,690, forward strand.
CCACATTCCCCACGCCTGCTTCTTGATAAATGTGTCCAGAAGACCACAGCCAGAGATTCTGCACACCCCACTGGGCCAGCCCCCGTGAAATCTATCCAGGACTGATGAAAGCTATGTCTGCCCACCCCAACTTAGCCAATTCGTCTGCCTGGGGGAAAATAAATTACAGTGAAAACAATGGCCATTTTAAGACAGAGGTTGCTTTTTCATTATTGTGAAACATTGGTATAAAAGGAGATTCAGGGGCGCCTGGGTGGCTCAGTCGTTAAGCGTCTGCCTTCGGCTCAGGTCATGATCCCAGGGTCCTGGGATCGAGCCCCACATCGGGCTCCCTGCTCTGTGGGGAGCCTGCTTCTCCCTCTCCCACTCCCCCTGCTTGTGTTCCCTCTCTCGCTGTCTCTCTCTCTGTCAAAAAATAAATAAAATCTTTAAAAAAAAAAAAAAAAGGAGATTCATCACCCTTTGCTTACTGCATTCGCTCTGGTTGCTAAAAATAAGGAGCCCAGTGTTCCCATTATCCAAAAGGTGGTTAGGCTTGTATGGGCAAAGCTACTGGGGGACCGAGGAGCATCCAAGCGTGTACCTGGAGCACCCCCAGGAGAAATGTTTCTTCGGGGCCCCCAAAAAGCACCTTAACAAACACAAAACAACCACAGATCCTGAAAATGAAGGAGGAAGAAGGATACTGGTGGTTTTTAAAAAAATAAAAGCATCCCTCATGTAAAACTGTCCCTCTGGGTAGGACACCAAAAGGAATATTTCCAGGAGGTTGAACCTCCTCTTTTAACCTTCCAGTGGTTTCCTCACCTACTCCATTCCCTCTGCCCGTCAGACGATCTGGAAGGATATAGGCTTCTCCACGTCCTCTGCTGGAAGGCACGTCCTTACAAGAGAATTCCAGCCAGGCATGAAGACAACTTCCTCTCCACAGTCATGTGCACGAGGAGTACCGCCCCTAGCACCAGGCCTGGCCTCTAGAAGATACTCAATGAAGATTTGTTGACTGAGTGAAGAAAGATGGGTGTCATGGCCCCATTCACAGAGGGGAGAAAGCAGCCCACTCCATGTTTGGTTTGGTTTGCAACTTTGGGGTAAAATCTGAAACCGGCCCCTGTACACAGTGGGCAGGGAGAGACCAAAGAAAGAGGCAAGCCACTCCAGAGTGGTAGGTGGCAGGTGCAAGGAGCAAGGGAACTTACCTAGGAGGCTTGTTTGTTGGG
>NC_058404.1:182029909-182318465 GCF_002201575.2 Neomonachus schauinslandi
GAACCCTCCTACACTGTTGGTGGGAATGCAAGCTGGTGCAGCCACTCTGGAAAACAGGATGGAGGTTCCTCAAAAAGTTGAAAATAGAACTACCATATGATCCAGCAATTGCACTCCTGGGTATTTACCCCAAAGATACAAAAGTAGGGATCCGAAAGGGTACATGCACCCCGATGTTTATAGCAGCAATGTCCACAATAGCCAAACTGTGGAAAGAGCCAAGATGTCCATCGACAGATGAATGGATAAAGATATAATGTGGTATATATATACAATGGAATATTATGCAGCCATCAAAAGGAATGAGATCTTGCCATTTGCAACGACGTGGATGGAGCTGGAGGGTATTATGTTGAGCGAAATAAGTCAAACAGAGAAAGACATGTATCATATGATCTCACTGATATGAGGAATTCTTAATCGCAGGAAACAAACTGAGGGTTGCTGGAGTGGGGGGTGGGGTTGGAGGGATGGGGTGGCTAGGTGAGAGACATTGGGGAGGGTATGTGCTATGGTAAGATCTGTGAATTGTGTAAGACTGTTGAATCTCAGATCTGTTCCTCTGAAACAAATAATGCAATATATGTTAAGAAAAAAAAAAAAGAAGAAGAAGGTAGCGGGAGGGGAAGAATGAAGCAGGGGAAATCGGAGGGGTAGACGAACCATGAGAGACGATGGACTCTGAAAAACAAACAGGGTTCTAGAGGGGAGAGGGGTGGGAGGATGGGTTAGCCTGGTGGTGGGTATTGAGGAGGGCACGTTCTGCATGGAGCACTGGGTGTTATGCACAAACAATGAATCATGGAACACTACATCTAAAACTAATGACGTAATGTATGGGTATTAACGTAAGAATTTAAAAAAAAAGTAAAAACAAGGCTTTCAGAAGACAGAAAAAATATTTAATGTAAGCTCTGTTCTAGTGTCATGATTACTGATACAGAGAAGTGCTCTGGAGCAAATGTTCAAGCCCATTAAAATTAACGCATTGCCCATGTCTCTATTCCCAAGCACACAGGGTTGTCTAGTAATAAAGGTTGCCCACATTTTTTGTAGTTCAAGTTCTGGGAAAGCAATCACTTTGTAAGTGCTCAGCATCACCTGTGCATTCATTTATCTCCTAGAAAATAAGTCCTTAAGCAATTGTCACTTAAACCTGATTATGATGGGGAAATGAAAGGAAACCAGGATTTAAATAGGTCAGTGAGCTTAAACGTGATTCTATCCAACAGACAAAATCATTAGCAAATGTGAAGTGACTGATGGAATATTGTATCAAGAGCTGTTAAGAAGAGGGTTCACTTTGCAGTGTGCCTTTATGGTCGTCCAAATTTCTCTTCCTCCACACCTCTCCTCCTCAGTTACCCAGCTCAGTACTTGATTTGCTTTCCATCTGAGGTATAGATATGAGGCAGGCATCTTTCATTCTACCTGGCTTCTCTTGGGTCCCTCTGATGTACCTGGAGCTGCGTCAACCACAAGAGACACAGTAATGAAGATGTGATGGTCCTGCCTCAAAAGGACTCACGGTGGAACGTGCTGCTACATGTGGGAAGGGCTGTAATGGAGAGAGTGTGGGTGTTGGGGGTCCCAGAAGAAGAAGAGTGCTGGTAACTTGGGATCTCTGGGAAGGTGTTACAGAGGACCCCTTTCACAGAAGCTTTTAGGGCCAAGTTCACCAAGAGAGAAGGGGCCCTCTTCGTGGAGGAAAGAGTAGAGATTTAAAGGAGAGAAAGTGTTTAGTGTTTTCATGGAATGTCAAGCCCAACTATAAGGTTAAACAGAAAATGATTTGTTGAGTTTTGTATCAGGAAGGTTTTCCCACAAGTAACAGAAAGGCAGACCACCTGTAGCTTGAGCCATTAAGACAATTATTGTTTACTTAATAAACAATCTGTGGGTTCTCGATGGTTCCAGAGTTCATTCTGTAGCTCAGTTGTGTCCACAGATACTCCAGCTCTGAGCATGACCCCACCATCCTTGGAGCACAGACCTTTTGCCCTAGTGCTTATTACCACATGATGGTGGCTGCCAAAGGAATAGACATCACATCGCCTTCTAAAGTCTCAAGGAAGAAAAGAGTCAGGGGCCAAAGGGATTCTTTATCAGAAAATAAAACCTTTCCAGAACTGTGGAACCCTCCGCCCGCCACAAGCTGACTTCCTCTTAGGTCTTAGGAAAACAGGTTATATGCCCAATCCCATTTATAAGTGAGGTGGGGAAAGTGATCATCTGGCAAAGGGAAATGGGACCTCCATGCCTGGATTGGATCAATCCTGATCCGTCACCTGAGGAAAGACATATGGTTCGGTCCATAACCAAGAGTGCTGCAACTTCTTTTTATTAACATTTGAGACACGTAAAACAGCATGAAGAATGACGACTCCCGCCAGCTTAAAAAATAGTTCACTAACAATGGATCGTGGATCACTACATCAAAAACTAATGATGTATTTTATATGGTGACTAACTTAACAATAAAATTTAAAAAAAAATAGTTCATTGCCAACATGGTGAAATTCCCTTTATAGGACCTCTGAGACTCCTACCTCTCCCTTCTTTCTACCCAGAAGGAACCTCTGTCCTGATCCTAGAGGTTTTCCTTTATTTGCATTTCTTTTCCTCTCCACACATATATCCCTATTCAATTTATAGAATTGTTGCATGTAGATACCATACTGCAAATACTCATTAGCAAATTGCTTTCTTTTGATCAATATTATATTTGTGGAATTAATCCATATTGATTCATGTATTTCTAGTTGATTTCTTTTCACTGCTATGTGGAATTCCATTACAGATATAACAATTCATTTCTCCTCCAAATGGACTTCGGGAAGTTTCCAATATTTTACTTATAAGCGATACTTCTATGATTGCTATGTTCATGGGTCCTGACATATACGTGTGTGCATATAGAGATGTAGATATGTATATAGGTATGGATGCATATATATGTATATATGAATTCACCTAGGAGATATATCTAGAAGTATAATTCTGAGTCATAGTGTATCTGTATCTTCATCTTACTGGATGTTATCGAATTTTTCTCCTAAGTGGTTGTACCTATTTTTATTTCCAACAGCACTAGATAAAAAGTCCCATTATTTCACATCCTAAGCAAAATGGGTAGAGTGGCCTGGGTTCTCACTCCTTTTCCCGGTATCTATTTCCCTGTGTCAGTACCATATTTGCTTTCCTAGAGCTTCACGGTCTGTCTTGGGAGCTGGTAGGGAGAGTCCCCAGCCTGGTTTTTTCCCCTTCAGAGTTGTCTATTGGCAAAGCATCCAACGTGGAGACGCCCCTCCCATGTGGCTCCTTCCACCCAGTCCATGCAACACTGGCTGCTTGTTTTACTCTGACCCACTGAAAGCATCCTTCACCCTTTCATTTGCATATTCAGCAAGGGGTGGGATGTTTGGTACTTCTTCAGGCTGAAAGATCCACTTCCCATCGGAAGCCCCATCTGAAATCAGACACCCATTAGCAGAATTCCATTCCCAGGACAATTGCGCAGTTGTAATTAAACATCGTTAGTGAGCACAAGGGTGTGAAACGGAGGTAACTCCTGCACACCCCGCATAAACACAAGCCGCACAAAGCCAAGGAATGCTACGGGCCAGGTGACTCCAGGCAACCTCAGATGTCAGGCAGACCGCCAGCAGGGATGGGGGCTGGAGAGAAGTTGTCGCTTGGCTCCTGCATCCTCCTGGGCGACCCCAAGCCCCACCTGCCCACCCCCATGCCCCCCATGCCCATCCACTTCCTTATCTTACCTGATAAGGGCAAGAAAATCCTTCGACCCTACCTCTTCCAGGCCTCCCCTGGCTCTCCACGCTCTCAGAATCTGATTTAATGTTCAGGTTCTCAGATTCTAGGTTCCACTAATCTCTGTTCAATTCTCCCATGGAATTCCAATTTCTGTGTATGTCTTACTAACTGCTGTTCTGCACGCAGTCATAAGTATCCTCAAAAATGTTTTAGGGGAAGGGAAAGCATCTCAAGGTATATACCATTTGCACCTAAAGAGCTGAGCCTCAGGGAGACAAAGCAACGGGTCCAAGAATTTGTGGTGTATCTGAGGCTAGAATGCCGGACTTGTGACACCTAGGCCAATGTCCTCTCACTTCTTAAGTCTCCTTCTTTGTTCAGGGGACTTCTGGCCCAGGAAACTAAATCTCCCGGGGCCAGTGTGCCTGAGGAGGACTTACACACTCCTTCCTGCCCAGCCCTGTCCAGGCAATCACAGCGAAAACACAACATGACTTCAAGGTACTTGGTTCCCTGGCCACTGTGTGTGTGTGTGTGTGTGTGTGTGTGTGTGTGTGTCCACACGTGCTCTGTGTATACCCACTTTAATAATTAAGTGTGCATCTGAAACTCTGCAGGAATGGGCAACTCCCCTCATGCCAGTTCCTTTTTAATTCCTAAATCCTCCGTTCTCCACCTAAGTCATGGGGTTTTAAAAGCCACTCAGGAAAGGGGGAAAGATCTTGACACCAATTTAAAAGCTTGATTCACCCAGCAGGAACCATCATTTTGCTATCAGCCTGGAAACCTTGCCAGTCCAAAATGCAGAAGAAAGAACTGCAACAAATTGCAAGTGGGTTAGTCCTGGCGAGAAGTGTGCTCAGAGAGCTAGGAACCTCAGGAAGACCCTGCCAAAGGCTGTGGGGTTTGAGCCTGATTGGGACACAGTCACCCCCACCCCCCGCGGCCCCAGGTGGTTTGGAATGGGGCCCAGGAATTTTGCATTCCTCATGTGATCCCAGGAAAGAGACGCCGGTAGAACACAAACCACAAGAGAGAACCATGCTCCACTCAATTAAACATGGTAAGAATCGCAAATACCTGTGGGCACCAGGCACAGTGGGCACAGGGAAAGAAAGAAGACAGTCTATCCCTCCAGGGGCCTAGGAGTCAAATACCTTCCCTGCCTCCCGCCAAGATGCTTCTTAACACTTTTAAGATACGGTTGTGGTGTCCATATCCAGTTAATCAAAAGGACCAGCCAGGAAGCTTGACAATGCACAGACCCCCAGGTTCCTCCCAGAAAACACAGAACTAGCGCCTCCATCCTGGATTCAGGAATCTGTAGTTTCAACAAACTCCCCCGATAATTCTTTTGATCATGAAAGTGTAAACAGACCTGACTTAAGGCATGGTTTTTTTCAAAAAGCCCAGAACTTCTACTACCGGGAAGCTCTCAGAATGACCCACTAATAATAGTGGCCTATTATTACGTTGTCTCTCCCACATCTGTTATCTGTCATCTGGCACAAATTATTCTAAAATAAGCTGGCTCCTTCTCATAATGGATTCCGAATGGAGAGCCCTGGAATAACCAGGGGGAAGATAGAAAAGGGATGAGACCAGGACAGGAAAGTTTCAGGAGCGCTGGATGGAAGGCATGAGATGCTGAGCCACGCCTAGAGGTAATGTCACAGATCGCAAAATGGCCACAGTACTTTGTAGCTCTTCCCCCAAAGAGGTAGCATCTCTTTCTCCACCTCTTGAAGCTGAGCTGGCCTGTGACATGTGGTGATCCATAGACTGAAGCCGAAGAGACAGTGTGCGAGTTCTAATCCTAGGTCTCCACGGGCCTGACAGCTTCCCTTTTTGCTGTTCTTGGAACCCTGCTGTCACCCTGAAAAGGAGCCCAGCTAGCCTGCTGGTAGATGAGGGACCACAGGAAGAAGCCCCAGTCGAGCGCTACTCAAATCCTCCCTAAACCAGCCAGCTGCAGCCAGGGACAGCGGGTGCCAGGGCAAGATGCGCCGGAGGAGAACTGTCCCACTGAGCCCACTCCTCATTACCCACAGAATCATGAGCTAAATCAGGGTGGAAGGGGCAGAGGATGGACAGTTATTTGAAGCCCCTATGTTTTGGAGTGGTTTGCTACCAAGCAAAAGTTAGCTGAGACAGGAAGGAGGCCAGAAATGTCAAGAGAACCCTGAAAACCAATCCCATCCTTGGAACGTTCTGCCTCAGGTCAGATCTAGATATCATGGCCCTACTGTGTGATAAGGCTACCTCTGACTTCTCCGACCCTTTTCTTGCCCTCACCCCCATCTTTTCACTGAGTTGTGAACAGGAAAATGTTGATCCTTCTAACATCACAGCCTTGCTCCTTGTCCCATAACCCGGAACTTAATCCTAAGATTCAGTTTAGATGGGAAACGACTGCCATCTGAGAAGGCAAGGCAGGTCAGTCTCCCACACACACACGCATCTAAGGAGTGTCCTGCAACACCTCGTGGATACTTGGCCATAAAGAAGTCTCTGTGCAGTGGGCATTCACACTGAGCCAGCTCTTAGGAGATGGGACAGCTGAGGGAACCAGTGGCAAGGTGCTGGGGTACAGTAAGCAGTGGATGGACCAGGGCTCTGGCAACCAGGGCTTCAGTCCTGCCTCTTCCCGTTGGGAATCTTGGGATAGGCACTGAACCTCCCAGGACTCCTGGTCTACAATGGTTGGATTGGATCCCCAGTAGGTTCCTAGGGATCTGTAGCACAGGGTATGAAGCTCAGGTACGAGAGGTGGGCTGCAGTTCTGGACAGACCCCGCCTTGTGGGTGTGTGACCCAGGCCACTGCACAGGGCTCCAGGCTCGGAAGAGTACCATGTGTGCTTTAATGCTCAGCTGTTGCCATCTTGATATGCTTTGTAATTTTATCTTTTTTTTTAAAGATTTATTTATTTATTTTTAGAGAGAGAGAGAGAGCATGAGCAGGAGGGACAGAGGGAAAGGGAGAGAGAATCCCAAGCAGACTCCCTGCTGAGTGAGGAGCCCGACATGGGGCTCGATTCCCCGACCCTGAGATCATGACCTGAGCTGAAACCAAGAGTCAGACACTCAACCGATTGAGCCACCCAGGTGCCCCCAAAATTTTATCTTTGAACTTGGGTTTTGTAAGTGAAGTCCAATGGGACAATGGAGCATGCACATGAGCGGAAGGGATATACACGATATCTCTGTTCCATCTGTTCCTTGCTGCCATGGTCACGTATAGTGTTCATGGTTCCCCATGAGCACACAATGCCGGTGGACCCACAATGTGGGGACTTTAGCAAGACTCACATCTACAACTGTGTAGGGAGACACTGACAGCCCCAGTGGGTCATGTTTTCTGTTCAAACCAGAACCTGTTTCAACTACAGAAAGAAAGCAATGAGTTCTAAGCAACATGATCAAAGAAACTGTTAGGGATTAAGCTGTGCTCCGCAACCCCCCCCACGCCCCCAATTCATATGTTAGAGTCCTCACCCCCAGAACCTCAGACTGTGACCTTATTTGGAAATAGGGTTGTCGCAGTTGTAATTAGTTAAAATGAGGTCCTATTGGAGTGGGGTGGGCCCCTCATCCAATAGGACCGGTATCTTTACGAACAGGGGAAATTTGGGCACTAAGTGTGCACACAGGGAACAGCATGTGGAAATTGTAGTCTGGCTGCCTCAAGCCAAGGAAGGCCGGGAAGCCAGGAGAAAGGCCTGGAAGGCTTTGCCCCAGAGTCCTCATCAGAGCCCACACGGCCCTGCCGACACCGTGATCTCAGACTTCTCCGTCCACAACTATGAGATGATCCCTTTCTGCTGTGTCCCAGCGGGCCCAGCAAGTCCATCGGAGCCCATCATCCCTCCTCCCCCCATACTGCTTCCCTTTGCTGTTCAACTGCGCACGCAGAATGAGCACAGAGGAGGGAAGAGGAAGATGGTGCAACTCATGCTGCCTTTTCTTTCTGTCCTTCCGCGCTCAGCAGAAGCCAAAGGGAGAGACACGTCAGTAGGGTGTGCGCGCGTCCAGAGGCGAAACTGAAAACAGCCGAGTGAGTTTCGTGCCGCGTTTCCGCAGCTCCGCTCAAAGTGTATAAGGTGTGTACAAGCTACAAAACAGGAGTTACGTTGTTTGCGGATTACGTGAGTCAAATGCTCTTATGTTTGCATTCAAAAGAGGCCTTGCACAATATAAAGATGAACAGTAAAGTTCATATTAATAATTAAATTTTCAATTTCTCTTTACTTAAAATAACATTAAAGAGCAAATAAGAAACTCCATGACAAGTCGATAAAGAGACCACGGAAGAAAGGAAAAAGCCTGTACTGTACTACCTTTAACGGCACTTTTGTCTACTTTTTCAAAAGGAAAGATCTGCATTTGCATTTTGCACTGGGCCTTGCAAATCACGTAGGTGGCCCAGTTCTAGAATCAGCCAAGAGCCACAGGAAATGATATTTCTACTCAGGTGCTCTGAATATTTGGCTTTTCCCCAACTCCAAAATCTGGATCTCCCTGATATTGTTTCTTATAACTATTTACATGCATATAGCAAACACAAATGTTACATAATCACAGTGCCCAGGTCTGCAAAAATGTCACCTTTTTCGTTACTCCAGAACTGATACAAACTTAGTTCTCAAGAGTCCATTTACCACTGATGGAGGATAAAAATTTTGCTGATTCAAGAAAACTCTGTGACTTGGGGTTTAAACTCAGTCAATTCAGGACACTGTCCCTGCTAACTCCCTTGCCCCCCCACCACCACAGGCACGCGCACACACACACACACACACACACACACAATTCCCCCAGGAGGCATTAAAATCCAGGAAGCAATGCCGACTCATTGACACATAAAATCTCCTATTTTCTTCAGTCTTCTGTCCTTACACCCCGACATATGCAGCTGAAATGTTCAGCCCACACGGCTCCTTCTGCAACTTCTTCATGCCCACCAGGAAGCCCTTCCAGGTCCAGGAGCCAGCCTCAGCCTCTGCAGCAATCCTGGATCTACTGGACACTCAGGGGTTTGACTCAGGTCCTCTGCACCTAGACCAGGGATTGACAAACTGTGTCCCAGGAGCCGAATCTGGCCCACTGCCTGTTTTTATAAATTAAGTTTTGTTGGAACACGTTCATGGCTTTTCATCTACATTTTGTCCATGGTTGTTTTCACTCCACAATGGCAGAGTTAGGAGCTGTGACAGACACTGTAGGGCCCACAAACAAAAATACTTACCTAACTCTTTACAGAAGGTCATCAGCTTCTGGCCTAGACAAACTGGCTTTTACTTCTACTTCCTGTGATTTCAGTGCAGGCAAAATAGTTTCTTCTTCAGGAAGTTTGCTTCCTCTCCAGGATGCAAGGCGTAAGCCCTCCCTACTTTGCAGAAGCCCCCAAACTTACCTGGGGTTCCCATCCACCGCTCTAGGAAGCTGGGGCATTTGTCCATGTCCCAAGATGGAGATCCATCACTGTCCTGGCCCTGGTGATGGTCTCTCTGCTTGTCCTCCATCTCCAACAGGCCATTAGATCCTTCTCACCTCTTCGGACAGATTTGATATCATTGTGCCTTGGCCACATGCGTTAGTTATCTATTGGTGAATAACAGATTATCCCAACACTTAGCAGCTCAGCAAAACAAACATTTATTGTCTCAGTTTCGATGGGGTGGGAGTTGGCTGTCACTAGCTGGGTGACCCTGCCTCAAGGCCTCTCCTGAGACTGCAGTCCACCTGTGACTCCCAGACTGCGGACATCTCAGTCGAATCCGCTTCCAAGCTCCCTCCCGTGGATGTAGCAGACCTCAAAAGACCAACTTCCCCGCTCCGCCATGTGGGCCCCTCCACAGGGCTGCCTCCTGACATGGTGACTGGCATCACCAGGGCCCACAGTCCAAGACCGAGAGATGGCTCCCACAAGGAAAGCCGGGGTTTCCATTCTCTGTTCTCAGAGTGACACGTCATCATTTCTGCCAGATTCTTCTCTACTGTCTCTAATTCGCCATACTCCATTTAAGGACGGGGTCTTAAAACCACCACATCCCTCTAAGACAAATTCTGGCCTCAAAATACCTTTTGTCAAAAACAAAAACAAAAAAGTAAAGCTCTTGCAGGAGAAAGCCTGGGCTCTTGAGAAAAGACTGTCTACTCCTCTCTCTCAAATTCCGTGCCGAAACTGGTTTGAAAACTGTTCAGAGATGTCTTCAATGCTCCCTTTCATCTCACTCCTCCCCGGGAAGCCATGACTACTTTGGGGTAAAAAAAAACACAACAGAAACAAACAAACAAAAAGAAGAAGCAGAAAGAAAAACCTTGGTTATTACCTTCTAATTTTATCCTCCCATATGTACTCGACATAGCATTTTGGGTATCTGAAATCCATCTGTTCGGGGAAAGGAATCAAGCGGACAAGATGAACCAGATAAATGAGGAGAGCCAGAGCGATGTGCCCTCCACATGCCACAGCTCTAAGCACATGACCATCTGAGTGAACATTTGGAGCCACATAAATGTATTAGGGAGCAAGTCTTTCAGGAACAGATCACTGGAAGACCCTGGCTGAAGAAAACCAAAGTCTCTGCTTACGTGGAGCCCATTCTTTGTACACATGTGTCTTCTCTGTGGCTATTCCAGGCTCCTCGCTCAATCCCACATGTGCAGTGGCCACCTGGAGACTGAACAAAGAGGAGTCGTCTTCCAGCATCCTTCACTTTCCTCCTTCTCAGGATAAGGGACAATATAAATCACAGCGACTGTTTCCTGTGTACATATTATCACTTTGTTAGGCACTTCACGTACATTATCTCATTGAATTATCATCTTCACAACAACCCTGCCGGGAAATGTTATCTTTTTTCTTTCAGATGAGATAACAAGCTCAGAGAAATTAATTCATGGCCCAAGGTCACACAGCTATAAAATGGGGAAGTCCAAATTTGAGTTCTGAGCCCCTTCTCTTTATAATATTACCATTCAAGGACTAAACCTGTGCACACGTCTTCCTGGAGCACCTGTAATCCAGAAAGATTTAGGGGGAGCTATCATTTCCGTATTAAAATAAACATGCATATGGACAGGAAAAACGAATATGCCTTGTTATAGTCAAGTGAAGGCCATGCTTTTGGTCTGGAAAGATCTCTGGGAAGATGGGCTTCTTCTTGGTGCCAGTGGAAGATCCCCCCATAAAAAAAAAACTTTCAAGAAGCCCAACACCCACCCCCTGCCTTCCCACAAATAAGCAAACAAGCTAAGAACAGCAAGACTGTAGATAAAGATTTTCGATTTTCTGTTTTTAATACACCTTTGATTCCTTGTGGGACTCTCTCAACACAGCAACTACTTTGGGAGTGAAGGTGGATGATTGGGGTTTTTTCCATCCCTGTTTCCCCCCTCCCCCCACTTTTGAATTCTGCCATAATCCTACTGAGATCCTTACAGGGGAATGAGACGTTTTGATTTGTTTGTTGATTTCCAAGACAATCCCTGGGAAATACCACTGCAATTGCGTTCACATTCACCTGAGTAAAATGTTTTCGCTCGTTAGAAAGCAGCCTTTGCAACGGGAGCGAGGTGTGCACGCGATGTGGAGATGGGGGATGAGAGGAACCAAACAAGGAAGCTCGGAAAGCTTTTGATCTTTTCTTGAGATGCCCTGATGTGTCCTATTTGAGAGAAAGCGATGGCAGCAAAGCGGGGCCAGTTGAAAGAGTACAACTCAATGATCCAGATGCCAGTCCCTGGAAATTCAGACACAGCCTGAACTAACAGATGCCACATACAGGGACGATGTGGGACAAACTCTGTACCTGTGGCGCTCACCGTTCCTCCCAACAACCCCTTGGGGTGAGAATTGTTGTTCCCATCTTACACACGAGCACACTGAGGCTAGGGAGCTCCCGAAGCCGCGGAGCTTAAAGGTAGTCAGGTGGGGCTTGCATCCGGGTGCTGCGAGGCTGCCCCACCCCCAGGGAAGGCGTGGAAGCCCCGCCCCTGCCCCCATACCTGCCCTTACGCATCTCTCTGGTTAGGCTGTTGCTGGAGAGTAGCCCTTAGGATACATCAGAAAACATGCCCCCCAAAAAGGTAGCAAAGAGAGGCTCCCAACTGGAGTCTGGCGCTGAGAGCCGGCAGCCACACTCCCTTATTATGACACGCATCACGTTCTGGTTTCTGGTAGAGTTGGAACTCGCCCTCACCAGAGGTTTGCATGCCCTTGGAAGGCCTGGGGAGGCAAGGGTTCAGAAACCCAGGGCGTGCCAAGGCCGTGGGGACTACGGGCAGCCCAGGCAGGGTGATTTCTAAGAGTTCGCCCAGAAGCCGCTCCAGACCTCAGGCCGGCGTCCGTCCACGCTTCCATCCACCATTACCCTGAAGGACAGGGGTTTCGCCTTCTCTTCTGCCTTCCAAATCTCACTGGAGGGCCTCTGGCTGAAGAGAAGCCCGAACCGTATGAGAACAGGAACCGAGGGGCCTGTAGGCAAGGTCCTGCGTCTTCGCGCAGTCCAGAAGAGAGCGCACACACAGCAGAGATGCTGAGCGGACCACAGCCAAGCTGGCCGAAATGCTAAACAGTCGGTGCATGGCCAATTTCTAAGCCCAAGTTACATACCTAGGACTATTAAAAAGAATTGTTTAAATAAATGTCATCACTGTATTAGTAATCTATTGCTGCATAACAAACCACCCAAAACTTAGTTTAAAACAATAACCACTTATGCGGCTCGTAACTCTCTGGGTCCACAATCTGGGCTACGCATGTGTCTGGTCGCTTGCGTGCGTCTGCGGGTGACTTCCTTCCAACAAGTCCGGTGGCGCTTTTGGGGAGCGGGAGGCTGGCTGGGGGTTGGCTGGGCAGTGGGGCACCTCGAGCCACATTTGTCTCACCCTCCAGCAGATTAGCCCAGGCGTGTTCACATAGAGGCTGGCAGGGTTCCCAGAGCGTGAACAGAAGCTGCAAAACTCCTGATGCCCAGGCTCAGACCTGGTACCGGGTCATTCCAGCGACTTTCTGTTGGCCAAAGCAAGTCACAAGGCCTGTCCAGATTTAATGCGTCAAGAAAGAGACCCATCTATGAGGAGAGGAGCAAATGAAATCACATTCCAATGGGGAGCAGGGGTCCATCCACAGAGCAGAATGTGCAGTTTCTACAAACATCAACAAGACATCAAATAATTTGGGGAACAAGTGAGACAAATAAAATTTAAACATGTTCTTAAGATCCCCTTGCAGGACTTCAACACATTCAAGTGGATTGTTCATGTCCAGGAGGAGGATTTAACATGGGGTGTTCCCCCACAAAGCCCTTTGGGGTTCGGGCAACACGCAGGGCAGGTGCCCTGGGAATCGTCCTTGGCAAACACCACTCTGCCCCGTTGTGATTTCCCAGCCAGGATCAAGGGAGATAGGTGTTTTCATCATGTAGGGGACGAAATGCCACCGATGGGGCGGCCATTGCCCTGGGGGCTGACAGGGGAAACGAAGTGCCCTACAGTCCCCTCCGCCTTTGCTTTCCACCCTGGAGGGGCCACCGCGTGTGTCCCAGAAGCCTCCCTGAGGCCATTCCGGCTTCAGAGCCAGCCGATTGCTTCATAATTACAGTGCTTGGCGCTTCCCGAATACCTTTCCTCTGAGGAGTGCCAAGTAATTTACAATCACTTATTAATTAATCCTCAGCCCCCCCATGAGATGAGGCTGGGTTATTACGCGTCTTTGACAGATGTGTGAAGTGGGCGAAGGGAGACAAAATGACATTAAGCTCCTGCCCAATGTCACCACGTTGTCAAACTCACTGGACACATTCCCAGCTCCCCCGGCCTCCGGGTCCAGGGTACCTGCCTCTCCCACAGCCCTTTGGGGGCTCCCCGGGCCGGGGCTCCGGCCATTTCAGAAAGGGTTGAGTTTTTCGGATCAAATGTGAGGATCTAGCCGTTCCATGTCATGGGGGTTTCCATTTTTACTGTTCTGTTTTCGGTTTGGATGTTGAGAGCACAGTTTTAGAATCTAGCACGTACGTGTCCCAGAAGAGTTGGTTCTAATCGCATGACTTTGGCACTTGGTTCAGACACGTCGCTGACTCGGGGAGTGCGTGTGCTCTCCCAGCCGAAAGAGGATGCCAGATCCGCTCCCGGAGTGTGAACAGGGACTGGGGCGGATGGGAGGAGAGCGGGTGCTACCTCTCCAAGCACTTGTATTTTCCCAGCAACATCCAATTAGGAGATAAATGCAGATTTGCTTTTCTAAACAGAAGGCACTTATACCAACACTCAGTAAACTGGAGTCCACTTCCCTTAGCTGCTGAGCAAATTCTCAGAAAAAGTTACAAATGACAGAAGAGTCTTCGAGATTACTTTCAGGCATCCTTTCCAATTTATTGTCAGAAGGGTCTCTTCCCTAAGTATGTGTCTTTGCACACATCCAACTCACCCCAGCAGAGTGGGTTTGGCTTTGTATGGGGAAGCCACAACCTGACAAATCAAAAGAAGAGCCACATTGTACGTTAAAAACTCTGAAACTGTAAAATAAATATCCCAGTCATGAGGCAGCAAGAGTGAAGGCCAGCCTTCGGAGCCATACCAACCCAGCGGCAGACGCCGCTGGCGAGTGAGAATAGATACTTTGGAAGACATAAAAAACTAGGAGCCACTAAGGAGTGCTTAAGCATGGTGACTTCCAAGGTCAATGTAATGGAAGAAAGCTTTGTACTGTTTGGAACTTTGAGAAATACTCTTTGGGTATCATACCGTGAACGTTATACTAACTGATAGAGCCCTTCCTTCCTTCCTCCCTCCCTCCCTCCCTTCCTCCGTCCCTCCCTTCCTTCCTTCCTTCCTCCCTCCCTCCCTCCCTCCCTCCCTTCCTTCCTTCTTCTGTCTTTCATCAAAGTTTATTGAGCACTTACTTCATTGTAGTCCCTGTTCTGAGGCTCTGGAGGGAAGGACCCAGAGCAGGAAGCCTCCAGTAGAACATCCAATGAATTAATTTTCCAGGACTCTCTCCTCTCCCTTCAGCCCTGTGCGTCATGTTGGCTCTGCCTGGGTATGGTATTAGTCCTCTTGCTGGCAGATTAGGCTGCAAAGCAGAACTCTGTCCTCAGGAACAATCTAATAAGACTTCCTGGGAGACTCAGCCCAGGTCTCCAAGAAATGAGGCCATGATGGTGGAGTTGCCTTTTGCGGGACAGAAGTGGCGTTCCCCATGTGTCCAGATCGTGGCACGCTGGGGGAGCGCCTTGGCCACCTGGGTCATGGGGCAGAGTGGGGCCCGGTGGGGAGGGAGTGTGGCATTGTGCCTGGGGACCACAGGCCACTGGCTCCAATGGAGGGGCTCCTGAAGAAGCACAACAGCATGCCTTCATACTTTCTTGCATTGTGGGCTCCAATACTTCCTTTTTTTGTTCCTGGGTCCTGAGATTTCTCTTGTATATCTGTGTATGACAGGTGAATGTATGTCCTTACATATGTTTTAACTAACTGCTCATTACTGAGTGAAATTTATTATCTTCCACCCATCCTTCTCCCTCCCATCTGTCCTCACCTACTAAATCCTCTTCATTACATTCCAAAGCCCTACTTGGCTGGTTCACATCTCCTCTCTACCCCTGCATGGCCCTGACTGAGAAATTTAACTTCTGAGTCTCGTCGCTGGCACCAGTTATCACGGGGTCATCGTGAAAAAGATATGAAGTGACCTGTGTAACACACTCAGAACAGAGTCCACTGCCAGTAAATGTTAATTCTTTGTATCTCCCTTCCGACTTTCTGCCCTCTGTTCCCATCTTGCTCAGACAACTATATTTGATGTAGGCGATAGGCTGCTTTTGTCTAAAAATTGGGGACAACTAGCCCTTTAAATTGATGATGAATACTTAAAAAAAAGAGAGAGAGAGAAGCAGAATCTATATTGACTGACAAAGGTAACAAAGATAGAAATAAGAGGCACAGCCTTGGGGGCCCAGGGAAGTGGACGATAAGACAGGAGTCATAAATTATTTGCATATGCACACTCACCAGGGAGTTAGAGACCAGCAGTTTATGATCAAATCCCATCATTTCAAATATTTACAAAGCATTTATCAAATCAGCACGACCCTATTTTCGAGGGTACTCTTCCAGAAGTTTACCACACAAGAAACTCACTCTACATTTAAAGAGATCAAAGGATGATAAATGGCAATGAAACAAGTTGCTACCAAAGCAAGTATAAATATGATAAGAAAATACCTACGAGGCAGTAAACGTGTGATGTTGGTAAAGGATTTGCCTGCTTTGGGTAGATTGTTGAGTGACTGCCAAGCTCCGTTTACATGTAAATTAATAAAATCCGTACCACACAAAGTGCAAAGTTGGGCAGACCCCTGAGAAATTGCAACTGGCAGATAATGAGTTAACACATGCACTGGAGACAGCCCCATTTTTCCTGACCTATTTGGAAATGAAGGATAAAAGAGAAGATTCTACAAGAAGTGAAGAGAAATTCTAGCTCTTTCCAAAATAGTCTATTGCCTGGTCTGTATCACCACCAGGCACCTAATCCAGAGACGTGCCACTGAAGGACGAGCCGGCTCCGAGAGCATCCATCACCCCATCGCTGTGCCTGGCTGGAGCAAAACCAGAAGCAAGTTTTCAAACATCCCCCTGCTTTGAGTCCTGCTCAGCAGAATATTTCCATAATTCCATGCTCTTGGAGAAAGAAAATGCCCCTTCAACCACATTCTATTGTGAGCCAAGTACACTGCGGGCAAATCAAAGAGAAATCATGATTCACTGGCTCCCCTCCCTCAGCAATGTGGTTCGGCTTCATTAAAGGACAGTCATGACTCTGGAGACAGAAAGCATGTTAGAATTCTGAGCCAGCCCCGGCCTCGCACATTTCCTCACCAAGCAGGAATCGGGGAAGAACAGCGAGCAGGACCAGCCAGAAGGTCACCACACCAGAGGAAGGTGACTCCTCTCCAATATAAAAAAGAGGCGGAAAGAGCAGAAAGCAGCAGCTGTTCAGCTATAGAGCTGTGTTCCTGTTTGACCAGGGAGACAGAGCTAAACAGACTGAAGATGTGCTCCCACGGGCGACACGCATGGGAACAGTGTGAACCCCGATGAGGATCCCCACGGTGGTGAGGCGATGGGGCTTCACACACACACACACACACACACACACATCAGAAATATTTTCTTTAAAGAATTGTCCACAGGAGGCACCTGGGTGGCTCAGTCGGTTAAGTGTCTGCCTTCGGCTCAGGTCATGATCCCAGGGTCCTGGGATCGAGCCCCACATCGGGCTCCCTGCTCCGTGGGAAGCCTGCTTCTCCCTCTCCCACTCCCCCTGCTTGTGCTCTCTCTCTTTCTCTGTCTCAAATAAATAAAATCTTTAAAAAAAGAGTTGTTCACAAATGAAAAACTATGATTTTTCTCAGCAAATTCAGACTTCTCCAGCCTTCAGCACTGAAGGCATCATGGGAGAAACCTGAGCAAACCTCGTCCGGTTACAGAGTGGCCAGGTTGGCAGAACTTCACGTTCCCAAAATGACAGGTGGTGGCTTGGTCGCAGCTCTTCTTCATGCCCAGGGTCGACATCCCCAGACAAGGTCCCCCAAACCCTCCCCCCCCTTGCCATCCATCACTGATTACGACGGAGTAAGACAAACATCCGCACCAACTGCCCAGTGGGGAGACAGTTCCGGATTTTATTCAGGACCGAGAGTGGCTTTACTGTTGTTGCTACTGGAGGAATACAAGCTGGCCAGATTTCTGGTGTATAAAAGGGCAGCATGAGGGCCCGGAGGCATGTGGAGTGAGAAGAGGAACTCTTCTGAAGGATTATGTGTAAATCATGTGAACGCACCAATCGGGAAACTGGGCGCTCTCACAGGCTCTCTTTTAGAACTACTGCTACAAGCCTTTGAACTGAGCCCCAAATCTGGATTGCTACTGTGCAGGGTTCTCAAAAACTTCACCTGGCAGAGAAACAACACTTTGCATGCTGCCAAGGCAGAGAGTCACATCTCCACACACGGTCCTGTGGTTTCTGCCAAGAGAAACCCCAGCGTTTTTTGCACCTTTCACATTCCGGGAAGGAGGATCTTTTCCGTGGCTGCAGGATCAGTGAGAAGCTGGCAACCGGGAAGTTTTTATTTCATCCACCCTGGACTCCCCCTGCAGGATGTCAGTCTCTGGGCGGGGACAGAGCCCAGTCCTGAGGACTGGGCGGGTGTAGAAAATGATGGAACTGGTCTCCTGGGGCTCCCAGTCTCGCTCCGTAAGGATGAGACAGGCAACAACAGTGACCAGCACTGTGGCCTGAGATCATCCTTTCTGAAGAAGGCAAGAAGTTAGCGGAGCCTCGGAGCAAAGGGTGTATGTAACAGCTCTTTCGGATCTCCATGCGTCTGCAGACACTCGCCCCTCTGCATGGAATGCCGCTCTGCATTTCATCTGCTCGGAAAACACCTGCTCTTCCCTGAAGATGCTTGAAGTCAGGAGTCAGGGCATCTGCCCGCCAGAGCTGCCCCTTGGCCCAGCTCTTCACTTCCTGCTCCTTGAAGCCGGTCAGCCTCTGCAAATGCTGTCAGTTACACCATGAGCATTTTGACAGGAGAGCTGGGTTTCACCCAGGACTTCCAGACCCGAGGCGAGACGAGCTGGTCCCAAGGTGGAAATGCAGACCTCACATTTCCTATAACAAGGTCCCATTAGCCGAAGGCTATCGTGTTGAAAATACATGCTGTGTATAAAAGGTGACTTGTCTTGAAAGTTTTCTTGAAACTAGAAAGACTGTCAGAATTTCAGATGCTCCGGAGAAGGTGGCTGTTTATTCTCCCTAATTTAGATTTCGTTTACCCAGGGGTTAGAGCCGCTGAAAACCGTGGCATAAAGATAGTCAGGCCCCATGCCTGTCTGAGGGAATCTTTCAAATTACCTCGAAGTGGATGGATTGAGGATCTAGAGGCATTTAGAAAGGGAAGATTCTGTTGTGCAGACAGAGGTGAGTCCAGGAAGATGTGTGGTCCTCATGTACGTCCTGACCAACACAGAAGGAAGAGGTGGAGAGGAGGCAGGAAGCGTGTTTGGAAGGGCGTGGAATAGCATAAATCAGGACTGACCCCTGGTCAGGCAGGGGTAAGAGCTGCACGAGAGGTGGTTGGGCTGATGCTCTGATTCTGCAAGGTAGCACCCAGCTCGTACGAACAGGGGAGACGCCTGAGAGCAAAGGCTACTGATGACATTTTTCTAGACATCTTACGTGGTGCTACGAAGCTTGACCCAAAGGCCAGACTCCAAGCAGGATGTGGAAAAGGGGGGTGCCAGTTGCAGAACAATGGTAAAAACCATTGGTAAAATCCATCACCTGGATCTGAGATGGAAGGCATTCTGTTCAGGCGTGGGGAGGAGTCTGCACCATTGAAGTCAGGCTGTCTCTCTCATCGTAGCACGGCTGGGTCACAGAGGATGCTGCATTCTGTGCTTTGGATAAGCCTGGAAAGGCAGAGGGTTCCACGTAACTGCCTGGAGGGCTGTGTCGAGGACCCCAACTCCTCGCTGTCACCTCTAGAGCTCTCCAGGCAGTAATCCTGCTCCCGTCGGCCTGCCCTTCCTCCCTGGCCTTGAGCTCCCCTTGGCCTAGTGAGAGGAAACGTGCACGGTTAGCTCTGCCCTTATTAGAGCCACTATGGAGGCAATGCCCCCCCTCGATATTTCAGCCCCGAGACGCTCAGACAGGGACTGGAGGACCCCTCGAACACTGGGCGACAGGGGTCCTCCTGGAGCTGGTCCACACCTAACATTTTAGGACGTAATCAAGGTGATAACCAGAAAGCTTCAATCCTACTTAGGCTGCTCCAAGACGTCAGACCAAGACTGTAGGCAAGGGAACTGCAGGCTCCCTGTTTCAGACCTGGTTGTCAAGTGGATTAACCAGGACTAAAAAGGCCGCACTTTCAAAACCCAAAGCACCCAAACCAGGAATTATATCAGCGAAATATTAGTGGGTTGTGCCTGAAGGTAGAATTGAATGCTTAGCATTTGTCTGTCACATACCAAAGCAAATTACACAAAATAACTCAAAATGAAATATTTCATTAGCTTCTCAGAAATGGATTTGTTCTCAAACCATTAATCTAATTAATACACACAACTTCTCTTTTGCAGTACTTGCCTTGTTTATGTATGAGGCCAACACACAGCTCACATTTGTCTACTTATGTATATGTGTATCTCTAACAGCCTCCCCTTCTAGTACAGACTATTTTCTGCTCCCTTGCCTCCCATATTTGTGGGTAACATTCATTATCCACAAAACAAAATAAAGAAATTGCTCCAAATGAGAAACATTTGCTGTTTCAAAGTGTACGGAGAAGGGGCTATGTTTCCAGCATGCTCTGCAGATGTGGTAGCTGAATGCATGTGCACACGCAAACTCGAAACGAACAGCCCGGGTAATCGTGACAATTATCCGTTGCAATATGTTCTGTTTCAAATAATCAAGTCAGGAAGCTCTGGAAAGGGGGAGGAAAAAAAAAAAAAAAGATTGTCGTTTTGTTCTTTTAAAATAGTGCAGCTTCTGGACTCTACCTGCTTCCTGATAAATTTGACATTATTGAAAAAATACTGTAACAAATTTAGAAACAAAAATTATTCCCCCTGAAAAATTATGTAAGTAACATTTTGAAGGCGGCGAGAATGAGCAGTATCTGCGACAATACCAGTACAATACTGCCCTCTAGGGGAAACTATGCAAAGCTACAGCCTTTTTATTTTTCTGATTTTTTTCCAGGCATGTAAAATAGACAAAATAAAGGGGTTTGCGGGTCTATCTGATAATGACAGAAAAATGAGACTCTGTTTGTTAAATAATGAGATCCCTACTATTCTTACATGAGGGAGGAAAAATGTTGATTTATCCTTCCTAAGTTCTTCCAGCTGGTCTAAGAATTAAATTAGCATGAGACAGAGTAACAGGAGAAATTCAAATTTAATGTTGTATGTACCAGAACCCTGCACACAGGAGACTGTTCAAAGACAGAAAGGTAAAATGACAGATATATGCCATGGGATCGGGGTCTGGGGCTTCAAAGTGGAGGAGGATAATTCACGGGACAATAAGAAGAGAAGATGCTTCATAATTAGATATTTGTCCTGCCATATAGATGGGTCTCTCAAATAAAATTTATCTCTGCTCATAACTCTCATTCTGGGAAAGACACCCAATTTAGACTCTTCTAGGTAGTTAAGGGAGGGGCACACCTTCTCTTTGAGACTGTAGGATCTCAGTCGCCTTCAGCTCATGCATAGTCACATGCCAAAGTGGCACATTTTGGGAACACGTACTCGGAACCCCTTTCAACCTGCCTTTGAAGCTTTAAAGTGGTTTCACAATCCAGAAGCTATGTTGGTGGATTGCTCCATATCTCAATGAACAGGTCTCATGAAGAGGTCAGTTCAGTTAAAGAGTTGTCTCATTTCAGGAGGGGGGTCTTGCAGATAGCTCCCAAAGTTAGATCTATGTCGTGCCAGCAATCAGGTCATTAATAAGAGGCATTTTTATGGAAACAAAAGAAAAACAAAAGTCAATGGTTGGAGCAAATTACAAACCCAGTGTCTAAGTCCTGGATTCTGCCAATAAGATTTCTAGATGTGAGGCTTGAAGTGCCTTCAGACAGAGTGAGGGCAGACAGTGGTGATTCATGATTTGCAGTTTGAATATCTGGTTGATCTTTCTGAGGGGCTGACACAGCAATGGGCACAAAGACTGTCAAGAGACGGGCTGTCGGGGCGACTTCTGTGAAGTTTCTATCAAGTTGTCCAGTTTCAGCTTTCAGGGCTTCAGGAAAAAGGACAGCCTTAGTTCTCAGTGATTCCAAGTCAGAAAGGTGGGAGAAAACAAGACACATTAGCTTGGAGAGTCCTATAGCCAGGTATTTGAGGCAACCAGAAGAATTCAGGATCCAGTCCTGGGTAGGTAAACAACAAATTCTCGAGGAAAGTTCATCAGAACTAGAATCCACAAAAGTGTGTGACTAAAACATAATGTTTCTCTCTCAAATCACTCTCATTTCCACCGAAGATAGCCAAGTGAATACAGGCTCCTTTGAATCTGCTTTGTTACTATTTTTCATAAGGAATTTGAGATTGAACTTTTAAAGGCCTCTCGGGGCCAGGAAAGCCAAGTTGAGGAGTTGCCATCAGATTTCAGCTGCAATACCCTATATTTTGGGTGAATTCCTCTCTTCTTGAGGACCCCAAAATATCCTGAGATTCCTGAACTTTTCTTACATAGGCTGCCGGGAACCCTATTAACAAGGTACCAGGCTGTTTTTCTAAGGGGATCTACTGGCTCCATAGAGTCGACCTTGATTCTTTAAAGCTCTCTGGTCTTGGGATGCCTGTGTGGCTCAGTTGGTTAAGCATCTGCCTTCAGCTCAGGTCATGATCTCGGGATCCTGGGATTGAGTCCCACGTTGGGCTCCCTGCTCAGTGGTGAGTCTGCTTCTCCCTCTGTGCTCTCTCCGCTTCTCTTGCCCTTTCTCAAATAAATAAATAAAATCTTTAAAAACAAATAAAGCTCACTGGTCTTTTTTGAGTCTACATGTCTCTCAAATATGAAATATGACATTCCAGTCAAAGCTTTGGTAACATAAACAGTGTTTCTAATTATGCCTTGTTACAAGAAAAACAGATTCTTATTGAACTATTGAACTTATTGAAATAACTATACTGCCAGGAAAATAAGAATACTCACTGAGAGTTTTTGAATTCTGGAGGGATCAGGTCGGAAGAAAAAGATAAATGTTTCATATTTGCTTACAAAGTATATTTCACCAATTGCTCTAAGCTTAGGCAGCTTAAGAGAAGTTTCCTTAAATCTGGAAAAGCAAACATTAGAGAACCAGCAATGTTTCAAACAAAAGTCATAAAAATTATAATCACCTTCCTCAATTAATTCAGTCCCACGTTATTATTAATTCTTGTTCTGCTTAAATCCAGTTTTCTTACTAATTCTGGAAATTCTTACCCAGTTCAGTTTTGTGCTCTTAAGGTGATCAGGAAGCTGTGTTTGTCGAAAGTTCTTTCCATGAATCTCTCTGAAGATGAAGAATTTCTGCAGGGACACTTGGGTAAAAGCACCTGAGTTAAAACAATAATGTACAGGACAAAAGACGTTTTAGAAAATGTCCATCGTTAGAGATCTGATGAGAAGTCATTGTAATGGAACTGACTAGGAAATTTGGTTATTTCTGTGACATACACATTTTAATAATTTGAATTACAAGTGATAGATAAAATACCAGGACATATCAGAAGTTCAAGAATTTTATATAATTTCTAGAATACTTATTTTATATATATATATATAATATATACACAAATACAACATAAAGAAGGCTTAGTATTATTTCTTACTTGACAATGTTTCCCATGTAATTTAACATATCAAATAAAACTAATTAGTTTAACAAATCCTTTGAATGTTCCAGGAAACTTTCTGGAAAAATTTCAAATGTTTCTTGTAGGTCAAAAGACTTTATTTAGAATTAGATTTTGGGAAGTTTGCCAAAAAAAAATTTTTTTAAGATTTTAAAGCACTTGGTCACATAGGATTATAGGTCCTTGTGAAATAATACTTAGTTATCTATTTAACCAAAACAACAATAAAAGATTTTAAAAGCAAGTCAGGTTACATAGTTATTAGCAAAACTTGACTCTTCTAATATTGAGAGGATTCGATTTTCTCAAGTAGACAAAAACCTGATAAACACAGGAAATCATTTTAGTAAAACATAGAATCTTTGTTTTTTAGGTGGATAACTTTAAAAGACAGAAAATCTTTTACAGTCATATCAAGAGCAGACCAATAGTTCAAGAAAACCTTGTCCTTTTAACTTTGAATGAAAATTAACTCTTGGGGCGCCTGGGTGGCTCAGTTGGTTAAGCATCTGCCTTTGGTTCAGGTCACGATCCCAGGGTCCTGGGATCGAGCCCCACACTGGGCTCCTTGGTTGGTGGGGAGCCTGCTTCTCCCTCTGCTGCCGCTCCCCCTTCTGTGCTCTCTCTCTCTCTCTGACAAGTAAATAAAATCTTAAAAAGAAAGAAAATTAACTCCTGGTTTTACATAAGAACACTATTGATACTAAAGTTTATTTTTAAAACCCTTATAACAGACTCACTCATTCTTACCCAGTTTGATCACACAGCAACTTCCTTTCCCAAGACTCCTTTTTCATAAACCTTCTACAACTCTAGTTCATCCCTGGTTCTCTTTGCCATTTTGAAACAATCAACTTTAAGACAAAATTACTTTTGTTTCCCTAAACAAAAATGCATCTCCATTCTTCACTTCTTTTTGTACAAAAAAAACCACAACTTACTCTTCCACCCTACAGGATTGTTTCCCTTATTATTTCTATTAGCTTTAATTACAAACATTAATTAGAATTCTTAACTTCTAAAAAGCTTTATTTCTAGTGGAAACTAACAAGTAAGCAATTGTGAACTGTTACACCAGCATTCTTTAGACTGGCAAATTAATGAATACATTTCATAATTTCTAAAAATGTGTGCTTTCTCATAGTACTTTCAATAAAGCTCAAAACATATTTACCAGTAGACCCAAATTTATCTTCAGCTTCTCCATAATAAGAAGACAAAGTTGGCAAACTTAGATTTCTTTAGCAATTAATGTTTCAATATTTTTTCTTATTTGGGAATGACCTAGACATACAAAGAATTTTAATCATTTAAGATAGAAGCTACCAAAGAGATTTGAGGAATTATTAAGTAGACATACCATCCATAAGACATAAATACTGCCCAAAAGTTCACTTACAAACTTTTATCTTACATCTCCTAAGTTCATTCGTTTTTTAATAATTATGCTTGGGTTAGTCACGAAAATTGCATAAGCTTTAGACAGCTGGCCATCATCCTTAGGTTCTCTTTACTGCTGGCAAAGTCTGTAACAGAGATAACAGGAGCTTATTTGACTTTTAGTAAACCTAGGTAGAATAAAGGTATTAGATTTAATGCTGATAACTCTAAAGACATGCCTATTTTAATTAAACCAAAAACTTCAATTAGCTTTTATTTATCAAAGATTAATCCCAGATTACATGAACCTGAAAAACATTTTGGTTAGTTTTCATATTTCTGAGAGTTTTCGAATAGCCAATCCTTATAAGTACTTGCTTTCAAACCAACTAAATAAAAGTCTTTACAAATTAATTTTGGCAATACCATCTGGAAGTAGAAAAGTATCACATGTCTACAACAGATATATATATAAACATACATGAACAGATGCAGAGGTCTTACGGTTCCTAATATTTGTTGAGAAGATTTTTCTTTAGTCCAAATTCCAAATACTTTCTCTCCTTTTTTTTTTTTTTCCCCCTTCTGATAAGAAACCTCTCCCTATACTTTGCATTTCAAATAATAGCTCTTAGGTCCCAGAGAAGATTGGGACAGAAAATCTTTATCACAAAGTCACAGAGAAAATATGCAAGTTTCTCCGAGAAGGACTTTGGTTTCCTAAGACAATACTTGTTAGCCTGTTTAGATAAAGAGGGGAGGTTTTGGGATTGGCATGGAATTTTTTCAGGGCCGTATTTCCAGTTCTGCAAATATTTGTAAAATAAGGACAGTTATTTTTAATCCCTCAAGGAATTGGGGATGTGTTTCTTTCCCTCTGGGTACATAGTTTTTAACTTAAGGGAAAAGGGCTTTTAAAAATTCTGTTATGCTCAGGGCGCCTGGGTGGCTCAGTCAGTTAAGCGTCCAACTCTTGATTTCAACTCAGGTCATGATCTCAGGGTTGTGGGATCGAGCCCCACATCAGGCTCGGTGCTCAGTGTGGAGTCTGCTTGAGATTCTCTCTCCTTGTCCCTCTGCCCCTCCCACTCATGCTCTCTCTCTTAAATAAATAAAATGTTTTTAAAAAATTAAATATTTCTATTATGCTCTAAATATTAGCTTCCAATATGGTCAACTTTTGATTACAGACCTACTCAAAAAATTTTTTTCTTTTAAATTTCTTCTCAGTTTTCAGCCAGGACAAATATTAAATATTTCTGGCAATATTAAATAACACCTCCCCCCTTTAAGAGGCGTCCTCACTGAGGGTACAAAGGATACTACCTTTCCAAGATCCAGTCACTCCCAAAGATAGCCAAAAGAAAGAACTGATAGCCTGCATGTCCTGGGCAGGCAAAGTGAGATCAGCAAGAAGGCCATAGCCATCCCGGGACAGAACAGATCAGTACCTAATGAGTCTGGATTTGGAAGGAAAGGGTATCATGAAATTTTATTTTCCTTTTCCAACAGTTCCTGAACATCGGCTTTCAGCTCATCATTTGTAGGAGAGCCTCACAGAAATTCTGGTCATCCGTTTCCTCTATGGGGTGGGAGGATGGTGCCTGATTTATCAATGGCCACTGATCTTTCTAATTCTTCTCTAAATTTGGTAGAATCTTCTGAAAGATTCTGCTGCTGTCCAGGGGACATGAATTGCTTTGGTGAGGGTCTAGGATATGTCTGCAAAGGACATTGTGAGGGAAGGCTTGTAGCTGGCTGAGCCCGATTACAGACCCCAGCAAAGCAAGCTTTATTGCCTATCGCAGGCTTCTCTGCAAAATTCACTTCTTGACTTTCAGTATTTATAGGGGCAACCGTATACTCTAGGCCTAGAGATTAGGCTACAGTGGTCTTTGTAAATCTTATAGGGAAAACTGGAAGTTAAAATAGGCAAATGGGGCTGGATTTTGAGGAGGGGAATTTACTTTGGATTTAAGTTTTATTCTAATTTCTGTTTTTTTCATCTTCTGGGAGTCCCTCAGGCTAGTCACTATATTTCCTTGTGTCCTCTTTTTAATTTGGTCTCCCCAGAGGTGCCAATAAATCATTTAGAATGAGAGTTCTCTAAATTTATTTTCCTCTCAAACAGAGCCAATTCAAAGGATCCATCCTGTGGCCATTGATAAGTAGGATCTCTCAACAGTGACTCAAACCAGTAGGCCTTTTGATGGCTTAACCAAAAACACTAGAGGCATCCCATAAGAGAGTGCAAAATACGCAGCCCTCCCTAGATCCAGAAAGTTCACTCTCAAAGACAGTCTAAGAAAACAAAGTCCTTCGTTGTACAGGTGGTAAGGATGGTGTAGTGTAGTTTCCCATGACAGCGAGAGATGCCTCCTGTCACAAAACCACTAATCTGTGACACCAAGCAGGTGCTACAGGAATGGGACTTTTCCAGCACTAACAAAGCAAAGAATGTTGAAACAATAAGGGCCCTTCATGGACTGGGACCCCTTACGACAAACTCTCCAGAGGACAGGCATGGCCAAAGACAACGCTGCTTGGAACTCCAGTCTAATTTGGCCACCAAGCTGTCCCTCAGTAAGTACACCTTTTGGATTGTAGAGAACACAGAGAATATTTTCACTGATCACAAAACCAAGCTCCCAAGTCATAGAACAAGATGAAAGAAAAGCTCCTTTCGTTTTCTGATATGTACATAAGAGCTTTGACTGAGCCTTGAGTCTCTCAGAACCAAACTAATATCTCTAAACCTGTGTCCACCAATTTTGCAGCTTTGGCTTCGAAGATGTTCCTTACCTACAGCCTTTACTTCATGTTCACATTAACCTGTAGCAAATTTTGTCTAAACGGATGCCAGTCCTTGTGGGGACCCTGAACCCACCAGTCCGTGAGGCCTGCTAGAACAGCAGTTTTATGGGGCCTAAGCCTGTGTCCTGCCCTATGCTTTCCTTGCTTATGACAAACAACACAAGAGACAGAGACAAGGAAATACAGTGACCATCTCTGGGAGAAAAAGGATTGCCAGGGTCACTAAGACTCAAGGAAGTAGTTCCACAAACACTTTCTCCTGCTAATTGAAACTTCGAAAAGAAAAAGAGGACTTTCACCACTGCTGCCACTGTAATCTGCAGGTAGAGATTCTAGAGTCCGACATGGTAAGAATTCTTACCTTTAGCCAGCTCTTATCAGAGGTCCCAGGATCTTTCTAGCACAACAGCTTTGGGGTGAGCAGTGAGCATCCAGCTGAGGTCTCCTGGCTGGTGTGCCAAACTGTTGGAGAGGAGAAATTTTTCTTTACTCTTCAAAGGTTCTTCTGGCTGGTCTAAGAATTAAATTGGCATGAGACAGATGAGCAGAAGAAAATCAAATTTAATTTTGTACATACAGGAACCCCACATACATGAGAGTTTCAAAGATAGAAAGGTAAAATGATGTCTATATGCCATCCTGAGCTAAAGAATGCGATGGGGGTCTGGGGCTTCAAAGTGGAGGAGATAATTCATGGGACAATACGAAGAGAAGATGCTTCATAATTACATATTTGACTTGCCATACAGATGGGTTGCTCAGATAAAATTTATCTCTGCTAATAACGCTGATTCTGAGAAAGACCCCAGTTTTGATTCTTCTAGGTAGATAAAGGAGGGGCAAAAGTTTCTTTTAGCTCACCAGGTCTCAGTTGCCTTCAGTTCAAAATAGTGCATGTGCCAAAGCGACACATCTTGGGGAGACTTGCTCTGAACCCCTCACTTCCATGCCTTAAATCAGAGCTCTCCAAACTTGTTTTTACTTCTCCAAACCCTAGGGTATTGGGGAGTGTGACGAAGGGGGTGGGACTGCTGACCAGGAAGAGGAGTCATGGGCTCAGAGGGCGGCCTGAATGAGTGAGCAGGCCTGGGCTCATTAATGCCTGCCCTTCCTTTTTGTTCTTATTTGTTTAAGGAAAGCTGAAAATTTGCATTTGTTTGTGAGATCTCCAGATACTTTATTTGGGCAACTTTTAGAAAATTATCTTGCAGTCTGAATAAAACATGTCTGAGGGCCAACTCTGGCTCAAAGGGCAGCCAGTTTGTGGCACTTGGAATGGAAGAAAAAAATACTGTTGGTGATGACTGACTGATTGAGAAAGGAAGAGAGAGAATGCAGGGTTGTTATCAGCTTGGAAATGTATCAAGTGAGGTTTTGTGCCATACCCGGAAAAGGCAGTCAAGTAGGAAGCCAAGATTCTAACATAACATTAGCTTTAGCTTTCCAGCTCTGTGATTCCTAGACTTCTGTGATACAGAACTTCATGAAATAGCACAGTCTTCCATGTACAAATGCAATTAGCTACTTTCCCTCCTCCTCATGCAGATAAAAGTGTCTGTAATGCTGAATCATGAGTGTGTTAGGCCAGTTCTTTCTCCTAGCTTGGGTTACAGCTGAGAAATCTCCCCTAGGAATTGTGAACCGGGGAATGGAAGACACCACGGGAAAGAAAGGAAGGAGGAGAATGCTGAGGAAAAAAAAAGTGCCAAGGGTAGAAACTGCCAAAGAAAGCTGGAGTTTTGTTCTGATATTGTTTTCAAATAATTGCAATAAACAAGGTAAAAATAAGCAATGCAGCCACAATGTCACATCGCAGAAGAGAGTAAAACAAACAAACAAAACCCCAAAGTGATGCCAAGCTCTGCATGTGTCTCTCTTGAGCAAACACCTGTCAGCAGGTAGCGAGCACAATACCAGGCAGGTTGGGACACTGCCGTGATTTGCACTCTTCAGCTGACTTGTACCAAGGTGCTGACCGTGCTGTGCTTTCCCTCTTGATGAAATCACCGCAGACCTACACTACCCCAGAACAAAGAGAATGGTGACATATGTTTCAAAATTTACTTAACTGATTTCACATACTTTTGATCAACGGAGAAGTAAAGGAAGGACATCTCAAATAAGTGTACAAGAGACCAGGAGCTCCAGTGATCAGTGTAGGTGAAGGAGGTGCATCCCTCTCCAACTTTTCTTGCTTTACTGATCTGTTTTTGTGTTCTTGTTCCACCAACTTATGAAAACAAGGTATTAAAATCAATCAGAATTGTGGATTTGTCTAGTTCTTAATTCTGTGAGTTTTTGTTCCATGTATTGTGGGTTTATTTATATATTTTTAAATTTTATTTATTAAAAAAATATATATACATGTATATGTATGTGTGTGTGTATATACATACATATATATATATATATATATATATATCTGCATATATATATATATTTTTCCCCCCCTTTGGTAATGTCTACACCCAACATGGGATTTGAATTCATGATCCTGAGCTCAAGAGTTACATGTTCTTGTGACTGAGCCAGCCAGGTGCCCCCTGTTGCATGTATTTTAAAGCCCTGTTATCATGTGCATCCATATGTAATTAGGATTTCTGAGCCTTCTTGGTGAATTAACGCATCATTATGAAATGTCCCTATTTATATGCAATAACAACCTTTGCCTTGAGGTCTACTTTGTGTGAAATTGATAGAGGCACAACAGCTTTCTTATGCTTACTATTTCACTGTACATCAGTTTCCCTCCTTTTATTCAAAATACATATATACTTATATTTACATGCACTTAAATTTCATCGTTTATAAATAGCATATTGTTGAGTCTTACATTTTTATCCAGACAATCTCTGCCTCTTAAATGAAGAGTTTAGTCAACTCACATTAAGTAATTTTTTTAAAAGATTTTATTTATTTATTTGGCAGAGAGAGACACAGCGAGAGAGGGAACACAAGCAGGGAGAGAGGGAGAGGGAGAAGCGGGCTTCCCACGGAGCAGGGAGCCCGATGTGGGGCTCGATTCCAGGACCCTGGGATTGTGACCCGAGCCGAAGGCAGACGCTTAATGACTGAGCCACCGGGGCACCCCTCACATTAAGTAAATAATATGATTGTGTTTAATTCTACTCTCTTAGTATTTGTTTTCTATTTTTCCCATCTTTCTTGTTTTCATTTTTCCTCCATTTCTCTTTGCCTATTTTATTTTAAATTAATCAAATTCCATGTATATTATTTATTACTTCCATTGAGGTTTTAGCTATATTTTATTCCTTATAATCGTTGCTCAGATTACAATATTCATCCTTACTTATCACATACTACGTAGAGCTAATAATCAGCCACTTCATGTGACATGTAAGATGCTTTCAAGAGTATAGTTCCATTCTTGTCGTCTGTGCATACTCTCATATATTTTATTTCACATGTTATAAATTCTAAAACATAATGTTACCTTTCCTTTAAAGTGTCATGTGTTTTTTATTAAAAATAAAAAAAATTTATTTCACCATTTCCAGTGTTTTCATTACCTAATGTATATCTGAGTTTCCACTGATACCATTACTTTTTAGGCTAAAAAATAATCCTTTAGCATTTCTTGTAATGCAGGTCTGCTTGCCATAAATTTTCCGTTTTTATTTATCTGAAAATCTCTTTCTTTCATCCTAATTTTTGAAGGATATTCATGCTAGATAGAGAATTCTTGGTTGATTGGGGTTTTTTTGCCCTTCTTCCAAAAATGTTAAAGCTGTTGTTCCATTGTCCTCTGGCCTTGTTTCTTGTGAGAATTATTTGTCAGATGCATGATTGTTCCTCTGTAAATACTGGGTCTGTTTTCCCTGGCTGTCTGTAAGAATTTTTCTTTCTCTTTTGTTTTCAGGATTACTGTGATGTGTCTAAGTGTGGTTTTCTTTGTTCTCGTTTAGGATTACTGAGCTCTTAGATGAGTAATTATTTTTCTACCAAACTTGGGAAATTGTCAGATATTATTTCCTCAAATATTTTTCTACCCTATGCCTTCTCTTTCTTGGATTCTTCACAGATGGTCTAACAATCTCCCATAGGCCACTGAAGGGTCTGTTCCTTGTTTCCATCTTTTTTATCTTTCTTCCTCGGATAGGGCAATTCTATTGCTCTCTCTTCAAGCTCATTATCTTATTCTTTTGAAGTCTCCACTTTACTGGTAAACTCATCCAGTAAACTTTTCATTTCCAATATCATAACTTAGTTTTAGAATTTCCATTTGGTTCCTTTTCATAGTGCCCATTTCTCCACTGAGATCGCCCATCTGTTGACTTATTATGTACATCTTTTCCTTTTAGTTTCTGAACATACATACAATGACAGTTTTAAGGTCCTGTCTACTAAGTACAATGTCCGGATCCTATCAAAGTGTACTTCTATTGACTGGTTATTGTTTCCTTGACCACAGGTCAAGGAAATTTCTCATGTGTCTGGCAGTGTTTCATTGTATGCTAAACATTGTGAGTGATATAAGGAGTCTGGATTATGTTTTTTCTTTTTAAAAAAGGTTAGTTTTGTTCTGCAAAGCAGCAAATTATTGGCAAATTTCCTTACTCTGGTTTTTTTTTTTTTTTCCTTGTTAGGGTGGTTCTATTTCAAATTTATTCTTGATCCCAGGATGAGGCCTTTATTATAGGGGAGGTGGAAAATATCTGTAAAATACCAGGTAATAAATATTTTAGCCTTGTGAGCAATATATGGCCTCTGTTGCCTTTTTCTTCTCTTTCTTTTCTTCCTCCTTCTCCTCTTCCTCTACCTCCTCCTGCTGCTTCTGTTTTTAAAAAACCTTTTTAAAAATGTAAAAAAAACAAAACAAAACAAAATATTCTTAGCTCGTGGGCTACAGGCCACAAGCCAGATTTGGCCATAGTTTCCCAAGCCCTGATCTAGGGCATGCTTCCTACTCCCAGATGTGGCCTTTATGAGATCTCGACTGAATGCCCAGTGTTCACTGAACACATTCCATTCTGGATTGGCCAACATTCAATGTCTCACAGCACAACTGCCAGCCCATCAGGAGCCACTCTTTTCTAAGCCTTATGAAGACTCACTGTGTGTATGCACAACCCAGCTCTCCCCTAAGAACCCATGAGAAGCCCCTAGGCACCATCACGCCACACCGTAGTCCAGAAAGTGCCCCAGGAAGAGAACTGGCTGGCTGTGTGGTTCACTTGACGTGCTCCCCTTCTCTCAAAGAACAGTCTGACATTACTTGTTTTTTAATGCCTGAAACTAACTTCCTCCTATATATTGATCTGCTTTACATTGTTTATGGCAGATAAGTTACTCCATCAGCGTCAGAATGGAAGTCCCAGTAAGTTGCCATTTAAACAGATCGAGTTCCCTTTTCAATGATTCTGGGAACCACGGGTGGAGATGTCCAGGGGCTGATGATGAGAATGGGCCAAGATTTACAAAAATACAACTTGTTAATATAGGACATTTGATAACACATCAAGAGAGAGGACATTTCTCAGAGAAAACATACAATGGGTAAAAGGGCAAAGGATTGAGCCAAGGGGAAAAAAATAAAGGTGAGAGCTACCTGAGAACTAAAATGGGAAGATCTGTCAAGTGAAAGGAGAAGCTCAGCCTTCCCTAAGCTAATTTTTGCCTCCAAGATTGTACACTTCAGGAATGTCCTGAAGAGTCAGTGCCCTCACTGTCTATAGTAGGTTCTTATCCTCAAGAGAAACATTGATCCAAATCTTATAAAATAGTTACTCACAACCTCATCCTTACAGATGATTTTGCTCTCCTCCATTCTAATATTGTTGACTCCTGTAAAAAACAAAAACAAAAAAACCCCACCACCACTCAATCTTGTCATCAACTTCTGGCATTCCTGTCATGCTTACTTGAAGACTCTGCTATAAGCTACAGGCTAAAAGTAGGTGTTTAACATAGACACACATCCTCGGAACCTCAATGAAGAGGACAAGTTACTCTTACCTCTTGATAATGGATTAATAGGTACAGACTCCTAAGCAGACACGACTTGGACAACTGCCGAATATGGCAGGGGCCTAAGTCATGATTTCCAGGACCCTTTAAGTCCAGAAGCATCAACTTTGTAAAAGCAGACTGCAGGTACTCACTCCAGGCAAAACTGGTAAAAATAAATTCCTTGGGTTTGGTTTTCTAGCCACCGAACATGAGTGCAAATAAGAGCAATAAAAATTTCTCTGGAATAATAGAGCCAATTGAAAATACAATACTAGATTCCATGGAATCAGACAGAGGGTAATTTTTTCTGGCCATAGTAGTTAATACCACATGGCACTGATTTGTTGACCATACCTCAAGGAAATTTATGTATATATTAACACTCCTTGCTGCACCAATGTTAATTGAGTTAATGAATCAGAACAAAATAAAATGAGACCAGCTTTAGTGATCCAGAATAATCCTCAATGGTTATTTATGATCACAAGGAATGGCTGTTAGAAAAATTGTCCAAAACCTGGAAGTGGGCAAAGAGATCTCTGCCTGTCATTTCGGTGTTGTGTTGAACAATGTCCAGCAGGCCTGTCCAGAGTTATTCCGATTTGCTAGGATTGTGCACCTTTATTTACTATTTAGGATATTTTTCAACTCTGTAAAGATAGACACTAACTCATAAAACACGGATAGACATGTACATTATTTTTGTTCAATGTGAATGAAAATGAAATTTGTCCCTGGAGAGATACAAATGAAAATATTATAACCCAGAAGTTATAGTTTATTTTATATATAATTTAGCAGTCTCCTTCTAGCAAGCTTTTAATGACTTTATATACCTAGTGTTTTTAATTTTCTTTGAACTAGCTTTATCATTCTCCCGAATGCTTCATTACTTAGTTTAATAAACCTTTGACATAAACCCATTTAAAAAAATTAGGTATATAATCATTGACTACCTCTCTAGATGCTTGAGTAAGATATATATGAAAGCTAGAGAGAGTTATGGTTTTTTTTTTTCTCTTAAGATAACAAAGATTTGAGCCTGTTTCACAATTTTTAAAAATGCCATGGCAAGAGAGATGGTAAAGATACAGGAAAGAGGATGCAACGGGTTAGGTCCCAAGAAAGGCAGGAAAGCACAAAACTCAAAAGCAGGAATGGCTGGATGACTCTTGGTAAGAAAAATAACCACCTTTTCCTCTGATGGTGGAGGAAGGAGGAAAGGATAGTTGTATATACGTATAGGTGCTGTGACATTCTGGGAGGAGAATATAGGAAGAAAGCCGGGATGCGGTTGAGGACCATAGAGAACGGGGATGGTTCCAGAGACGAGGGCTCCGTGACAAGGAGCCAGCAGCAGAGAGGCATAGGGAAAGGGCAGGGATGGAGTCTACAGGTGGACAGTCCCTGATGATGACAAGATTTTACAGTGTGAGCAGCACCGCTATCTGACGTTCAGGTAGTTAGGGGTCTCAAAGACGTTGGGGTGGGGAGCAGGGACAGGCTGGTCAGGGTGACTTCCTGGAGGAAGATAAACGTGACACTAGGCTCTCACATGCTGGAGAGTACATTCTTTTTCATAGGGACCGCCTTGACCCACCCCAGATACGCCATGTGCCTGTGGGCCGAAGATCACAAGGAAGGGGGCAAGGGTAGAGACACTGAGAGGTGCCCTCCACACACATTGTCTAATTCTCACAACAGAATGAAGGAGGGGCATTCGCATCCCGACTTCACAGATGAGCAAACAGGCCCTGGGGATAAGTTATCTACCCAGTAGCAGAGGGAGGGAACATCAGGGCTCATACTCAGAGATACCAAGACTCCAAAGTCCATTTTCTTAATTACAACAGCATATGGTCTCCCAACGAGTAAAGAAAGAAGAAAACAGACTCAGGAGGTAGAGCGATGTGGGAAAAGGTACTTAATTCCCAAGATGTACCTTGGTTTTTTTCCAAAGGGGGAGGAAAGCCCCTGGGGCCCCTACAGAGTTGCCCTGCATGTACCAATGTCCGTCTGAAGAAATTAAGATACAAACGTTGGAATCCGTAAAACGAACAAACCTCAGGACTACAACGAAGAACCCGGGGCCTTTGCGTGTGTTGGGCCCGACTGCTCTGCTGCAGAGGCTGCTTTCCGGGTCCTTGTACTACTCCATCCCTCACTTCCTTCATGTTGTTGCCCAAATGCCAGCTTGCTGGGGGCAGTCTCCCCTGAGCGCTCCCCTGAAAACTGCGACCCACCCCCTCAACCACCACTGCCGGACATTCCTTACTACCTTCCTCTAACATGCTACAGATCTCATTTGTTGATTGAATCCCCCACTAGAGCGGAAGCCCCTTGAGGGCGGGTCTTTTGTCTGTTTCGTTTACTGCTGTGTTCCCAGCATCTAGAATGGTCTCCGGCACATGGTAGAAAGTCAAAATATTTTAAGATTATCTCAGGGTCAGGCAAGTGCCTAGTGACACCCCCTGCCTCCACACACACCTCTGCCCTGGAGAAGAGTTAGACCAGAGAATTCACCTTGTCCCTGTGGCAGATGCTTCTAATCACTTACTCCAAATCCGCTTCATCCTTCTTTCGTATCAGTAGAACCCCAACTGTGTTTGAGGGCCGTGGCATGCGGGCATACGGGCGGGCACGCACACATAAAGGCAAAATCACCCGATTTCCCAGCTTCTCCAGCTGAGGGTGGCTACGTGGCGTAGCTCTGGCCAAGGAGCTGAAAAAGGCAGGTGCTGGGAGAGGCTTCCTGAAAAGGGGGTAGTGTCGACGGGCACCACCGGGTCGCCTTTGCCTTTCTTCTTGCCTGGCACGTGAAGGTGATGCCAGACGCAGCAGGGTCATCTTGGGCCATGAGGTGACTCGGTCGGTGAGAGGGGAGTGGAGGGGCCCAGGCTCTGAGTCACCGTGCTACCCCTGGACATCCAGTCAGCTGAGCAACACGAAACCCCTAATTTTTTGAGCCACTGGTTAGTTGTGTTTTCTGTCACTTGGAACCAAATACAATCCTCTTCAAATGTCAGAGGTCAAAATTGTGCCTCCCACTTTCCTCTCCTTCAAACCGAGGCCTTGTGATCCACTTGTGGGAGAGGGAGATGAGCTTGGCACTCGTCCAGCCCACTACATGGAAGATGGTGGCTTGTTCAGCAGCCCCATCCGTCACGGCAGGACTAATAGTCTGGAGTATGAGAGAGTGAAAGGGTTTTGTTTTTTTTCCTGTGCAGGCCTAGAAAATGTTGGGTTCTCTCAAGTTTCTCTAATGGGCGATGGGGGGCGGGGGCGGGGAGCCCCAGAGAAAGTGGAAAGAGGGAATGGGATATTTCCCAAATGTGGAGGAGATCGGAGGAGTCCCTTGGTTTACAGGCTAGGAATAAAATGCAGAGATATAGTAAGTGTTCCCTGATACAATCAGAATCATCCCAGGGAGATTTTCGAAAAATGTAGATTCTGAGTCTCTAGCCTCATGTTAAACAAAACAGAAACTCCCAAGACGGGTCCCTTAAATATCTCAATTTGAGAAAGCTCCCTAGTTCTACTGACTCACACCCTGGCTGAGAACCCCTGCTTCAGTGGTCTCACATTGCAAAATCCGTTACACATTTAACTGTGCCCCCCGCCCCCCAAGTTCATATGTTGAAGGGCTGAATCCTAATGTCACTGTATTTGGAGACAGAACCGACAAGGAGATAATTAAGCAGAAGTCAGATCCCAAGGGTAGGACAGGCATGTTTCCTGGGTGTGTGTGGATATGTACGTGCATGCGTGTGCCCCGTGTGAAGACACAGCAAGAAGCAGCTGTCCACAGACCAGGACAAGGACTCATCAGAACCAACCTTTCTGGTGTCTTGAGCTTGGACTTCTGGCCTCCAAAACTGAGAACATAAGCTGCTAGCTGTTTCAGCCACCGTAGCTGGCTCCTACAGAACCTCTAACTGAAGGGGTCCTTACTAGTCCTTACTAGTCCCCTGAATACTCTACTCACTCTCACCCTTATACTTGTCTCCCTCCATTTGGAAACCAAATTGCTAAATATTTACTTTGTATCTAATTTAGTGGCAGGTGCTCAGAGGGAATTTAAGGCTATATAAACCAGTGTGTTTACCCTTCAAACTATCTGGAAGCAACTGAGATAAAATAAATACATGAGACTGATTTTTTTTCCCATGCTTAACCCTTTCAATGACTTCTCACTGATCTCAGGATTAAGTTTAAAATCTTTTTTTTTTTTAAGCTTTTATTTATTTATTTAACAGAGAGAGACAGCGAGAGAGGGAACACAAGCAGGGCGAGTGGGAGAGGGAAAAGCAAGGCTTTCCAAGGAGCAGGGAGCCCGATGCGGGGCTCGATCCCAGGACCCCGGGATCATGACCTGAGCTGAAGGCAGATGCCTAATGACTGAGCCACCCAGGCGCCCCTAAGTCTAAAATCTTAAATACGGCCTGCAAGGCCCTGCACGATCTTGCCCCTTTCTCTTGCTCCCTTGCTACAATCCAGCCATACTAACCTTCTTTCTGCTTCCGGAACGCACCCGATTCTTTCCCTCCTGGAGTCTTTCTACACGTGCTGTTACCACCACCACTTGGCCACTCAGAAACCCGTTCTCCTTGTCTGATTCCTACCGAATCTGCAGGGGAAAGTGCAAATGTCACTTCCTCAGCATGGCCCTTCCTGACCTTCAACTTAGACCTTCATTAAATAATTACATAGCCCTGTGAACTGTTCCTTCATAGCACTAATCACAAACGTAGTAAACAACTATTTATGGGTTTGTTCAACAAGGTAAGTAAGGACTATGTTTATCTTAGTTATTGCTGTACACCCAGCACTCAGCACATGGTAGGCGCTCCCTCCACAATTATTGACAGAATAAGACCCAACAATACCAGAAATCACATTAATTACCAGCTAGGCAGCACAGCCATTACACGCCGGGCTCAGGAGAGGGGCCAGGCTCCAAACAGGACAGGCTAACTGCATGAAGCACACACCTAAGCAGAGCATGGAAGGAAAAGCTTCGCTTTCTCCTGTTAGGCTTCTTCAGACCTCACTCCTCATTCAGGGCCCAGCTGTGTAAGTACGTTTTACAAAGAGAGCATACTAGTTGCCCTGTGCCATTTCTGATCTCTTCTTTCCTTGGAATCTCCATATAAGACAATGGAAATACAGCACACAGTGCTGGTTTGTGTTGGGAAACAGTCTGGAGCTGTTTTTCTAATTGTTAAACTTATAAATACCCTTAGCAGTCTGAAGCTTGAAGGCAGCAATAATGCCTGTCATTTATTCATTCATCAGGCATATAATGTATTCAGTGCCTACAGGGCCAGTCTTTCTTTGGGAGTTCAAAGCTAAACTCCCTTCACTTAAGCAGTTAGGTTTATTGGGCAAACCAGTTAAGGGGCGGTTGCAATATGACGTGACAAGTCATAGTAAAGCTCTGGACAGTCACAGAAGTGGGATATCATCCAGCCTGAGGACATGTATGGAAGACTTGCTGGAGATACCTGAGCTGAGTTAAAGGTTCAGAGTCAGTGGCCCAAGGAGAGGACATTCGGGCAAAAGCAGTAGCCGGTGCCCGGTCAGGGAGGCAGGTGGGGAAGCTGCGTGAAGTTCTGCGTAACCGGTTAGGTTGTGTCCATGATGGTGAGCCCTGAGGCGGGCAGAATTAGCACGGCCCAGAATGTCAAGGTCTTTCGCTAGTCTCTGTTAAGTTTGTATTTTCTCTTACAGGCAATGGAAAGGCACAGGAAGATTTTAATCAGAGAAAATCCGTCGTGTGGCTTAGCTCACCAACAGGAAGATGAAAGAGGGTGAGGCTGGTTCAGTTAGCTTGTGGAAGTTGATAAAATTAGAAATGAAGAAGGCAAGGCCCCAGGGCAGTAGACAGGGGCATTAGCAGAGATATTCAGGGATTAAATGAACAAGATTTGGTGATTTGACAATAAATGCATCCTTTCCCTCCCTACTTCCCCTCCTTTCCCAAGGTCCTATGCTCAGTCCTATTTCCAGGTTCGTTTTCTGACCTTTAAAGGTCGCATGTAACCTCTGGTTGCACCCAGGCTTCATTTTATCCTCTCCAATCCAATCCCCCTTTCTTTTAATTTCTTAGCATTCTACCTTTTTGGCTACAGATTTCATCTCAAGTGTTAATAGAAAGCCTTTTCAGGAAGAATCAAACTTAAGGGGCGCCTGGGTGGCTCAGTCGTTAAGCGGCTGCCTTTGGCTCAGGTCATGATCCCAGGGTCCTGGGATCGAGCCCCGCATCGGGCTCCCTGCTCGGCGGGAAGCCTGCTTCTCCCTCTCCCACTCCTCCCTGCTTGTGTTCCCTGCCTCGCTGTGTCTCTGTCAAATAAATAAATAAAATCTTAAAAAAAAAAATAAGAATCAAACTTGAATAGCTGGTATTTCAAAAACAAAACAAAACAAGCCACATTCTTCTCCTAGAAACCTTTTCTAGTTCCTGAGGGGTGGTGTCCTTCAATCTCCCCAGAATCTGGTGTGACCACATTCTCAGGGACCAGAGGTCTCAAGAGTATTTCAGCAGTTAACGTCCTCACACGCGGGGAATTAGCTCACGTGGGTATTTTAGAACCACGATGCTTCAGTTAAAGAAGTTGTACTTTAAAAATAAACACACGCTCTTCTTACCAGAACCGTAACACTAGGGTGGCTGCTGTCACACAACTATTTGAAACGAAAATGTGAAAGCTTTAGCACAGCAAAGGAGACCATGAGCAAAGCCAAAAGTCAACCTACTAAGTGGGAGAAGATATTTGCAAATCATATATCCCATAAGGGGTTAATATCCAAACTATATAAGGAACTTACACAACGTAACATCAAATAAACCCGATAAAAAAATGGACTGAATAGACATTTTTTCCAAAGAAGACACATACATGGCCAAGAGGTGTACGAAAAGATGCTCCACTAAATCATGAGAGAAATGCAAATTAAAACTTCAAGGAACTACCACCTCATATCTGTCAGATTATCAAAAAGACAAGAAATAACAAGTCTTGGCAAGGATGTGGAAAAAAGGGAACCCCCATAACACTGTTGGTGGGAATGGAAATTGGTAAAAATCCCTTAAAAAAATTAAAATTAGATCATTCAATCCAGCAATTCCACTTCTGGGTATTTCCAAAGAAAACAAAACACTATTTCAAAGAGATATATGCACCCCTATGGTCACTGCAGCGTTACTTACAATAGCCAATATATGGAAGCAGCCCCAGTGTCCATCGAAAGATGAATAAAGATGTGGTACATATATATATAGAAATATTACTCAGCCATAAAAAAAAAAAAATGAAATCCCTCCATTTGCAACATGGATGAAACTAGAGGGTATTATGCTAAGTGAAATAAGCCGGAGAAACACAAGTAACGTATGATTTCACTTATATTTAAGTGGAATCTAAAAAACAAAACAAATGAACAAACAAAACAGAAACAGACTCACAGATACAAGAAACAAACTGTTATCATAGTAACCAGGATTTAGGAGTTGGGCCAAATTGGTGAAGGGGATTAAGAGGCAAAAACTTCCAGTTATAAAGTAAGTCATGGGATGTAATGAACAGCACAGAGAAAATAGTCAATAATACTGTAATAACTTCGTATGATGACAGATGGCAACTACAGTTATCATGGGGCTCATTTTGTAATGTAGAAAAATACTGAATCACTATCACATACACCTGAAACTAATAGGATATTGCATGCCAATTATACTTCCATAAAAAAAAAAAAGACACTAAAACGTCACAATCTGAAGCTAGAGACAAAGAACCATTTTGACCCAGTTAGGGCTTCCTAGAGTCTGACCTTTATAGGGAGCTAGACTCTTCCAGGGCAAAACCGGAAGAGCGTGGGACGCAGAAAGAGAGGGTCTGCCACTGCTTTAAGGACAGGAGATCTGGAATGGCTAAACCACTGTGTCTCCCTAGGACATGACTGCGAACTCTCTGCCATACCTTGAACTCGTGGCTGTCACTTTTGGAGGCTGATGAAGACATCACAGCATATCCAGTAAAAACTGGATCATCGGGACGATGGAGAATCTGGCAGATGAGACTCTTTAACTCAGGCAAGGATCCTGGGCCTTGTCTCGCTCCCTTCATACTGGTAAGAAGCCAAGATCTGGACTGAGGCCTCCCTGCCATGTCCTATCTGGGCCTACAACACACATTGCCAGAGACAGGTTCCTATGAGGGCCACTGCAGAGACTTGCAGATAACCTCAAGTAAGCTCAATCATGGGACTGAGGTAGAATCCTGAAGGCTGGCGGGAAGCCAAGGGATTCAAGATAGGATCAGGCCCACCTGGATAAATCTGAAGGAGAGAGTCTTTTCAACAAAGACTACTTTGTTTTAGGGCTGGGATGTGCAGAAAGAAAGTCTTATCCGTACTATCAGGGCTTACATGAGATTGCTCAAATGCTGTGTTTCTGATAAACAACTTATCCCACAATACGCCCCCTTCCCAGCTATTACAAGGTGTTCTGCTGGACCTGCAGATTAGCGCCA
This sequence comes from Neomonachus schauinslandi, assembly GCF_002201575.2. Lineage (NCBI taxonomy): Eukaryota > Metazoa > Chordata > Mammalia > Carnivora > Phocidae > Neomonachus > Neomonachus schauinslandi. Next base: position 182,071,808 of record NC_058404.1, read on the forward strand.
TTAAATTGTCCTTGATTTAATACTTTTGAGCTACATAGAACTCCTCTCCCCATTAGCTCCCATCTCCCCAACATTTGGTTTATAGTTCTATGACTTATTAATCCTTATTACAAGGATTTTTTTGGAACTGTCTCCCCTGTTAGATACTGAGGAGTTCCTTTAGGGGAGCTACTGGTCACATTAGTCTCTATACTGCAGAGCTGATGATCGTGATGCTTGGTACATGACAGGCTATTAAATATTTGTTGAGTAAGATTCTAATATTGTCTCTTACCTGTAATTTTTTGAGAAAAACCATTCAAGACCTATAAACAGGAGATCAGTTAAGGCTAAAACTTACATGTAGGTTTTCTTCTGCTTGCTTTCAAAAAATAGACATGGAAAATACAAATATGATTTTTAAAAATCACTGTTTTAGTTGGTAATTGAACAATACAAGAATAGCTACATTTGAAAGACAAAAAACACTAGGACCCCAGGAACTTAATGGGCAAAAGACATGAACAGACAATTCACTAAAATGAAAAATACATAACATGAAAAAACTCTCCAACCATACGAGACATTATTTACCAATTAAATTAGCAAAGTTTTAACCAAATGGTAATTCGGAAGTGACAGTGTGAAACACTCCAGTATTGGGGGGTTATAAACATGGCTATATGAATAAGAAACCTTAAAAAGAGTTAGAGTCAAGGTATCTATGTAAAACTATGAGAGTGTACATATACATACATACATATAAATTACCTTTAGGCTTTCCTATATACTTCTCAAAATATATATTCTAAGGAATCAAAATGTTGATTGGACTTTATGTGGTATATATGACTTAGAAGTTGACACTACCACTTACTAGCTATGTGACCTTCAGCAAATTATTAATTTTCTGGGCTCAGTTTCCTCATCGGTAAAATGACTATTAAAGAACAAAACAAAACAAAAAAAAACCCCAAAAACAGTACCTACCTTACAAGGTGGGTGTAAAGATTATATGAGAGTATATATTCAAGTTTAGAACTGTGCCTAGTACAGAGTGCTCAATAAATGTTAAATCCTAGTATTTCACATATCAGAAATCAGAAACAGCCTAATGATTAATAATAAAAAATGATTAAAAAGATTATGGTAAATCCATACAATGGCATATTATAGTCACTAAAATGTTCATGAAGAGTTTTTAATAATGTTGGAGAAATGCCTATATTAAGAGAACAGCATGATGTAAAATTGAATATATATATAGTATGTTTTCAAGTATGTAAAATATATATCAATGTAGAGAAAATGATCTGGCAGAAAACAAACCAAAATATTAAAAATAATTATTGTGGGCACTAGAATTTAACCCGCTTGCTGTTGTTTTTCTTCTTTATACTTTTCTATCATGAATCGTTTTATACAATAAGGAGGGTATTACTTTTAAAATCAGAAAAACACCATAGTTTTATAAGATTAGTAAGGTAACAAACAGGTAATTTAAAAAACTTGAATTTATGCCCACCTCTTCACATGGAAATGAAGTCATACAGAAATTAATTGTGGCTTTCTACAGCTCAGTTGTTCTCTGTTGAATTTACAAATATAGAGCGCTGTACTAATGCCAAGTAAGTACTACAAGCAACAGAAAGCGGTAATAATCCCTTGGTTTGAATTTGTTTATACACAAGAACATGAAATTTAGCACAAACCATGCATTCCCTAAGACCGCCCCCCGCACTGCACGTAGTAGGCCGGCCTCGTGCACCCCAGCCCCTACGTGCCAGCAGCCAGTAATTCTGGCCACCAAAATTCCCTTCTAACCCTCACCAGGCGGCAGGCCTTATGGGGGGGGGGGGGGCCTCGAGCCCTTCCTCCTCTCACCCCACTCCCTGCCCTAGTGGCTTTTACCTTTTCTACCTATCAAACTACAAAGTTTTCATTCCTTGTGCAATTTTCAAAGGGAAGAACTCCTATCCGGTTTTAAGAAGGAGAAACAAGATAAAGGTATTTCCTTCACTCTGAAGACAAGTTTCCAGTACGCTTCTCAATGCTTCATGCCCATTACCCGCGCCCCCCTTCCCAAACAGCTTCAGTGCCATTGTTCCTCAACTCTTGACCTTTCAGATTAGCTTACCTTCTGGTTAGACCAAAACTCTATGTTTGTTTCAGCTAATCAATTTTTGCCTTTAAAGTACTCATAATTATATAAATATCTGTGTATATAAATATCATTCAAGACCTTAAAAGTTTTTAACAAAGAGAATAAACCACCACAACTTTCGGAGACTTCAGGAAACTGTTCAAATTCTTGATAAAAGTATTTTTTTAGGATCACATCTCACATAAACTTCCTATCAATCAGCATTTTCATCGAAGCAGGACTGGGTCGGACATTATGTGTTTTAGCCATACTGCTGAAAACCCGTTCTAGCTAATATGTATCCATTGTTCATCCAAATGTCCATCCACACTGCATTAACCAGATCATTTATGACTAAATTTTTAGAGGCAGTTTAGGCGAAAACTCCCAGATGTTAATGTACTTTGCCGCTCTGTGACAGTCTTCACAGTAAAAGCTACCCTTAAATAACCTAGTGGTTTAACAAACCCCAAGCTTTACAAATTAATACAACACAATCTAAATGCACCATAAATTTATATTTGTTAATCTTGATATTAGAACATTTAAACATTTCAAACTACATAAAAATATGACAAACAATATAAAATGGAAAGAAATTTGTTGACAACTTCCAAAACATCACTATTTCTTATAGTGCAATTAAGCAACAAAACAGCTCACTTAGCTCTCCAGAAAACGTATAGTGTTTTTAGTGGAGTGTTATCAACAAAAGTCAACACAGTCCCACACAATAATGTCTCCAATTTATTATCTTTTCCACAGTACAAATTCTTCACAAACCATAACTTCTTTGCTGTTATTCAAAGTCTGTAAACAAGAGCCTGAATCCCCACGTCCCCGACCTCAGTTTAAGCTTGTGAATGTAAGTCCTTCAATCAAGTTTCAACTCTTCCACGTGCGTAAGGAATCAAGAGCCTTCTCTCCTTAAATTATTTATATTTTATCATACAGCCTGCAATGCAGTAAATCACAGTGAAAGCCCTGGGAAAAACAAAACAACATGATCTTTACAGCAGGACTTGAAACTTTATAATATTAAATGCATTTAAAGAAGCTTCCCATAATAAAAGCGTGGGTTTTCATTTCCAGAAATCAAGTCAATTAGAAACCCCAGGTTCTACTTAAAAACCCTTTTTGATCTAAAAGTGAAAACAGTCCCCTATCCATAGTCATTTTATAAACTCTATACAGTTTCACTTGCAGAGATTTTTTTTTTTTCCAGTCTGGAAAACGGTAGTGCAATTAGTTTTACTTTAAGTCATTTAGCCCAGGATGTAAATAGCTGTGGAAAGATAAGAAGATGGTGTGGTAAACAAGAAATTTTTGCAAGCCCATGCTGGCTTACTAGTCCATTAAAGCTTGTAAGTCCATAGTGGCTTTCAACAAAATGTTGTATATACATCACTAATAACAAAGCAGAAATAAATAGGCAGAAATGACTGTAAACTGTCTCATCTCTTAATGATTTTTCAGTAATAACTGGCTTGACAAAATGATTAGTCATTTAAATAAGCAGACAGTAGACAGTTGCCTTTGGGACATTCCACTACGGCGCCCAGTCTGGGAAGCCCCACTGGAGTTACAGCCCTAAAATTAAAACAAAAAAGGGGGAGTGGAGGACAGGAGATAAAAGTTCCAAGATGCCACTTGAATAAATTCCATCATGTCAGCCAGTTCACTTAGATTTCTTCTTAAAAAGGCTTTTAATTTTTGATGGCTTTTTGCTTTTCTCTCCATTATGACAAAGATCGTGCGGGATGCTGCTTATCCTGGCAACATGTGGGGCTTCCTGAATGGGTTTACTGTCGTTGCTGGTGGAGGAACAGGACGTGTGGCGAGATTTAGGCACCGGGATGCCGCTAGAAAGCTGGTTCATGCTACAGGATTTCTCTAAGATGCCATTGTACACTTTGCTGGCAGGACTGAAGATCATACTCTTCGTTTCTGTCAGACCTACACAATCAGGAGAACCCCGAGAGATATCTGCAGTTACGGGTGAATCTCCTCGGGATGAATCCTCTAGAGAGAGCTCATCTCTTGATATTTTTCGAGGAGACAATGTTTGGTATATCTCAAGGCTTGAAGGAGGAGACTGTTTCCTTCCAATGGAAGAATTTAAGGAGTCACACTCGGAGGCCGTGTCTGGCACTTCCCTGGATGAGACAGAGACAAAGGTAAAATTTTAAATCAATATTTTCTAACACTACCAGCAAACATGCTCACTAATTCTAACTAAAACAACTTCTATTTTTTTAACCTATCAAAATGTAAAAGGGAGAAATACTAAAATTCTACACACATTCTGACAAAATTAGATTACTATTTTAAATAATATAACTTATCAAAACTCAATGTTTAATATTTAACATACACTATTAATAATGAAATCTTCCAATCTAAGAAACATAAATCATGTTAATCTTTCTTCAATTGTCAGAGAAATGAAAATGTTTAACGTTTACAGATTTTTTTTCATCTCAGCTACTTTGTTTTGTTTCAATACTGAGTAGTTTTCTTTCTAAATCACATAGTTGACATTACATATTTTTAAAAGATGAGCTTTAGTCACTGTCTCTCCCTTTATTTTTTAGTTATTAAATTGATGAAATTTAGCTTCCTCAGGAAGGAAGAAAGGAATATATTAAGCTCAAATGTAAGTTCTCCCAAGTTCAGAAACAGGAGAAGGAAGCTGAGATACAATTGGGTGTGGGGTGGGGGGGGAGGCAAAAATCAGTGATGTCACGCTATTTTTTTAAGAAGCAGTCAATAAATTCTCACAGGTTTATTCCTTTGTGATTTCCCCTTTTCTCCACAAGAAAGAGAGAAGAGATAAGGATAAGAAAAATAAAGCTCACAACCTCAAGGCCCACGAACAGTAGATGCTATCAGCCATTCCTGCAAACTATCCCTCAAATCCAACCCTTGTCACCCCCCACTGCTACCGTCCCTCTTGCTGAACTACCGCGAAGTCACCTCAGTGATTGCAAGGGCTTCCTAACTGATCTCCCTGCTTCCCTTCTTGTTCCTCCCTCCAAGCTACTTCCCTACACATATGCAATGGGGTTTTTAAAAACTTGGAGCACATCATTTCCTTGCTCAAAACTTTCCAATGCTTCCTCCCCTCATCAGGCTGAAATCCAAAGACCTTGCCGAAGTCCATGGAACCCAGTCGGATCAGGGCCACGGCTGTGGCTCCAGCCACAGGCCCCACCACTTTCCGCATCATTACACCACGGCCCCCTCTTTGCCCTCTTTGCCCCCCACCCCCACGCCAACCCTGTGACTCCCTCAGGGCTGTGCACTTACTCTTCCCTCTGCCTCCTACTGTCCTTCCCTCCATCTCTACAGGGCTTACTGCACGATCATTCAGGTCACTGCTCAACCGCTCTCTCTCCAGAGACGCTTCCCTTAGCACTCTGTCCGTAACAGTATTCTCTTTCTTTTTACCTGACTTTAGTTAGTATCCCAGAACATCCCACTACCTAAAACAATATTTTATATTAACTTCTTTTAGTCAGTTTCTCCAGAAGAAAGAAAACTTAATGAGGACAGGGAGTCTTACTAACTTCTGTATTCTCTGCACTGCGAATAGTGAGTGGTAAGTTCACGGTGGGTATTTAATAAATATGTGATGAATGAATGAATGAGTGAATGAACGGGAAGCAGACGAAAGAAAAGAAAAAGAGAAAAGATCTTGGATAATGTCTCACTTATTTTTGTATGTACCACACGGGATACAAATATTGTTCCCTCTACAAAAGAAATGATTAAGAAATAAAAAGTAGAGTCAAGATAAAAAGTAACTGGCAGGGCGCCTGGGTGGCTCAGTTGGTTAAGCGACTGCCTTCGGCTCAGGTCATGATCCTGGAGTCCCGGGATCGAGTCCCGCATCGGGCTCCCTGCTCGGCAGGGAGTCTGCTTCTCCCTCTGACCCTCCTCCCTCTCATGCTCTCTGTCTCTCATTCTCTCTGTCTCAAATAAATAAATAAAATCTTTAAAAAAAAAAAAAAGTAACTGGCAGAAGAAATAAGGTGGGAGAAGGAAGAGAGCTGAAGACAGAAGAGAAAGGCAAGGACACATATGATCATAATCCACCAGCTAGAACAAGGCCAGAACCTTGTCTCACTTGTCTTGGCAGCTCAAGTTATCAGCAAGTGCACAGAATACAGCGAGGAACTAAGTTCATATTTATAGAATAAACGAACTGAATGATCTCTCACCTTGGATGACCTGTGGTTACTATCATTATTCATGTAGTCATATTACTTCTGATATGTATTTCATGTTAATACCTCATTTTAGATCTATATCTTACTCAACGTATTTAATCATTCCTATGTACTTCACTCACACACGTATGTGCAGATTGTTTCTATTACACTATAAGCTCTCAGAAGGTACAAAATCCCCTGGGCAAATAAAGACTTAAATGATGATTTCATATGATACAGTTACATGTGCTGCATCATTTCTAAGTGCTTTTACAATATGATAACGGGGAGTGCTAACAGAGGACAAGAGGAAGTTCAGATAAGAAGAAATGACTCAGAAATCAGTCACTGGTAGGGACTTTTCTGTTAGCTTCTTTTTGGAGTGGATATCCATTAATTACACAGCATATATCACTGTTCCCTGAAGCTATTCAGCTTCCAGAGCCAGAAGCTGATTTAGTTAAAATTTTATAAATTTACTTTCTACTCTGCTATGTGGTTTGGCTGCTCAGTGTGTGAAATTCTAAGCTAGGTTAAAAATATTTCAAAAACTGGTCTCTAAAATCTAAATAATATGTGAAAAGAATAATGATCTAAGTCAGGAGAACTAGATCTTCCTGTCCTGGTCCTGCCATTAATCAGCCACACAACCTTGGGCAAATCATTTAAATTAACCAGGTCTCAATTTCCCTGTCAAAGTAAGAGAATTTGATTAATCTCTAAAATTACTCCTCCTTTAACATCCTAATTCCAAAACAAATAATCTGAAGTGTTGCTTCTTCCACAGAACTAGTCAGATTGGAGTGTAGGTATAGTATAATCTCTGACTCTTAAATAAATAACCCATTTTTTTCCAGAACATATATTCTTTGGAATGTTAAAGTTAATTATGTGTACTATTTATGTTTATTTTTCTATTTCTTTTTTTCTCACTGTGAGGTACAGGTGTATTCATGTCAGTTTAATGCCTACGTAACAAGACTCAACTCAAGGTAAGATTTAAATGAGTGTATAATGTACATAATGCATAGAACATAAAAGATCAGTAAATAGTAAATATTATTACTATTGCTATTTTGTAAGGATTCTAGTGGTTCATCATGTAAGAGACTAAAGAGGAGGAAAAGTTTTCTGAATCTAAATTCTCATATTTATGAGCTAGCTGTGAATTTCGGACACTCTTATTTGAAATGAAGACTAAACATTTCCACAAATGCAAAAATTCTATTGGACAGCAGAGCTCTTGAGTTTTCCTATTAACTTCCATAAGCCACACAAAATTAGTTCTGTCACTAAAGCTATCTTACAGGCGACTATAGTTATATTGCAAAGGTTATACAAAAAAGCTAATCAGAAAGTGCTGCCCAAGCAAAGCGGCATCAAATTCTCCAACTGTAACGAGGACACAAACCCTGGACTATCTCCTCGGGAATATGCTCTAATGATTTTGGCTATTCGTAAAATCTACTTTCACTAGTAGATAAAACAATTATGTATGAAAATTATTTGATGATGATGCCAACTAAAGAATCACATGATAGAGAAGAGCCACAAAATTTCACTGAGAGCATCAAGCCCCCTCCCTTTGGTTTTGTTTCTCATGTGAGGACAGGAAGACTTCAAGGCTGCACAGCTACAATGTGTAAGCAAAGTCAGAAACCGGCGTTGGTTTTCCTGTCACTTGAAACCCCACTGCTCCTAAAGAGGAATGTGGTTTGGAAGGAGAGATCCTTAGTTGCAATGGCTCTTACGGAGCATGGTGGTCCTCAAGCTGGACTAGAACACGCTGCTGCTATACCCATTTTATACAAATTCCTACATTTTCTTACATCTTTGGCATTTGATATTTCCTGTTTGCTAGTAAGTACTAGCACATAACAGAAAAAAAAAATCACTAAGTGGCAACAAATATTGTAAAAACTCGGTCATATTTAATGTTTCTTTGTGTATATTTAAGTTATGCTTTTGTATTTTACATATAAAACTATTCATAAGACAAATTTGTGTCCTGAGACTTGAGTCAGTTGCATGCAGTGGTCTCTAAACAGTTATATGTCAAAATATCTCCACTGTGGTGGGCAGAATTCTAAGATGGTCCCTCAATTTCTAGCCTTGGTGTACACACATATATTCTCCCAGTTATTCCATCAAATACTAATAGAGATGCTGCTCTGAAGGCAGTCTGCAGATGTATTTAGGGCCCCAAACTAGTCTATCTTAATATACAGAGATTATTATCCAAGTGAGCCTTTTAAGTTAGGTCCAGAGATTAGAGACGGGGCAAGTCCGAGATTCCAAGCAAAGACGGGACTTGACAGAAGGGACAGTTTCTGTTGTGGGCTTTGAAGATGGAGGCCCATACGGCAAGGAATATTGTGCAGCCACTAGGAACTGGGAGGGGCCCCCGGCTGACAGCCGGTGTGGAAACCGCGACCTCAGTGCTATAACCACAGGAGCTGAATTCTCTCACAACCAAATGGGCCTTGAAGTGGCCCTCAAGCTCCAGAGAAGAACAAAGCCTGGCAAACACCTCAATGTTAGCCTTGTGAGACCCTGTGCAGAAAACCCGGCCACACCACACCTGGACTTTGGCATAGAGAACTGAGAGCTAATGAAGGCACGTTGCTTGAAACCACGCAGTTTGTGGTAACTCGTTCTGCAGCGAACGAAACCGAATCCAGCGTGTCGCTCCTCCCCACCCCACGCCCACCTCCCGCCCAGCCAGCCCAGCATATACTGCAGTTGGTTCGCTGCCAATACCATTGTTTTTCAGCAGAGAAGTAAATGGCCTCTTCCTCCTCCTCGTTTCGATAAAGGACAGGACAACTTGACACAGAGAGGATATCGGGGTCAGGGGAAGGCAAGGAGTGCTGCGGGTGCTGGAGGTGGTGGGGGTGCCGGGCGTGGGCCTGGTGTGACGTGTGAGGAGGGAGCTGGGCACGCGGACACTGCGGCGAGGCCGGCACGATGCTTCGACGGGAGCGGCACAGGCTGCTGCTTCGGGCGAGCGGCCCCGCGGGCTTGGCCACGGTCCCTGGAACCAAGCAGAAACACACACACGTGCTCGTGAGACCAGTGCTGCTTCTAGGCACAGAGCAGGGACACACGTCAGGGACCTGCCACTACGAACATGTCACCGTCCTCCATCCCCTGGACTGCTTCCCAGGAAAGTGAAGAAATACAGAATTAAAATGGAATAAAAATGAAAACAGGTCTAGAAAATAAACAGAAGAGAACATAAGCCCATGAGGCTCTAACATCACATTTGACATTACTAACCACAAAGCCTTGAAAATTTGCCCAAGATGATAAATCCTTACATTTAAAAACCAATATAGCATAGTTTTAAGGAATTGTAGCAAAACTTTTTGTGAATTTTGCCATTAAAAGAAGAAAACTATCACTAAAAAAAAAATATGCTGAATTTTTCAACAGATGTCTCTTGAGACAATGTGACTTGTCTGAACTTGAAGTTTTTATTTTTTTCATGTTTCAAGTTTCAATTTAAATTCTAGTTAGTTAACATATAGTGTAATATTGGTTTCAGGAGTAGAATTTAGTGATTCATCACTTACATACAACACCCAGTGCTCATCACAAGTGCGCTCCTTAATACCCATCACCCATCTAGCCCATCCCTCCCCCCCACCTCCCTCCATCAGCCCTCGGTTTGTTCTCTATCATTAAGGGTCTCTTCTGGTTTGCCTGCCTCTAAGAAATTTTAAATCAAGTCATTGAAATAGTGTCTCCCAGCCGGTTAGGCAACGACCAGACCAAAACCTGTTTCCTGAACACTGATTACTATGGAACTAACCAGAAGTCTTAGATCATCTTGTTTCTGCTACCAGTCTCAGTCTAGACCCATGCCGGTAGAAAACTTCGGCTGCCGCACCAGAACATCACGCTAGTGGCCTTCTCACACCCCAACACTCTGTAAACCCTCATTCCTACACCCTTCTATACAAATGTGCTCCTTCTGAAGCTCACACCATTAAGCCATGTGGGTCTACCATCTCTACTCCACTCATCACTTCCCAGTCATTCCCTTACCAATTGACCCAACCTATCATCAAACTTGAGCAATCTCATTTATAAATAAGAACCTCCAACATCTTAACCAATCATGGTTCCCCCTCTTCTCAAGACATCTATGCCACCACTCACTCTCCAACTTTGCCTTGCTGTCATTCAGCATTGCTCCATTTTTGATATTACAAATCAAGACAGAAAACTGAGATTCTGACCACGTTTCTACCTTTCTAGTTCACACATTCTGCTCCTTCCACTTGTCTGTCCTATTCTCTACCCAAGTTCAAGCACCTAACTCTACTGATTAGCCCTTCTGTTGCCTTTATATTCAACTTCTACTTCCCAACAGCATTTAAAAATCAATGCTGCAACAATAAACCTAAAAAACCGATAAACAACAGCAGCAACAAAAAACCCTCCTCTGTCTTCAGATTGTTTTTCAACTGACATAACCTCTCTTCCCTTTTATGAAGAATTTTGTCTGTTACTTTCTCCACTACTTCACCTTAACTCATTCATCAAAGAAAGTGTAAAGTGCTCACATACAATTTCGCTGCAACTGTTCTCAACAAAGTCACAATCTACTTCCTTGTTGCTAAATTCAACAGATAGCTCAATCCTTCCCTGACTTTGGCCAGCACCTGACATTATTACTTTGTCCTTCCCTTGACTTCTCTAAGCACATTCACACACTGTGCTTTTATACAACAGAATAAAGAAAAATAATATAAGTGATCTCCTCAAACTAGGCAGGAAAGATTTGGTAAAACTTAATAGCCACTGATTTAAAAGAAAAATCATTCTTAGCAAAATAGGAATAAAATTAATTTCCTTAACTTAAAAGCAATCTACCAAAAACACAGAGCAAAAAATAAATAAATAAATAAAAATCACATTTCATGATGAAATACTGGGAGATTTCTCTTTAAAGTCAGAAACGGCAACCATTATTGCCTGCAATCACCACTTTTACTCAACATTTTACTGAAGGTCTTAGACTGGAAAAAAAGGGGGGGAAGAAGGCATTAGGACTGAAAAGGAAAAAACAACTTATTATTATTGCACACACAAAAAAATCCAAAAGACTCCTGAGAGAATTCAGCATTTCTGTATGTGAGATCAGTTTAGCAAAGTCAACAGCAGTTCCCTTTACATCGGCAACAAGCAATTTGAAGTATAATTTTTTTTTTAAAGATTTTATTTATTTATTTGAGAGAGAGGATGAGAGGAGAGAGAGAGCACATGAGAGGGGGGAGGGTCAGAGGGAGAAGCAGACTCCCCGCTGAGCAGGGAGCCCGATGTGGGACTCGATCCCGGGACTCCAGGATCATGACCTGAGCCGAAGGCAGTCGCTTAACCAACTGAGCCACCCAGGCGCCCCATGAAGTATAATTTTTTTAAGAGAGGTAATGTGTAACTACAAAAAAAAAAACAAAAACAAAAACCTACGGGGTATCCAGAAATTAATCTTTTTTAAAAAGATGTGCAAGAACAGTACAGAGAAAATTTAAAATTTTAAAGACATAAAAGCAGATCCTAATGAATGAAACATGAATAACAACTTTTCCCAAATATATCAATAAATTCAAAGAAATTCCAATAAAAGTTCAATGGAACGTCTCATGGAATTTCATAAGGTAATCCTAAAATTCATATTGGCCAAGAACAGCAATTCTGAATTTGAGGAATAAGGGAAGGTTTAGACCTATCAAACCTCAACACTTACTATAAAACTATAAATAGCAACTAAAGCAGAATGGAACCAGTGGAACAGAACAGAGAGCCTGGGCACACGTGTGCACCAATAGAGAGACGTGGGGTTACAAACCAGCAGGGGCAGAGCAGGAGTGAGACTGGGCAACTGTTTGTCCATACATCAGGAGATATATTTAGATTCCTATCTCACAGTATGAACGAAAATAACTTCCAGGTAGATTAAAAGACTAAGGGATTAAAGCAAATCTAAAACACTTTTAGGAGAGCAAACAACAATCTATCATCTTCTGAAAAAGACATAAAAAGCACAAATCAGTTTCATAAATTTGTCATTAGAAACATTTTTTAAAAAACCCAGATGATTAAAGAAGAAAGTAACACAGCAGAGTAAAAAAGAAAAGCCAAGGCCTGAAAGCTATCTGCATCAAATAACCAGAAAATATTAAAACCAACTCTCCCAGATCAGTAAGGAATCTTGGGAGAGATTCCATAGTAGGAATGAGCAACTCAGAGAGGAAGAAATCTGAATGACAAACACCAAAAAATGAACTGGAACATCTCAGTAGTCATCAAGGAAATAAAAATTTTAATCACCCTATGGTATCATATCACACCCATTCAAGTTACAAAACAAATAAATCAGATCATTTCAAGTATTGGTGAGGATATGGGCAGACAAGCACTCTTATAAACGGTGGGTATATAAATGAACAATCATTTTGAGAGCAACCTGGCAATGACTAGGAACAGCCCTCCCAAGGACTAAAAGTGATCCATTTCCTAGGTGTCTACTCAGAGAAACACTCAAAGTTATGCACAAAGAGATAAAGGTAAGGCAAGGATGCTCACTGCAGTATTGTCTGTAAAGGCAGGAAAGTACAAAGAGCCTATCTCAGTAGAAAAATGGATTAATAAACTGTGGTTTATGATTATGAGTAAATAGATACACTGTAGTTAGCTCATATTAAACACAGTGAATTTAATGACGCTGTATATGAACATGGAAAATTTCTATAACATATTTGTGAGCAAAAAGAGTTGCAAAACATTACCTAGAGTTTGATAACATTTATGTAAATTTTTAAATAACGATTATATCTATTGTTTATAGATATATCTGCAAGTAATAAAAGTACAATAGGCTTTAAAACGATACACAACTTCAGAAGAGTAAGAAGGCGAGGCCACGTGATTTAGCTATATGTATAATAATTTATTTCAGAAAAAGGGATGAATAGATCAAAATGTTAAAATCTGTTTATCTTTGTAGTAGGTGAGCATTTAATTTTTCAGTACTTTTAAGTACATATGAGGACTTTATAATAAGAAATTTTAAATAAATTGCTACCACATTCTCACTATGAATATTTAGCAGATACTACAAAAGTAACAGGAAAAAACTATCATCTCTTCTCCTACCCACAATGAGCTAAACTTTGATAATATTTTCCCTATCTTTTTCTTCACACATAATTAAACACAGATAATATTATTCCTTGTATAGTTTTACAATCTTTTACTTGGGTCTTAACATACCACAGGCATGTTTCCTCGCCACTATTTCACACTTATAAAATTTACACATACTCACAGTACAAATTTAAAACTTCTCAGAGGGTACATAATAAAGAGGGCTTCATCCTACTCTAGACTTTAGTCTGGCTGCCAGGAGTTCCTCATTTATCAGCTCTAGAAATTATGCTTTCGTAGCAAAGCTGAGTGGAGTATCACGGCTGTGCCACTGGGTGGAGGTGGAGCTCTCAAAGTGTAATCTTTGGCAAGAGTTTTTTTCAAAGATAATAAATTTGGTCACAGAACTTCTAAATCATCATACTAAATTAAAATCAACTCATACTTTTCTCATATTTCAAATTTCTCTGTATATCACAATCACTAAAAACTTAAGATAATTATTCACATATATTTTGTCCCATCAAAAAGAACTTTTAAAAAAGGAAAAGAAAAAGAACTAGTTAACTTAGGGAATTTATCTTCATGCATACGGACACTGAAAAATTATGGATTCTAAGGAGGAACTATGACTTTAAAAAGCTACAGTTTTCAAACAAAATCATATATTTATGAATCAGTGTTGCATTTGGCAAGCTTAAGAGCATACATTTCAAATAAACATAAGCTGACAATATTCAAAGAGCAGAGCTGGCCTAGATCTAGGTATAACTTTGCACCGTAACTACCTTGCAGCATAGGACAAGTGAGATGAGCAAGGTTACACATTCCAGGATTCAATGCATTTATTATCTGTCCTGCCTTCTCTACTGTGTTAAGAGTTTAGTGCCTCCCCAACTGACTTGCCTTATCTCTCTGCCATTAAACCAGAGAGTTACAGCCACAGAAATAAACAAACGCATAGTCATTCACTATTTATTTGCAAATTTAGGGCTTTATTTCATAAAACTGTTCTAAAAATTAGAACCCTTTGTAAATCATAACATCAGGAAAAATGTAACATCAGGAAAAATGTAATGTAATGTAAAATGTAATCAGGATAAAAAAATTCAAACTGGAAAATGTTTATATATCATGACCAATTTGTCTTAAAACTAAAATTTCTATCTAAGTTTTCAACCAATCAGTTATTAAATTCTGCTTTCCATTCTTTGGAATCTTGTTCTATCTACAGTTTCAAAAAGGTCACAAAGATTGGGAAAGCGAATCAGCCAGGCAATAACAAGGATGAAAAGTTTTTCAAATGATTTCTAACTTTGCAAAAAGTCCACATATTTATTAATAAATTCTAAAACCAGTTAACAAAATCTAAAATATTTAAATTTTACCTTCCTACCAAAACATATTCTTTACAATGTAAGACTTCAAGGAATTTTTCTTTTTTTTTTTTTTTAAAGATTTTATTTATTTATTTGAGAGAGAATGAGACAGAGAAAGAGAGCATGAGAGGGGGCAGGGTGAGAGGGAGAAGCAGACTCCCTGCCGCGCAGGGAGCCCGATGCGGGACTCGATCCCAGGACTCCAGGATCATGACCTGAGCCGAAGGCAGTCGCTCAACCAACTGAGCCACCCAGGTGCCCTCAAGGAATTTTTATGTTTAATTTTTACATATTGTTTTTACATATTTTACATGTATGCTTATTTTATGTTTTATGCTTATAGCATAAACAAGGCAACATAAGAAAACTGTACATTTTAGGGCGCCTGGGTGGCTCAGTTGGTTAAGCGACTGCCTTCGGCTCAGGTCATGATCCTGGAGTCCCGGGATCGAGTCCCGCATCGGGCTCCCTGCTCGGCAGGGAGTCTGCTTCTCCCTCTCCCACTCCCCGTTTGTGTTCCCTCTCTCGCTGTGTCTTTCTCTGTCAAATAAATAAATAAAATCTTTAAAAAAAAAAAAAAGAAAACTGTACATTTTAAAACCACCTTTGGGAGGAGCTCTACTTTCTAGCAACAACAACAAAAGGTTTTTCTAAACACAAGCACAGTTTAATTCTGTTTAAAAGTAAACTGAGCCAGTGCTTCATGAGTTAAAACACAGCAGGATAAACTCTAAGGATAGAGAATTGGAAAAGCAAAACAAAAACCCCATGCCCATTGGGAATGGTAACTGAACTTCAAATAAATCACAGACTGGCTCATAGTCACATAGTTGGTTAGTCAGTGGCACCAAGATCTTCCCCTAATTTTTACTCTCTACTATAGATTAAGCTGCCATTTAAAAGGATATTTACCCTCAAAGCTCGGCACTTCATTCATACAATATCTAGCATGTATGATGCGTTACTCTATGTGTATGTATACAGACACACACCTGATATATTCTTCTCACATAGTAAAGACAAATTATTAACCACAAATGGAAAAAAGAGAATATAACGAATGAACAAAGTTTTTATTATAGGTTTCAAAGTCAATGATTCATAAAAGGCATGTAGAAAGTTACTTTAAAAACTGTACCAACTCTCTTTTTTGAACTCACCACTTACCAGGAAACTGTGACACTATTGGGGGTGTGTCTTCATCTAAATCATCAACTCCTCCAGCAATTGGATAGGGGGGGAATGGAGACTCTGGGCATCACCACCCAGCTGTGATCAGAATACAGGGAAGAGGTCAAGCTGGGGAGTCCCGAGTTATGGGCTATCTGAAAGCCACAGATCTTCTCAATCTGTTGCCAGCGAAAAAGTCGTTCTCGTAAACAAGTTGTCAACTCAGAGAGCGCTTTCCTGGAAAAGCCAATGTAGGAATTACTTGTTGCATCAAAGAATCTTTAATATGGCACTAAAACAGGGCAGCTACATGAACAGACCGTGGCAATTACCCATTCTTAAAATTCGTATAGGTTATGTAATTACACATGCTTAAATGACAAATTAAGATATAAACTGCTTATAAATTACACATTTCAATACAATACAGATAAACTGATAGCTAAAATAACATTCTTACTTTGCTTCCAGAATTTTGTGATCTACCTCATCTAGGGAGGAGCTATGCGCAACATGCAGAGTCCCAAAGACCGTGCTTCTTTTCTTTTTAATTTTCTCTGCCTAGAAACCCAAGGAGAGAAAAAATAAGGGTAGGTTTGAAAAAAACACACACACATACTAATGAAGTTTGTTTTGAATATATTAATAATCATAAAATCAATGGAGAATTATATTAGCCAAAATAAAGCCCTAATTTCCAAAAAAGAAAACAGATGAGGGAGAAAGCATGCTTTCCTATACCAATCAATACAATTCAAAACTTTGTTCTGGAGAATTTTTCTCTTATTTTGATGGTTCAGAAAGACCTAATCTATTAAAACTAACAAAATAACATTAATCATATCTTACTGCAATGAGGTGTTAGTGAGTGAACTGAGCTTTTTTTTTTTTGCTAGAAATCAGATTAAAACTTAATCTCATTTCACACAATTTAATAAGAGTCAGACATTAATTTCTAGTAACTACTAACCTGAATCAGGTATGAAGCAGCAACCTAAAGGAGAAAAGCTCTGTATAAAACATTCATGACAATGATAATAGGGATGATTTTTAAATGACACTAAGGTCATTCTGAAAGGTATATACTTCTCTAAATAAGGTAATTTTACTCTACAGCCTATGACTACAAGAGTCAATTTATGCAGTAAGTTCCAATTCACAAAAAGAAGCTAGAATAATACAATTTTTATTCAGACCTTTGTATCCCAATTGGTTAATCTCTTTAGAAATTTATTAGGTTTTGAAATATAATAGAGTACCTCATCCTTAGCAATAGCTAATTGCATTTCAGCATTTTGTCTTTTAATATTGTAGTACTGTACTTCTACTTCATGTGTTAACTGAAGCCATTTTTGAAGTGCATCTGGAACAGACCAGCTGCTTCGGAGTTCAAATTCTTTTTCAGCCTTTTTTAGAGCCATTCGAACCTGGAAGGGAGGGAGAAGGAAAAGAGGAGTGGGGAGAGGGAACGGAAGGGATGAAGAGAAGGTTGGGGGGAAGATGGAGATGGGAGACAGAAAGAGAGAGAAATTTGTTTTTTTAAAAAAGATATTTAAATTAAGATACATCTTAAGAAATTAAGATTTCACCAAAATTAAGAGAAAAAGCAATTTTAATTATGTTCCTTGTATTTTAAAATCACAAAGTATAAAAATATACTTCTAACATTAAAACTAGAGCTGAAGCTTTCAAGTGCATCTTAACCCACAAAGCAAAGCTGTAAAGCCCAAAGGGTAGAAGGGGCTTACATATATCTTAAGTTGCATTATTTAGTTTTTAACAGCCAGACTCGATGGACAGAAGAAAATTCCAGACACATACAAACTAAAACGGATTACATTCTTCTCATAATGTATTTTTTCGTTCATGGAGTAGAGTATAAAGAAGTATCCAAAATATCGTGAATATCTGCCCTACTACCCCTTCTACTATTCCCAGGAGACATTACTGTAAGCCATTTAACTATACATTCACTTTTTAGAGTAATGATAGTGTTTTTTGAAGTTTTTTATGACATCTTCTTTATGGTTAGTTATTTTTCTCACTGTTATAAGCACATCTGTCTGTTACAGTCTGTTTCACCCACTCTACTTAATTCGCTGCTTCTAACATACCAGAAAGTAGATAAATCAGCATTTGCAGACCATGTGTAAATTTCAAGAAAATAGATTCTGAGTGAGACTCTACTTGATTTTTCCATGAGAAACTATGCATAGGCTTCAGTGTCAGGATGTCAAAGTCTTCCTTCGAGCTGCCCTTTAGGGGAGCCAGACAATAAATAGTTAGAAAACTAAAATGCTTAGTGCATCAGCTGGTATTAAATGCTAAGGAAAAAACTCTTAAAGAAAGCCTAAGAAAAGAACACAGAAAGAAGAGACAATCCATTCTAGATAAGATTCACTTAAAAACTAGCAAGAGGTCAAGCTAAAGATGTGTAAAGATACGTGATGGAATATAAGGAATTATGAACACACACTCAAGACCTCCAGACAAAGTCACGAAGGCACTGTGGAGCCTCCTGCTTCTGGAGCACCATACCTGCAAATTATTTTCCTCCAAGCTAAGTAAAGTAACTAAAAACTCCACTCTTAAACTCATGTGCAGAAGAATGTTTGATCGGAACAAACACAACTTATTTAAATAAACTGTATTGTGTGCCAGAATAAACTAATAAGAGCACTATACACAAGTTTCTTCTGATAAGAAATAGAACAGTTGTCAGATACTGTAGAAAGAAAATTATGTTTGAGAAGTATTTTTTTAAAACTCCAAAATTAGAAGAAAAAAAAAATCACAATGGGACACTAAGTACAGACATTAAAAGTAAGGGTAAGATCGCTTACTTACTTACTTACTTACTTACTCACTCACTAAAAACAAATCCTAAGCAACATGTGCCTGACACATTAAACTGTGCAAAGCGCTTGGGACAGTACTGTGTTTAATAAAATGGCTGGCTAAGCTGTGTGGCGCCCCTGCTAATCTTTCAGGAAGAGAGAATCTGAGGTCAGGTCCTATGACATGGAGTTCCATACAACACTATAAAGTATAGTTCAGCAGGCCCTCTTTCTCACAAGATCTTAAAGCTAAAATTTCTATACAATTTTCATTGTCAAGGAACTAAACCGAGAATCTATTTCAAATTTCACTTAAGTTTTTCTCTTTAATCATAAAGATTTTCCTTATTATGTAGATATATTTATTTCCCCTAAAAGAACTCAATGAACACATTTAACACAGAACTGGTGGGGCGCCTGGGTGGCTCAGTTGTTAAGCGTCTGCCTTCAGCTCAGGTCATGATCCCAGGGTCCTGGGATCGAGCCCCACATCGGGCTCCCCGCTCTGCGGGAAGCCTGCCTCTCCCTCTCCCACTCCCCCTGCTTGTGTTCCCTCTCTCGCTGTGTCTCTCTCTGTCAAATAAATAAAATCTTTAACACAGAACTGGTATATTTCTACCATTAACTGAGGCTGAACACTGTTTTCATTGACTGTCAAATAATGTTTCAAAATTTTGGAAATTGTGACCTTCCAATAACAGCAACTATTTTAACTATTTTCTCTGCTATTATTCATAAGTTTATCATCTGACCTAAATTCTAATCCTTAGTTCGAATTACACTGTTATTTAGAGAGGAATGGATGCAGGAAAAAATGAGTAATTAAAAGCTTTGCAAATGATGAATCATTAAACTGTTTACAAATATAATTATTTACACAATATTTGTGTCTCAGGAATAAAGCAGCAATAAGTAAAAACATGGTATACAAAAAAACACCCTAAATATCTGAAAACATGGCTCTAGACCCAACTTTATGATTATTACCCTTGTGACCTTCACCACTTCTTCACTTTCTGAGCTGAGGTTTATTGTCTCACGTAGAACAGGCATATACTATGACTTGTCCTGACTTTGGTCTTCCTGAAACTTTAAGAACAAAATAATTTACGTGAAAAGTATTTAAACCATACAAAATATGAAGCGGTACTATTACTCACCCCAAAGTTTTTGTCTTAGGGAAAAATAGCACCACTATATATGTGCCAGATACTCCTGACTTATCATTCTGAGAAGCTGATTACCTCTCAGACAAGCTATAGTAATACTTCAAACTACGTGGAACTGTAAATTATATGACATTATACATAAATTAGCTTCCCAGTGAAATTTACTTCTAGAAACAAAACTTTTAATAGCAGTATGGGAAAACATGGACTTTGGAATAAGACACACAAAATCTTGCCTTTGCCATGGAAGAGCTGTGTGAATTCAGGCAACTTATTTAACCTCTCTGCACATCTCATCTATAATGAGGATAATATCTATTTATCGTGAGGATTAAAATTTATGAGCAAACTACCCATAATGTGCATAGCATAAACTTCTGGCACACAGTACGCAATCGTTAAAACTGTGTTTCTTATTACTATAAACATGTTGGACAGAGTTCTTTTTAAACACCCACTTAACTCCTTTAAACCACCCCTTACTGACTCAGGATCTCATTAGGATTATTACATCTGTACTGGGACATATCGTGGTGATCCTAAGGTCTACTGTGGTGTGCAATGCCTTTCTGCCGAAAATTTCAAATTAGAATGTTTGTGATTTGGGAATCCTTTTTGTACGGTGTCTTCTCCCTCACTGTGACACAGTCACCTGTAAAATTCTGCTATCAGTTTATGTCTCTGTAGACAAATTACCACTATTGCTTTCTGATTTGTTCTTTCTAACCTATAAAGTGCAGAAAAATAGCTACAAGCTGTTTAGTTTAGTACTGGGAACAAACCAAGAGTCAGAAGTCTTGGTGGGAAAAGGCAGTGAGTTCTCACAGGAATAAAAGGCATAATATCTAATTCTTGGACACACTATAATTTTGGCTAAGCCTTTTTCTTTCTTTCTTTCTTTCTTTTTTTTTTTTTCCTGTTAACTCCCTGGTTCCTTACTACATTCTGTACAGATAAGGTTTGTCAGGTAAATAGGACCTGACCATAAAATACATGTAGGAGTTAACATAAGAGAACAAACTCCTTACAGGGAAAAGATCCAACAAACAGATGCCAGGGGTATCAGGGAAACAACAGCTAGCCATGAACAGAAGAGATGGCTGCGTTCAGGCAGACAAATCCTACCAAAACGACCATCCTGAAGGAAACAGTAATGCACAATGAACATTTCCTCATGAGCTGAAACTGAAATGCATTCCTCACATAATTCTTACTCCTTATTTAGCACCTGGCTGAGAAGGCAGCAGGTGCGCAAAGCAAAGCGGCAGACAGAACACCATGGTTCTTGGCCCTGCTTTACAACTGAGGCACTCTGATCTTGGGCAAGCCTTCTTGCCCGCAGTTTCTTTATCAAAAAAGAAAGGGTCGAAGTCAGAAGAAGGAGACGAGACCACAGAAACAAGAGGTTGGAGTGACGTGTTTTGAAGATGAAGGAAGGGGCCATGAGCCAAGAAATGCAGGCAGCCTCTGGAAGCTGAAAAAGGCAAGGAAACAGATCCTCCCCAGAGCCTCCAGAGGAATGCAGCCCTGTGAACCTATTTTAAACTCTGCCTTAAGAACTGTAAGATAATAAATGTGTGTTGTTTTAAGCTACGAAGTTAGTGGTAATTTTTTATAGCAAGAATAGAAAACCAAAAGATCTTCCTACAATTAAATTCTGCCCCCCCCCCCCGCTTCTTGAAGGACTGTGCTATGCCTGAAGGCTTTTATTCCATCTTGAGTAACCACATGGTAGCAGGAGATACTGGAAAGGCATCTGTAGACAACTTCAGAATTTTTAGCAGATTATGTTCTAAAGCCATTTAACAGGATTCAAATGTATAATAGAGATTCTTTACCTTTGCAGAGTGGTTTAACATTAGATATACTTTACTAGGTTATAGCTGCAAACTGAAACATATCACAGATGTTAAACACCTTAAATTCACTGGAGATAATTAACATGGCATGGGATAAGATTTCATGAGTGAGTGAACATGATGGTAACTTTATTTTTAAATTATTACTTTGTCATTTTGCTATATGGGCTTTGATCAATGCTAATAATATGAACAAATAATTCTTTTATTAACTAAGGAGTAATATACAATGCCACTAAATGTAGAAGACTATAAACAAAAACAAAACAACCCCTCAGTGACGAACCATGAGAGTCGATGGACTCTGAGAAACAAACTGAGGGTTCTAGAGGGGAGCAGGGGGGGGGGCATGGGTTAGCCCGGTGATGGGTATTGAGGAGGGCACATACTGCATGGAGCACTGGGTGTTATATGAAAACAGTGGATTGTGGATCACCACATCAAAAACCAATGATGTATGGTGATTAACATAACATAATAAAATAAAAAAGAAAGAAAGAAAGAACACTCAAAAAAAAACAACTCCTCAGAGTGGTGCTACCATTGCCCTAACAAATACTTTTCATGGGATGTAAATACCTGCTCCAATTCCTGCTCTGCATATTGCCGTCTACTCAGCTCACATTCGGCTCCTTCCCTTAGCTCTCTCAGCCGACAGGCCTCTTCCTTTGCATAATTGATTTCATCCATCATTTTGCGCTCTAGATTTTGCTTTTCTACAGCAACATTTCTATTTTCTTCCTGTGCCTTTTCAAGCCTTACAGAAGGATAAAAATGAAAATTCCTCACCAAAATTTCCAAAGTTTCATTTTTTCACGAATAAATACGTATCAATACATGTTCCCATCCAAAATCAGAGTATTTTCTATTAATCTTACATGTGAATACCAAAACTAGCAGGCAGCCCACTATACATCTATATGGGTAATCCTGAGCTGAAAATACAGTGATAGCAGGGAATCACTCTTCAGCAAACAGACTCTTAAGAAATTCTTTATTATCTAAATCATGTTAAAAATAAAACTTAACTACACATATCATTCCACCTATATCTGATTTATTTCCACTGATCTCCTTATTCCCTAGTGCATACCTTTAATATAAATCTGTAATGAGGACAATATAACTTTTCTAACTATATGAAATGAAGTGTACAGACATTACTGATGTGTGTAACAAACTAAGTAAAAGTGTGTAAGCCCAGGCCCGTATTACATTTTCACAAACCGTATTTGACTATATAAATAATAAGACTTGTAGCTTTTTAAACTTATTCACCTCTCTTGTAAGTCCATTAGGCTTTGCTCTGCAGTTTGTAGACTCTCTAAGTCTTTCATCATTTTTGCGACATGTTCTTTTGATGTCTTATTCTGTGTGTAAGCAAACCAACACCCTCCAACACCAATTACTATAGAAACTGTGAGAATAAAATCCTTCATCCAGTTATGAGGCGGGCCTATGAAGAAAATTACAGATGATTAAATTAATCTTTGATAACAGAATCTCAATACATAGAAGCATTTTTTTTTAAAGTAGTAGGTATCTAAAAACAAACAAATGTGAAAATGTCCCTCCCATAAACAAGCTCTAGCCTTTTAAAAATTCTTTCTTCAACTAATCAAAGTGCTTATGACAGTCTGATACACTAGAACTACCAGAGGGCACAGATAAACCCACATGCATGTACCCCACCCCTGCTGGTATAGGAAATAGTAACAAAAGTCCTGGGGAGCTGTGAAAAAGCCAACCGCACCTCCAATCACATTCTCTGTGGGGTGAAAGGAGGCATAAAGAAGAGTACCACTACCATCACCCCAACTGCTTTCCTTCAGTCTAGTTAGGGAGCTTTCATGCTTTGATACATTAGTGGAAGCCTAATCGTTCACCAGAAGAAC
Source organism: Neomonachus schauinslandi (assembly GCF_002201575.2). Taxonomy (NCBI): domain Eukaryota; kingdom Metazoa; phylum Chordata; class Mammalia; order Carnivora; family Phocidae; genus Neomonachus; species Neomonachus schauinslandi. The sequence goes on from NC_058404.1 coordinate 182,095,608, forward strand.
ATTTTCCCCAAGCAAGTAGTCATGTAACTAAGATTAGTCAATGATTCTCAACTGCGGGTGATATCCCCCCCACAGTGGACATTTGACAATTTTTGCTTGTCACAGTTGGGAAGGTGTAAAGTGGATGGGGAAGTTGTTACTGGTGTCTAGTGGGGAGAGGCTAGGGATGTTCCTAAATATCCAATAACACACAAGACAATCACTTTCCAGCCCTGCTTCTGCCAGTAACAGGGAATTATCCAGCCCAAAACGTGAAGTGCCAAGGTTGAGAAAGCCGGAGTTACATGATCATAACAAGTCATGCTTTAGGTGGCTATTTGCCAGAGAAATCTGGGTTACTAGAAGGAAAGAACAGATCACCTTCTTTACCACCAGGCAGGTCAGTAATTTCCAGCACTGTTTCTAAAGTAAGGAGTAAGGAGCCAGGGCCCACTGTCTTCAGTGATACAAAACACAGAAATCACTAGTTAAATAATTTCCTAGTTTATCCCTGACTCTTCATACACACTAATTTTCAGAGGGCTCTCTGGAAGGATACACAAAGATAACTAATACAATATAATGTATTCGTTGCTCCAAAGAGACATAGTTTACAGTGGAAAACGACCTAACCGCCCAGGCCTCCAGCAGGAAGATATGTTGCATGTGTGATGAAATAAGGAGCTCTACAGACAGGACAAGTTCCTGCGCTTCCTCGGGTTCGTGTATGTTTACACAGTGTGATGATGAACAGCATGCTCCAGGCCAGAGACCCTCGGGGCTGCATATTTCCAGAGCGCACACCTACAGTGAAACAGATGCATTGCAGAATGCTAAAGTCTCAAAAGGATTTATTTTTATTTCTGCCTCAGACTGAGAAGTTCAGCTCGAGTTCTAGTTCAAATATGAGCCCTGTTCAGGCCAAAACAGAATCACCAGAAATGACAATAAATAGGCGGACAAGTCCCAAACTCTATAATAATTACCACAAACTGAAAAAGATTTCAGTGAAAACTCCTTTAAAATATATCTCTGTTCATTTTATAATGTTAGTTTGTTATAAATCTAAAGCCCGTATTCCAACTGCAGGGCTCATTCACTCAAATAACAATTCTAAGACAAACACATTAAAAACGTAATGCATCATTAACTTCTTCACTGGTTTATTAAAACATTTGTTTTCAACATTCTTTGAGACTAGTTTGGTTTCTTTTCAAATGATAATATAATACTGTTTTGGCTTAGAGGGTGATTTGTTCCCAGATTAATAAAATATAAATATCCCTGACCAAGTTGTACAGAGAGGCAAGTTTTAGAGCTTAATTCCTATTTTCACCAATCATCCCCATGAAAAAATCAGAATCTCACGGAAGACAACCCCCAAGAGATTCAGTAGGAAACGCAGGGTGTCATCTGTGTGGAATGCCCGGCATTTCAGGAGGGTTCTGCTTCCTAGGGTTTGTAATTTCAACAGCAGTGCATTTCCACCACCTCTCACAAAGCGGAGTGTTCCAGCTGTTTCACCAGCTGCTCTCAAGCCTGAGCCAAAAAGAACCACCAGTACAGTCATGGAATCTATCCAACAGCTCCAGGAACCCTTTCTCAGCAGGGCCACCCCCAAAACCATAGCACAGAAACCTGCAAGTCTCCTAACTCCAAAAATTGAGGTAAAATAAACATCTGTTTCCTAATTTATCATCTGTGGAAGCCATCTTTCTTGTATTAATTTTGCTACTCCTTTTTGGCTTCTGAAAAAGTAGAACATAATTCCTCTAAAATGTGTACTCTTCAAACACTTTCCCCCAAAGCTTTTTAGAATTTGAAATTAAATATATTAAACTTCCTTTCTGAAAGAAGTATTCCTGTCAAAAGTAAAGAAATACAAGGCTTATTTTCCTTACAAATATGACATAATAATTTCTTAAATGTTCTTCAACACAACCAAATAACATTCTCCACCTTGTGCTTCTGCCAGGATAATCTGTTACCATGTAAAATTTCAAGTGGATCTCTGCTTTTGATCTCTATCTAGAAAATCCTTTTCCTGGTGATAAACGAAATCAAGTTAGGATGTATTACTCTGTGCCATGGAGATGGTTACACTGTACCATTTCTGAAAGGGATCCTTCAGTGAATATCCAGCTATAATGGTATCAACATTAAAACTGTTACAAAGATCTAAAGTTCCAAATCTAGAAATTTAATTCTAAATTATCAACAAAAATAGTTTTTACAACTTTTTACATCAGTAACCAGCTTGGAAATTTCACACTCCACATTTCAATGACAGAAAATCTCACCCTATAAATCTTTTCAAGATACATGACATTTCCTTTATAGCTAATAAATGATTTTCTTAATGTTCTTTCTTTCTCCTTTTTTAAATAACAAATACATGATCTGATTATTCTTTTGCATCAGATTCTGAGAGAGAATACTAACGTGTCAGAGGTCCAAACAAAACCACATCCAGTGCCTTGAGCTGAAGTTTTTGCCTGTGACTCCGATCGCTGATTTTCAACTGGGAGCTCATAAATGAAGGTTCATGCACTGCTATCCTGTTTATTTAAAAAAATACATATACATTAAATGAAAATATTTCTAGGATGTAAACGTCAATATTTTAACAACACATTTAATATTCTGCATATTAGTGATGACTGCTGTAGCTCATCCAGGTGATTTAATACTTTATTAACATGTATCAAAAACCTTCCAGTGCAAACTCAGCCGTACAAACACCCCTGTATGCCAATTATTAATTGTTATGTTGATGTTTTTGTTTTCTAAGGTACCTTATGCTATAATTTACTAGGATGTAGAAATTTATCAAATGCAAAAGTATTTTACAACCATTAATTAATTACCTCTGGCATTTTACTATCATTTCACAGAGAAAAAGAATACTGTAAATGATTTTACTTAACATCAATAGCAGACTTTAAAATATAGTTCTCAATTTAGATCATATCACTTTTCTTTAAAAGTATCTAAAAAACCTATACTTTTACATTCTAATATGTAAATTGTTTAAAAATTAAACAAAGTCCACTGAAGTCATAAGTGAGAGTAAGAAGTCTTCATAGCTGGGGGGAGAAAAAGGAGGGATTTATGTAATAAAAAGTACTGAACCATTTCACCAGCAATGAAAAAACCACATAAGGGGCCAAAAGGCACACTTTGTTTTGAAATTCAAATCCAAGTAGCCCAGTCATCAACTAAGATTTCTTAACAACCGAACATGATGCCAATAAAAATCTTATAACACAAAGTCTAATAATAATAAAATTGTTAATAACAATGACAATAAAAACAAGCATGTACTATATGCTGGGTCCTGGATCAAGGGCTTAGTCAAAATTCAAGAAAACCTCTAGTATATATAGAATTCCCATTTTATAAATGAGGAAATTAAGGTAGGGAGAGATTGAGTAACTTGCCCAAGGCTGCATAATTAGTAAGAGGTAGGGCAGGGATTCAAATCCAAGTATGTGTGATTCCAACAACTGTACTCTGATCCACTACATTTTATTTTGGAAGGTATCAAAACCTCTAAGTATGAAGAAATTACAAAGCCTCCTATAACTGCTATGGGCTTCTATAAAACTTCAGGGAGTAAAGAACTCTTAACTTTCCCTTTACAAAATGCCTTCCTTCATCTCTGCTGGTCCCTTCTGTGTATGCTCCTGTTACACCTTTAATGTGACAGTGAACAAACTGCTTGAAGGCAAAGCTATGTCTTGTCTCGGTATCCCCACACCTAGCATTATGCTTGGTAAAAGTAGATGCTTGATAAATGTCTGTGTAATACATGAATGAATGCATGGATGGATGCATGAATGAATTAACAGCAACAATATCAACAGACTAAATTTAAGAAAGACAATGAGATGTAGTAAAAAGGATACCAGATAACGGTTTTATACAAAGTTCAGTATGAACCCAGAGGTGAAAGTGGGTGAGGATGTCAGGGAGGTTCACCCAGGTCTGAAAGCAATGAGGAGGATGTGTCAGGTGAAGAGATCCTTAATATAAGCTCTGCTGATATGAAGCTCAAAGTATAGAAAATCAGTAAAAAGCTTAGGATGACCATGATAACTAACATAATTTTCACTACCTATTGCAGATATGACAATATTTTAATGTCACAGAAAGGAAACATAATGAATTGTTGTAGGCACGTGTACATCTGTAATGTGTAATACATTTTCTTATATATTCTTATCAATAGCTCTTGTATCTACAGTTACCCTACAAAAAGTTCTATAACTCACATCATTAAGTTAATGGATACTGCTCCTTTAAGTGGACTCATCTAAGTGCCATTACCATATAAAAGGGGCTTGATGAAGTTTTCCTTTCTCCTCCACTCCAAAAGGCTCTAATGGGCTTACCTGGAAGCTGAACTTCTGTATTTGTAACTTGTCTTTCCTAGTAACATGTTCACTACTTAAAAAATTGATCTTGACCGTGATGTTATTTCAACGATTCTCTTAGAATTTGAGTTATCGCTGATAACCTTTACTTAACCAAAAGAAAAAAGTGGCTATAATACTTATCGCCAAAACACCAATCAACCTATTTTACTTCGTGTTGTTGTCATACAAAGAAACTTCCCACAAGACAATGTAAGAAAAATACTGAGTTCCTCATAACCAGGGTAACATAGAACTCAAAATAAAAACCCCTAATATCCTATTTTTAATGCTCTACTATCCTGTTTGAACTTAGAAATTTGTCTTATTTAAAACCAAAAACTGGGGGTGCTGTGTGGCTCAGCTGGTTAAGTGTCTGGCTCTTGGTTTCAGCTCAGGTCATGGTCTCAGGCTTGGGGGATGGAGCCCCGCGTGGGGCTCTGTGCTGAGCGTGGAGCCTGCTTAAGATTCTCTCTCTGCCCCTCTCCTCACACTCCCCCTTTCTCTCATAAATAAATAAATAAATAAATAAGCAATAACTGTATCTCATTTTTGTCTTCTTGCCAGCATCTAGTTACACCATGAACAACACAGAAGATACTCAACACACACCCACTGAACTGACTCTTACTCCCATCATTTCATCATTATAGTCATGTACACAGTAAATTCGGAAATACTGATGTCAGTGCTCAGAGGATATTTACAGGAGGTAGAAAATCACCAACTGGATCCAAAGTCCAAAGCAACAGCAGCTGCTTCCCTGAACACAGTGTAAGCAAACTGATCAGAAATGCGATACGCACATTTGATCGCATGTAACAGTAAGGCGGTTAACAAGGGATTAGTCTTTTTTGATTGAAGAAACAAATTTGAGAGAAGAATAAAAAATAAGCAACCTTATTCTGGGCCAGGTTCTGGTAGAACCATGGCAAATTTTAACATTTAACGGGGCGCCTGGGTGGCTCAGTGGGTTGAGCATCTGCCTTCAGCGCAGGTTGTGATCTCGGGGTCCTGGGATGGAGCCCCGAGCCCCTTGTGCCACCTGCTCAGCGGGAAGTCTGCTTCTCCATCTCTGTCCGCTCCCCCCGCACCCACCCCGCTCCTTCTCTGCCTCACAAATAAATAAAATCTTAAAAAAAAAAAAAAATCTTTAAAAACTATTAAAGTTAACTAATGGAGATTTAGAAAATAAAATTTAGAAAACTAGTAACAAATAATTCCAGACATTTAAGGGATAAACTGGCATTCTAGACTTATTGGTATAAGATCTATCTGGGTTCAAATGCTGAGTTGGGCAAAATATTTAACTTCTCTGTGATTGTTTTTTATCTGTAAAATGGTGATAATACATACTTAACTTTAACCATGAAGCTTAAATGAGAGAATATAGAGTTCCTCTATGTAATATACATTTTAAAATGGTTGTTATTATTTACATTTTGTTTATTAAACTTTTTTTTTTTTTTTGAGGTTTAACTTATGACCACTAATACGGAGTGGTTATGGTTGTTAAAAAATACAATTAAGAAGGATCTGTACATTAACCCATTCAAATAGGTTTTTCATTAAGGTAGATTCATATCAAATGAATATGTTTTTGTCACATTTACCACATGCTCAGAGGTTGGCCCTTTGATGTTATCTAAAAAAGATGTAGTTGGCCTATCTTCTAATTCCCAAAATTACCTTCTTTGGGAATAAATTTTTAAAAGAGCTTGATTATGTAGACAAGAAAAATTGATTAAAACTTGCAAATTCACACCTTAAAAAATTAAAAAATGGATATATTTATAACATTTCCTTTGAGCCCCTAGCCACAGAGTTAACTTATAAATTTGGTACTGAAAATAACATCTAGTATGTGATTCTCCCTGAGTGAAAAAAAATACATTTGGATAATAAATACTCACCTGGGAAGCGTTGTTCCTTTGACATTATTGTCTCTAAAATTCTTCTCATATTGGGGTAGTTCAACAAATTCTATCAACCACTGAAGCGTGTCCTCAAGGGTCCAATTATGAACTACAAGAGATAAAAGGGGAAGGCATATTTTAAACACCTCTGCTTTCCAAATTTATATAATTTACATATATATTTATATGTATATACATTCACACATATATAAAATTACTATAATTTCAGAGGATGTTAATTGAATTTCCAATTCAATTCAATCGACAGTAAGTACTAAAATGATATTTGGCATTCTATCAGAAGCTGAAAACAATGGAGACATACCTCCTACACTTAAGAGCTTATAATCTATGACAGAGAAATCATGAAAGAAAAAGAAAAAAATATTAGCATGGTTAATTCTAAAATAAGCATCTATGTAAAATTCATTCAGGATGAAATAATTCATAATTTCTCTGGTTGCAGGAACACTTACAGGACATGTATCTAATCATTCATTCTTTCATTTTGTCATCTAGCCATATAATCCTGTAAACCTTCTGAGTATCAGGTTCCATACTAAGCACTGGGAATATGGTAGTAAACAAGAGGCATAAAGTCCTTGCCCTCATGGGAGAGGGGAGGGGGCAATTCACAAGACAAGAAAGGAAAGTGGGGGAAATTTCAGACAGTGATCAACTATTAAGAAAGAAATTGGAAAGATGTCAGGATAGCTTCTGAGGAGCTATTACCTGAATTGAGAACCAAAACTTGCAAGGAGCCAACATTGTGATGATCTGGGAGGAAAAATATCCCAAACAGAAGGAAAAACTAGTGTAAAGGCCTTACAATTGGAATGAACTAGCCGTGTTTGGGGGAGAGGGGGGGTTAATAATCAAAGTGTTTAAATCTATGTTTACTCCTCAATGTGGAGAATGGATTGCAGGAGACAAGAAGGAAAACAAAGAGCAACAAGGAGGCCATTCCTTTATATAGCTGTCCAAATGAGAGGTTATTGCCTTGGACTATGGTGTTAGCAGAGGATATGGTGACAAGTGGTCAGATTTAGGATATATTCTGGGGATAATGCTGTTAGATGTGCTCATGAAATGGATGAAGGTTGGTAGCTACAGGAAAGTAAAAAAAGAAAAAAAAAAGTACAGAGGGTGTTACCATTAACTATGATAGGAAAGACTGGGGAGGAACAGACTAGGGAGGCAAGTAGATGAGTGTGTGACAGAGATGGAAAGTTGTTTTTAGACATGTTATATTTGAAGTATGTATTAGATATTTAAGTGTAGATACATAGTAGCAGTCAGTTATACAAGTCTGGAGGCTTCAGGAAGAGTGAGGTTAGAAACAAAGATATAAAAATTGAGAGTCATCAGCATTTGGATGGTCTTTACACTAAATGAGATCACCCAGGACAGTGGATTCTGGAAGACTGGCCCTAATCATGAAGAAAATGACCAGTCATAGCATCTCTTCTCTTGGACACTTATTTTGAGTTAAGCTCGTTATATTCATCTTTCCCTTTAGGCCTTATTTAAAAACAAACAAACAAACCTCATGACGCACTAACATGATTATCTCCATTTTTGGAGATGAGAAACTAAAAAGTTAAGGGGACCAAGATAGTCAGTAGCAGGACTGGAGAGGAACCCAGGCCAACCGACTGTAGGACCTGACTATGCTACTCTGAGAGCACTAATATTAAATAGCAGTAGAGAAATAAACAAACAGTTAAAGACTGGGAGCGACTCAGACATTCCTGCTTGAAGAATACAAAGGACAACGACAAGATTATCCAAAGGGAAGGATGCAAGTGTCCTTAAAAAATTAAGAGCTCCATACTGTCTGCATTTAATTTGAGGGTCTGGGAACACAAAGTGCTTATAGGCCACAGAAAGGTCAAAGGAGAATGAAGAAAACAAGTGAGCAATAAAAGCAGACTTAAGAACCCATCTGTGTATATATAAATCTGAGAAACATCTTTCTGATAAACTACAGAAAATTCTGAGTTCACTTTTGCAAGCAAAGCTAATTTTTCACAATCTGCCTTTTTCACTATGTGCTCATTAGAGAAAAAGCTTAAATCACAAACGAAAAATTAACTAGCAAAAATTCATTTAAAAATTACACATGGTAATTGATAATTTTCTATTGAGACAAAGCTTTGACTATTTTAAAAATCTTCTCTCCTTCATGTGTTTCTGCCATAAGCTTGGACATGTGCCTGAGGCTGCTGTATCCATTTAGCCAAATAACTTAGAATACCAGCCAAAGGTTCAGGCCCTCGGTGCTTTCCACTGAATTTAATATATTCAAAGTAGCCTTTTTTCTCTTAAGTTTCTTCCCATTCAGCATGAACTGCACTGAGAACTGCTTGTCTTGATTGCCAAGAAACCAACAGTGCAGCTGCACCTCACACACCCACACAAAAATCTCAGCCAAGAAAACAGGATAAGATTCTCTCTGTCATTTCTATGGCTGTTCAACTGATCCACAACAAAAGTCCCTGATCTCAACACTCCAGCACATCAAAATATTCCCTCAATTCCCAATGAGCCAGGAGAGAAAGGAAGAAAAATCAAGTGAAAAAAATACATATTTAAAGTGCCCAAATAGAGTATTACAGTGGTTCTAAAGTAATTTTCTTTACAATGACTCTTTAGAACAACAAAATTTTAACTAAGAGCACACAGTTTACTTTGGAAGGAGGTTCACTTCTTCCTGTGCCTTTTGGTTTCTTTGGTGATGCCTAGTAAATACCTCTACTTCTCATGACCAAGATTTGTATTTTATATTTGCTTTCTCTGCTCCAAATATACTAGTTGTCTTTCATTTCTTAGGAGAGATCATACTGTGTCCTTCCTCAGGGCCTTTGCACATGCTGTTTCCTCAGTATGAGATTCTTTTCTCCATTGCTATAACTCATCTTTGTCTATTTACTTTACTGAGACTCCCTTTCTCAGTTAAAACTTTAATTCCTCAAGGGAGGCTTCCCAAACATTGCTAATGGTCATAAATCACTCTGTACTTTTTAGGCATAGCATTTAACTAATTATAATTATTTACTTGTATGATTATTATTTCAACATCTGTTTACTACTTCACTAATGCACATGCTTCTTGCTTCTATTCCTAGCATTTGGTACACAAAAGACGCTCAACAAACTATCTGTTGGATCCTCTTGAATAAATGAAGTAGAACATGTTTAATTGGCAGGTATTATGAAAATCTATTCCCACACTTTAGTGAGGAGACCCAAATAAACAGAAATAGGAATTCATCCATATAAGAAATCTTTGATGGCAAAGGAATCACTCCTTTAAGAATTACCTGGATCCTCATCACCTGCCTCTCATGGCTCTTTCACATGTGGTGTTGCTAAATAGCACTTCCACCAGAGGGCAGCCAGAGAAGGATATTGCATTTCTTCAAAACCTAGATTTCCCATCTGCAAATCTATAGAAATGCCGATTTCTGTACTGCTAACTTATATTCTTTCTGCTAGAAACTGTCTCTGAGTGATTTTTGACATTTATTCCAAGGCCAATAGAAAGAACTCTGGAATAGAAAGAGACCTGATTCTTGTCTCAGCTGTGTCACAGATTCACTAGGACATGACAGCCAGGTGATTAACTGTGACTCAGTTTCTTAACACAGAAAACTGATCTAGACCATCTTTAAATTTCATCAAATTCTGATTCCATTATAACAAACAAAAGTTGGTGTTTAAAATACTGCTAAACAGCTAGCCTAGAAAGTAGATTATAAAATACTGATGGGGGAAAAGTAACTCTAAAAACTTTCAAGACAGAAACAAAAACTGCTGCTAATGTTTATAGTGTGTGTATTAAACACCAGGAGATTTGCAAACATTATTTCAAATACTCATCGCAACAACCCATTGAAGTAGGTACCTTGATCATCATACTGAACTTAAAAGTCTATGAAGTTGAAGTTCTTAATTAGACATAACAGATTAGCAAAAGATCAAACCAGGTTTCAGACCAAGTTTATTTCTAGAGTTGTTAACCACTGTGCAATAAATTGCCTTTTTAGAGTTAGGTAAGTGGTCTCAATAATCAAACTAAGCAATACAAGTAGTGAGTTTAAGCTCCAGTCATACCTCCAGCCGTATCTGCAGCTTTCTGAATGTACCATATTCCCCCATGCCACTCCTTCAACCTGGAATGGCTTTCCCTTCTTCCTTCTCTGCCGGGCATGTTTCTTCCTTGGCCTTTAAGACTCAGATCAGGAAGTCTCTTGTCCATGAAGTCTCCCCTATCCGTCCATTTTCAGATTATAGTTGCTCTCCTCTGTGCCCCCAATCACATGTACATATATCTGCCACAGACGTATCACATACTCTCATGGAATTGCCCATGACTGTCTTACCCCCTGGGTGAGGAGCTCCTAGAAGGCAAGAACTTTTTTTTTTTTTCCCCACCTAACACAGTGGACTGTTAACACCAAAAAGCCACATTCCTTTGATACTGGATTTTACATTTTATTATACCCTTTAACTTATATTCTCATTAAACCCCCCATAACCACATTTGAGAGACAGCTGTTCTCTCTACAGTCTATACAGAGAACCTTGGCCAAAAGAGGCCAAGTAATCACACAAGTGGTCACACATACCTATGAACTGGAAGAGCGAGAATTTGAACTCTCATTTTCAGAATCCAAGTTCACTGCCAATACAGGGGTCTCCTCATTCAGAATAACTCACTGTTTAAAACTTAAAACACATTTTCTCTTAGAAACAAACCTTCTAGACACATAGTACTAATAGTACTACAAGAGTTATACCTTACATATGAGCAATCTGCTATAGGTAACTGCATTAATGGATTTGGGATTCCACTACAGACATCAGGGACACTTTGTGACCCCCTGAGGGCCTGGAAGTAGTAACACAATAGCTCAATGGAGCTATGCCAGTTCTTCATCATGGGGTGACTCCTGGAACTTAAAGCCTAAATGATAAGATTTCTAAGAGCCAGGGGACTCAGAGCTGGGGCAGGGCTCTGGCACAAAGGAGGTGGTGGGGAACAGGGAAGAGCGGGGACAGGATGGTGAGTAGAATCAAATCTTCAGGAGATGAGTGGGCGTGGAGATGTAGCATGTGTGGGGGCATACGTTTATGGATTTTCACAGGAACAGAGGCAAGATAAGGATTCTCCTCTTCATTATCCCTCCCCCTTGCTGCTCTCAACAGGGCTATTTCTGCAATAGGGAATGAAGTTCCTGATTCTGCACCAAAACCGCTGCCCTCTCTTCCCCTTCCTCTTTCCAAGTGTCAGTCCCATCATTTGAAAAAGAGGGAAAATGATAACTGGACCTAAGGGGAGAAAAGCTTTTAGACAGCAGGAGAGTTTGTAGTAATGAGAGAATGATGAGATAGGAAGGGCTAGAAATAGCCAGCAACAGAGAGAGAAGCTAGCATTCCTGTGGCCACCCAGCTGAAGCAGCCTTCTAAAAGAAACACATGAATCATGCATAGGTACATCCTCATGTACAAACTGGTTATAAGTAGAAGAAACACTGCAACTGAAAGTGATCTCCCCCCCCACAATTTCTATGACACTTAGTATTTGTACCAAATAGCACATTATACATGCTGCCTTATTTCTAACTACACCTTATATCCCTACTATACTGTAAGCTTCCATAAGGCAGGAACTATGCAGTCCAGCATAAAGTTGCCATTTAAGTATTAGCTGTATGTGTAACTGATGTTTTTCTTCCCTAAAGGTGAGAACCAAACCTGTTCTGTTGTTTTTAATTGGGTCTACTGCCATACCATGCCTATAGTTGTATAAAAGACAAAAAATACTGTTTTCATGATATCATATTTCAAAGGAGCACTGGAGAATCCTTGACTCCAAATCAGAATCACAGAGACCTACAACATCCTGGAAGTTAGAAAGTGCCACTTTACACCTGTGTGTTTGACAGTAGGAGATGAGAATTTGTGTGCTTCCAGTCCACCCCTGCCTTAAGCAAGTATGATATTCACAAACCAGTGTGAAAGATACACTTTAGAAGATTAAGATATACATTTTAACTTGCTCCTTTAATCTATAAAAGGCAGTCTTAAAAACCAATGCACCCAGTGTACTTAGCCATATACTTGTATTAAGTTACAGGCCTAAAAATACAAAACAGCTTAGTGAAGTATCACCATATAAGTTTTCATCTGTTATATTTAAGTACATGCTGAAAACCTTCAAACACAATTTGTAAAATCACCTAAATACTGTGAGAAAAAACTGATTTCTAATTATAAGGCATTAGTGTGCACATAGAACATGCTAATAATAGCAGTAGCTAACATTATGTGAGCACTTGGCAATTGCCGATAACTAGGCTAAAGGCTTTACATGAATTATTTCATGAAATTCTTTCAACAACCCTATGATGTAGGTTTTACAGGTAATATTATAATCCTGGTCCTACAGATCCGGAAGCTGAGGCTCAGAGAGTATGAGTAACTTGCCTAAATTCATACAAGTAGTGGAGATAGGATTCAAAACTACATCTGTTGACTTCAAAGCCCCAACTTCTAACCATTACACTCTTCCTCCTCTCCCTCCTCTGCATGATGAAAACATTTCAAAATACAGCCCAAGTCACCATCAGCCACGTCAAAACTTGAATATACACATTACATTTATTCTGTATTTCATGTCTTAATAGCTCTCCTACTATTTTTTAAAAACTGCTATATCCTTAATTTATGGTAAAAAAATAAAAAAATAAACATCTGTTGAGGGGTGCCTCAGGGGCTTAGTTGGTTAAGCGTCTGCCTTCAGTTCAGGTCATGATCCCAGGGTCTTGGGACTGAGCCCTGTGTCGGGCTCCCTGCTCAGTGGGGAGTCTGCTTCTCCCTCTCCCTCTTGTGCTCGCTCACTCACTCTCTCAAATAAACAAATGAACAAACACACACACACTTGTTGGGGCACCTGGGTGGCTCAGTTGGTTGAGCGTCCGACTCTTGATTTTGGCTCAGGTCATGATCTCAGGTTGGTAAGATGGAGGCCCCTGTCAGTCTCCATGCTGGGCATGGAGCCTGCCTAAGATTCTCTCTCCCTCTCCCCCTGCCTCTCATTCTCCCTCTGTAAAAACAAAACAAAACATGCACACACTTGTAATGTTCTTAATGTTAAGAAAACAACTGGCATAACAGTTTCTTTTGGCAAACTAATGTATTTTAGAAAGATCAACTTCTGATACCATAATATAGTAGAGTTAAACACAGTACAGTTCAATACAAACTCACTATCTTCTATTAAAGCATGAAAACATCTTTCTAAGTACCAAAAGGTTTGGTAAAAGGGTCAAGGAGGAGAAAGAATAAACATTATTAAAAAAAGCAACTACATTTAAAGGTGGCCATATAAAATGGTTACTGAAAGAAGTTCTATATTTTGCAGCTTCTCTGATAAAGAAGCTAAAAATTATTTGTGGCGGGCGCCTGGGTGGCTCAGTTGGTTAAGCGACTGCCTTCGGCTCAGGTCGTGATCCTGGAGTCCCGGGATCGAGTCCCGCATCGGGCTCCCTGCTCAGCAGGGAGTCTGCTTCTCCCTCTGACCCTCCTCCCTCTCATGCTCTCTGTCTCTCATTCTCTCTCTCTCAAATAAATAAATAAAATCTTTAAAAAAAAAAAAAATTATTTGTGGCTTAAAAAACATCTGAATTATTGGCATATTTATATGAAGTACTGTATTCTAAAATATAGGTGCACACCAGTATTGACATGTCTCTAAATTCAATTTCACTATAAAATTTCAAGTAACTAAAGCCTCAGAAGTCTCTTTACAGTGACAGAAGTAACTTGTCACAGGAAAATGCAGTTAATCTAAGGTACAATACAGCAGGGCTTTGATGAAAAGCAACTTCAACTAAATGCAATAGAAACATTTAAAAATTACTTTTTAGAATATCGAAGATGAAAAAGTTTAAAGCCTTCTACATTTCATCTTAACTCAGCCGGTTTATAGATTTTGTGGTGTGACTTCTGAGTGAAGCTAGATGATCAGCTGCTCTTCATGGTCCAGACAGGCTTATCTTTAGAATGGTGCCAGAATGTGAGCTCCTCATTTGCATGCTGCTCGGCAGGGCATGTCTCTGTAGCGTGGACTAAATTCCTGCAACATGCTATATCTGGACACCTAAAAGCCACACCCTGAACTTGGGAAGTCCTGATATTGATAGTTGTACCAAAGACGAATAAAAACACACACTTTCCCTCATGAGCTCCTTACCTTTCAACATGCAAGAATTACATGTAACTTTTAGGCACACTTCATAAATGCTGGCAAATGTCTGAACATTCAGAACATAAATATTACCAGGGTGTTCGCTTCCCAAGAATGGTACAAACGGACACTAAGGGAAACTGTGATCTTATTATAATTTAAACAGGGTGAAGTATCAACCCCTAATTTCATGAAGATGATGAGGAATAACTAAGATATATCTTTTTTTAAAATATTTTATTTATTTATTTGAGACAGAGAGAGAGCGTACAATCAGGAGGAGCAGCAGCCAGAGGAAGAGGGAGAAGCAGGTTCCCTGCAGAGCAGGGAGCCCTACGGGGCTCAATCCCAGGACCCTGGGATCATGACCTGAGTGGAAGGCAGACGCTTAACCGACTGAGCCACCCAGGCGCCCCAACAAAAACATGTCTTAAAAATAAAAACTGGAGAAACACTGAGTCTCAAAATTATATGACTGTTCTGAAGATTAACAAAATGCATGTGGAAATGACTCTAAGCAATGGTGAAACTACTCTACAAATGTAAATAATTATCACAGTAAATAACAATGGATCAGAAATTTTTTGTAATTAAGGAAATGCAAGGAATACACTTTCTTGAGTCAACAAACCAGTGGACTCAGGGGCCATAAAAAAAACTAAATGTTTAATCAAGTTTTCCTAAATACCTCATTATTGTGTCATTAAAGATATCACCTTAGGGACAGAGTGGCTGTATCTCTGGTTATACATTTTGTTTTTTTAAGATTTCATTTATTTATTTGAGAGAGAGAGAGCTCATGAGAGGGGGGAGGGTCAGAGGGAGAAGCAGACTCCCCGCTGAGCAGGGAGCCCAATGCGGGACTCGATCCCGGGACTCCAGGATCATGACCTGAGCCGAAGGCAGTCGCCCAACCAACTGAGCCACCCAGGTGCCCTCTCTGGTTATACATTCTTTCATGTTACACTCAGCCCTCAGCTGCCCTTCTCCTTCCTCTTTTATTTATTTACTTTTAAACACTGAACTGAGAATAAAAAGAACATTTCACATCAAATGAGGTAAGTTCTTTAAGAGCAAACAATACTTCTTATTCATTTTTATATTCCCAACATGTTGTACAATGTCAAAAATATAGCTAGCACTAAATAAATGTGGAATCGCAGGTATGTCTTAGGAACTCAATTAATGCTTGTTGGATGAATGAATAGATGACAAAGTGATTCTATCACAACCAAGGCTGCCAGGAAAATGTCACCTTCATTCACTCCTTTTAGTGTCATTCTAGATAAAGCAACAAACATTTTCAGAAGTATGACTAAGTCTCATAAAATGGAGTGGAGGCTGCCTTTCAAAGAGTATATTTAACAACAACAGAAATTCTACTTTTTAAATGACAGCTTTACAAATGTTTGCTTTAATTTTCTGCTATTAAAATTATTAAAATGATCAATTATTTTTTCTCTTGGAATTTGAGAGTTCCTTCAAAAGATTTTCTCTACATGCAACTTGGGATTCTTTTATTCAGCAACTATTTACTGAGTTCACAGTAATTACTACTGCGCACTGGATAAAATGTAAAAACATCAGGGTCAAGAAATTATTACCAAGACTATTAGAAAGCTCGAAGTCAGAAAATTTACTGACTTTAAGAGGGAGTTCAACAAAAAATGAATGCAAAAGCCCAGTTAATAAATACTTTCTTTCTAAAGGGGATTAAACTAAAGGCCAGCTAAAAGTTGAGTTTTCACAGCTTGTCACACAATCTCCAGGTAGGAAAAGACACTACATTCAAAACTTTCTAATCCTAGTTTCTTCTAGACAGAAAAATTCACCAATTTCAATGGCAGAAGCATTTTCAAGACTCAGGCAGTTTCTATTTGATCTGCAACTACATATGCCTTTTTCTAGTATGTTTAGCATTTAGAAATCTAACAGTTCACAAATACTATTAGCTGCATTTACTTGGTAGATAACATTTTCCAACTTAGGTTTCATTTACTATATACAGTAGTGGTTTTTTTTTTTTAAAGATTTTATTTATTTATTTGAGAGAGAGAAGGAGACAGAGAGAGAGCATGAGAGGGGGGAGGGTCAGAGGGAGAAGCAGACTCCCTGCTGAGCAGGGAGCCCGATGCGGGACTCGATCCTGGGCCTCCAGGATCATGACCTGAGCCGAAGGCAGTCGCTCAACCAACTGAGCCACCCAGGCGCCCTATATACAGTAGTGGTTTAACTAGTTATTACCGGCAAAACAACTTTAAGAAAATTTCTCATTTTTTGAGTACTGCCACATGGTTAAAACATTAAAATACTAAATAACTTCCCCATTCACAGGGACCCTTGTCAATAGCTAGTTATAGGAAGAAGGAAAAAAGTGAATAATGTGCTTCAGTAATAAAAATACAGACAGACTCATTGACAGGGTGTCACTGGAGAGCGCTCAAACTCCTCTCCCAAGTTTTTTCTAATTCTCAAATTCATTTCAAAATCTTTCAATTGCTTGGCAGTGGCTAGATTCCATAAGAGGATGGGAAGATAGGCTAGTGGTGATCAGAGTCTACATAACCGGGACACGGGGTGGGGTGGTGGCTCTGTGAGGGCACAGGTCTATACATGGCAGACTCCTGGGGAAGGTAGCAGCCCAAGAGAGTCAAAAGAGTGGCTATGTGCAGGGGGGCTGGCAAATAAGAAAATATTTTGAAGATAACAGAGCTAGGTTTTTCATGATGAGTAAAAGCAGGTACAAGTAGGGAAAGGGATTAAGCTAGAATTGACCCAGTAGTGTTACACCGGCAGCAGTGTTAACTGGTATCAGACATCAGTGATACTCAAGACATTTTAATATAGAGTGAGAAATAGGTATAAAGGTATGTGTTTCTAACCTGTTCACTGAGAAGACCTGGCAACAACACCTCAGTAGCAATGAGCATACCTAGTGCACAAATCACGGTTTCTAAATACAATCTCAACTACACGTAACCAGGAGTCTTTGAAGAAATGATTGTTTCCGGGGCTAGGGCTGAGAAATAACAAAATAAGCCTGGCACATCTTTTTTGTGCCAGAAAGTAAGGAGGAGCTCAAACAATGATGGAGACATACATACAAAAGAATACAGAAGTCAGCCAGCTTGAAAGGCTTTCCACTAGCCAAACATGGAATGATTTGAGTATCAAAATAATGACAGCAACAAATTACAGCCCACTGAATAAAGGAGAAATCCCAGAGTCCACAAAGATATACATGAGTAGTGCAAAAGATCAATCTTCAGATCATAAGAGTCTGAGATTCACTATTTCTCCAATTTCTATTTTCAAGATACATCTGTCATCTCCCCTACCATCTTCAAAGGACAAGATGTTGACCATACACTGTTTAAATCTCTTCCTTACAGCAGAATGCAACTAATAAATAGAAGGAATGATGTAACTCAAAAAATTACAATTTGGCAATCATGAGAGTTAATTAATTCAGGCAAGAAATACCCACAGATGCTAAAACTAGTGGGTGCAAGTGATGTGAGGAATACGCTTTTACAAAGTCTCCAAGTTTCTCTACACAAAAAATATTAATTACAAAGGAGAAAAAAGTAACTTTACAGTTAAAAAAAAAAAAAAGCAGACACTATCTTAAGTGATCAAATATCATCGGTAACCAAATAAACTGATGCCATTTGCCGCTTAAAAAGATGTAATGAAAAGGATCATTTCTGTAACAGTCCAACCCAAAATGCATTACCTGGATCTAATCATATGAAAACCTCAAACAAATCCTAATTCAGATACAATCTGTGAAATATCACTCTTCTAAATTTCAAGCCAAAGACACGAAAGTCCAGGAAATACTATGGAATTGTTCCGAATTAAAGAAGACAGTACAACTGGGTATAATGCATACTCTTGGATCCTTCGGCTATTAAAGTCATTATTAGGACAAATGGCAAAACTGGAATGACGGTCTCTGGACAAAGTGTATGTGAGAGCTCTTCGTTCTGGTCCTGCCACTTTTCGCGAAATTTAAAACTGTTTTCAGTTAAGACATTACAATTCTAAAAAGAAATCTTTCTAATTCTTTCTCAATTATGTAGGTAGAGTTCTAATAATTGCTCATTTCTCTAGTACTTTGTAGCTTGTGTTTTTCTTCAATACAGTAATCTCTTAACCCTAACAATGATAACTGCAAACACTAGGCCCTTACTAGCTATCAAGTATTGCTCTACACTCTACATATTCAGTAACTCATTTAATCCTCCACATCATCCTCTAAGGTGGTAGTACTATGATTAGCTACATTTACAAATGGGGAAAGTTAGGAACACAGAGATTAAGGTACTTGCACTTGCCCAAGATCACAAATCTAGTTAAGTGTTATGTAAAGAACTGAATACAGGCAGTCGAGCTCCACATTACTTTGGGATACTGTCTCTCCAGGAAAAGCATAGCTGTACTTTGAGGTTTCTCAAGAAATTAGTGTCTAAAAGATGAAAGGCCTCAGTAATTATGAAGCCTCAGAACCCATAAAGTTTACTTGTTGCTCCTTGTTCACCAGGTTGAAAAGATATACGATACTAAATTCACACTATTAGAAAGCTTCTAATATGGATTTAGGATGTTTATCCTGCAAAAAACTAATAAACTACTACAGAAATATTTATGATGCCCTTCGAAAACCAAGACTTCAAAGGAAAACCAATTCCCTTAACTTAGGTTACATTCAGGAATATTCTGAAATTTTAGTAGTCTTTTTTTAGGAATAATTATATTGTTTAAATTACATGTAAATAAAATACATGTAAACTGGGGCGCCTGGGTGGCTCAGTTGGTTAAGCAACTGCCTTCGGCTCAGGTCATGATCCTGGAGTCCCGGGATCGAGTCCCGCATCGGGCTCCCTGCTCGGCGGGGGGTCTGCTTCTCCCTCTGATCCTCCTCCCTCTCATGCTCTCTGTCTCCCATTCTCTCTCTCAGATAAATAAATAAAAAATCTTTAAAAAAAAAATACATGTAAACTTTACTATTTCTCCACTTTCATGGGCTGGAGTTGAAATAATCTGTTTCAGAGTTTTTTGCCTTTTGTATCATCTATTCAATAATTCCCATATCTATTTGTAGTTTCTGCATGCTTTCAATCTACACAAATACTAAAAAATAAAAATATTTCATCCATTTGATATTGCTGAGATCTCTGCTCCTTGCTTCCTATTAATATGCAGAAAAAGCAAAGACATTCACAATGACATGAAATTCATTTTTGAAAAAATATCACCCAAATTTTTTACTAAAAAGTATGGATCATAAGTGGGGGAAATTCAGAAAGGGAGGCAAGCCATAAGGGACTCTTACCTATAGGAAACAAACTGAGGGTTGGTGGAGGGGAGGTGAGTGGGGAAATGGGGTAACTGGGTGATGGGCATTAAGAAGGGCACTTGTTGGGGCTCCTGGGTGGCTCAGTCGGTTAAGCATCTGCCTTCAGCTCAGGTCATGATCCCAGGGTCCTGGGATGGAGCACCGCCTCAGACTCCCTGCTCATCGGGGAGCCTGCTTCTCCCTCTCCCTCTGCCCCTCCGCCCTGCGTGTGCTCTCTTTCTCCTGCTCTATCTCAAATAAATAAATAAAATCTTAAAAAAAAGAGGGAGGGCACTTGTTGTGATGAGCACTGGGTGTTATATGCAACTGATGAATCATCACCGAACTCTACCTCTGAAACTAATAATACACTATATGTTAATTGAATTTAAATAAAATTAAATTTAAAAAATACGGAAAATGAAGACAGCACTATAAACTACAAAACTACCATTTCTTATAGTAGCCTAAGTCACAAAGAAGTATTGCTTTTCCTAGAATTGATAACAAGATATTACCTATAACTACTTATAATTTAATAAAGCTCTTTTTGTAATTTCATAAAGGCATATCCTGCAAGACAATTAATTCTCTGGATGCCTTAATAAACTTTATACTCATTGGCCGTCTGATGTTACATTTGTTCTTTTTCCCTACTGAGAAGGCTTCATTTGGCAAAAATTCAGTAACTTAGTAACTTAGGTAAGAACTCCAGGACATCATGAAGACACAATACTGCAAAAACCCTCTGCATTCTTCCTCTTTATAAATGTAACAGTAGTTGTGAATAGTAGTTGATATTCTCATATATTTCTTAAGTTGATGAATAGTATTTGCCTTTTGGGGGTGTTTTAGGTCTTGTACCAAGAATCATCTATTCCCTGAATTTACAGGTATTTGGAGAGCATCCCTTTCTCAAGATTTCCAAAGCAACTCAGAATGGACAGCGCCCGGTTTCTGCCACCTCAAATTCACTTTTCTTATCCTCCAATGATGCTTTTAAAAACATCTATATTTCCTCCTACATGGTACAGACATGTCTAGAGATCGTAAGTAAACACAGTGACAAGGGTTTCACCTTGTCAAAGTAAAAAGTGCTGTGCAGTAGGGAAAATTTGTAATAGCCAGTAAGATTCTAGAAAGGGGAGAGGTGGAGTAAAATTTACAGATACAACTCTCAGTGTTGAGAGTTACATTGGCTCATTTCATTAAAACACCAAAATGGGATTTAATAAAGCATCTGTATTTGGGAAATGATACACTTAATTATCATTAAGATTCAGATTAAGACCAAAAAAGGCCCCTAAGAAAATCCATTTATAGTCCAAGTTTTAGACTGCAAATATCAAGAACATACCAGATAATTCTGGAAGAGGTAGCTATATTTTATATCATGGGACACATGCTGCCAGACCCCATCCACCTACCCCTTCTAAGCTTCTCTGCTACCTTCTCTTCTCAAAGTCTAGTTTGAAAGTCAACAGTATTTACCGTCTTCACTTCCCCCTTCACCCACTCCAATCAGACTTTCATTTTCACCACTACAGGCAACTGCTTTTAAGTCAAGATCACCAACTACCACTTTGCCAATCCAATCTCTGTCACCTTCTCATTTGAACTTCTGGAGCATCTGACACAGACTGTGCCCTGTTTATTAAAACATTTCCTCCCTAGGCTTCCAGGACCCCACGTTCTCGGTTCTCCTCGTATTGCATCTCATTGCTCTTCCTGGCTCCTCCCTCTGCTTCCTGACCTCCTGGCACTCAGTCCTTCACCTCTCTGCATCTTGATCTCAGTGTTGATCAACTTTCTTTTCCCATTATTAGTCCCCTAATTGGGCCTGTTCAGACTTTTTTCTCCTAATTGCCTCCATCTCGAAGAAATTTTAATACCACAGGTACATAACACCTAGGAGCCATTCTTAATTCCTGTCCTCACCCCCATCAACTTCCCAAATCCAATCCAATGGCTACCTTCCTCTCTGCTACCTCCCCAGGTCACTACAGGAGCCTCAAGGCCTCATGGCCTTCCACTTCTACTCCTGCCCCCTTTCTTCAAGAGGCTAATACCCACACAGTTACTACAGTAATCTTTTCAAAAGAGAATGAAGTTAGATGTACAATAGACTACATTATACTTAAAACAAATCCCGAACTCTTTATTAGGCCCTACAAGGTCCTACGAGATCTGGCCCCTGTCCATCTTGGATCTTATATGTCTCCTACTACTCACCCCATCCCTGAGGACCTTCTAGCTATACTAGCCTTCTCAGAATCCTCTCAATAGTTTGAGGTCACACCAGACTCAGGGTCTTAGACTGGCTGATCCCTAAACCTGGAATGTACTTCACCTAGACCCCCCTTTGGCTTACTCTCAACACTCATCTATAACCAAATATCACTTCTCTGGGGAGTTCTTCCTAAATGACATTACTTAAAAAGCCCTTGCCCTACCTGGTCACTGACTATGTGTTACCCTGCTTTACTTTTATCCTATCGCTTATTTGTTCCAGCACTCTTATGAGTGTATATATCTACATGCACACATGCAAACTTGTTTACTATCTTTCTCCCTAAAAGAGTATTGACTTCATGAGGGTAGGATATTTAATTTGCTCAATGTTCTATCCCCAAAACCCAAAATAATGCCATCTCACAGGAAGAACTAAATACATGTTTGATGACTTAATGAATGAATGGAGATGTGTGTGATTTTTATCACTTGTGATTAATAAAATCATTGGTGATAAAGTATCTTTACAACAAACTTCCCAATTAATCTCCTGCCACTAAAGTAAGACTTACCAAAACACATAAACTGCTCAAACTTGAAAATAAAGCTCTGTAGTAAAAAAGAACACAGTATGCTATGATTTCAAGCCACTCAACAAAACATGTTGAACAATCAGTTATGCACAGGAATTTATTAAGCATTTAGTTTTATGATAAATTCAGCCTCCATTACTTAATATAGTGCAGGTTCCATTAGAAACTAGAATGATTACTTTTTTGGGCATTCCTGAAAACCATTCAAAGAATCTGGACACAGCCCTAAAACATATATTCACTAGCTTAAAATTTAGCCTCCCCTTTTTTCAATTACACATCCAAAAGCTTCCAATTACACATCTAAAAGAGAATGCAGTCTATGTCAAGGTCAGATTCATGCAACTAAGCATGCTCATTAAAAACAGATGAGAAAAATTTAGACAACTACCAAAGCAGATCCATCTTCAACTATCTCACACTGCAATCTGGGACACGCTTACCTTTGCTAAGGTCACAGGCTCTGGATCAGTGGGTACGCAGCTAGTACACAGAAACCTATTATTATTCATTGTAGTAGTAGAGCTGTAGCACTATCATTAAAATCCTGCCACAAAATATCTGGTACTGGTCAAAACATGGAAAATAACGATGTTAGAACTCTATATTCTTACAACATATAATTCAGAAACCAAATAAATGCATAAGCAAATTAAAAGGTAAGGTCTTTCTTGGGGCCTCCCCTCTCTAAGTACTCAACCTCCCAATTCCCCTTTCCCCAGCCCACCCCAACCCCTTCCCAAAAGTTTAAGATATTGTTTTTAAATTGTCATTCAAATTCTTCATAGGAAATAAATTCTATGACGGATTTGAAAACGTTTAGTGACATGCCTGTGAGTGCCAGCTAGCAATTCCATCAACAAGCCTGTCTTGGCTTAAATTCATCTTTTATTAGCTAACGATATCTTTTCAATCCATAAACCAACACAAATATTCGTGAAGAAAACAAATGCTGACATTAAATGATGTAATAAGGTATAATCCCAATTACCAACCTTTATACATAGTACTTTATGAACAAAGTACTTCCTGAATTGAAACTTTTCTATATGTTCAACTTTTAAAAATGTCAGTAGAGTGCTTCCCTGTTTCTTTAAGCACAGTCAAATCTACCAGTTCTTAAGAAAACCATTCCTTTGATCATACTAGCCATTTGTAACTGCCATTCAATTTCCCTCCATTTTCTTCCCTATACCTTAAATAGAGGGTTGCCCACCATTTCTCTACTTCTTATCTACTCACTCTCTTAGATCGTTTTTTATTGAGGTTAAAATACATATAACATAAAAGCTACCATCTTAACCATTTTTAAGTGTACAGTTCAATAGTACTAAGTATTCATATTATCAGGCAACCACCACTACCACCCAACTCCAGAACTCTTTTCATCTTACAAAACTGAAACTCTGTACCCACTGGCCAGTAACTCCCCATTCACCTCTCCCTAGCTCCGGGCAACCACCATTCTACTTTCTGTCCTTATGATTTTGACGACTCTAGGTACCTCATATAAATGGAATCATACAGTATATGTCCTTTTGTGACTGGCTTATTTCACTCAGCATAACGTCCTCAAGGTTCATTCATGTTGTAACACGTGTCAGAATTTCCTTCTTTTTAAGGCTGAAGAATATTCCATTGTATGTATATGCCACATTTTATTTATTCATTTACCCACTGATGTATACATTCAGGTGGCTTCCACTTAAATCTTTTTTAACACTAATTTTGTGTGTGTGTGTGTGGGACTCAATTCCCCATACCAATGTTTAAATTGATTCTTGAGGGTTAATGATTTTCTTCTTGCCAAGTCTAATAGTTTTTCCCAATACATCGTATTTCTCTATATCAGAACTACTAGCCACTTTTCATCTCTTCTCTCTCTATCCCCCAACTAAGGAAGGGAGGGAGGGAGAAGAAATGATTTATAAAGATTCACATAACATAAAGAGAATAACATAAAAGATGGCAATGGAGGGCACCTGGGTGGCTCAGTTGGTTAAGCGACTGCCTTCGGCTCAGGTCATGATCCTGGAGTCCCAGGATCGAGTCCCACATCGGGCTCCCTGCTCAGCGGGGAGTCTGCTTCTCCCTCTGACCCTCCCCCCTCTCATGTGCTCTCTCTCTCTCTCTCTCTCATTCTCTCTCTCAAATAAATAAAATCTTAAAAAAAAAAAAAAAAGAACTTCTAAAAAAAAAAAAAGATGGCAATGGAACAGGGAAATAAAATAAAACTAAGTTAGAACATGCACAGAATATACATGAGATCCTAAAAAACAGCTATGAAAAGTAGACAAAGGAAACAAAATCAGTCATAGGGTTCACAAAATAAGCATAAATCATCTTCTTAGGAATACATCTGTTCCTATTAAAGAGACCTAAAAAAAAAACCCATTCTTTGTGAAGGCCTTCAACAGATACCTTGCAATATGGTAGACTCTGCCCTCAATTATACAGCCATCCATTGTCTCCTGAAAACTTTCCTCTCTAGACTTCCAAGACAATGTACCTTCCTGATTCATCTCCCATGCTTCTGATGGCCATTACTTATTTCAGTAGCTAATCCTCTGCTTTTGCCTTATTAGCAGTATTCCCAGAGGCACTATTCTCTTTCCCTACTCTTACTGAACTCTCAAGTCATATGACCGTATTATACCTTTATGTGAGTGAATAACAACTCTCTGTTGTTAATTTTGTTCAAGAACACAGCCCTTCAGCAACCATAAGCTCCTAGTGATAAACATTTGTTTTATACTTTCTTTTTACCTGATTACACATGAAGGAAAACAACTGATGATGGAATGGAAATTTACTTCAATGGAAATGACATTTACTATTTCATTTTGTCAGACTGATTTAGACTCCGCTTTTAAACTAATAACTTAAGTAAGCAGTTAGCTTTAAACACTCTAAATCAAAAGTATCTAAATGGTCCACCATTTTCAACATACGGAAGAATTCACACTAACAGAAAGAGAAAGAGAAACAGAAGACTGGCCAAATGTTAGAAGAATGCTCATTAAGGATCTCATATTGAAGAGCACCTTAACCAGATGAGAAGTTGGAAAATAAGCTGTATTTGTACTAAGTACTCTATTTAGGCAGAGTAACCATCCACCAAGTGAAAAGTATTTAAGTATGACACACATACTATGTGATTTACCCTATTTTTTTATCATTCATTCTGAGCCATATGTTTATATATGTAATATAACATATATATACATATATGATCCAGAATTGCAAAAATGTTTAGTTTTCAGAAACAAGTCATGTTCATATTGCAATTGAAATGGTTATTTAATATCTTTGAAAATTTTATTTTCATTGAATTTGTAATTTGCATTGTTTCCATTATAATTACTTCTAAACTGCTAAGTAACATTCAGTAGAATAGCAAAAAAGACCCAAGTAAATACAGGCTTGTTTGAAAAGAAAAAAGATGTTTGTACAACTGACCATCTCTGACGAAGAGAATACCACTATCAACAAACAAGTCCCTTATCCAAAAGAATAAGAATAAAATTTGGTCCACCTAAAGTAGAATTTAATATAGTGAATCTCCTGCAATAATATATTTTAACATACAGAACTGTGACCAGAGTCCATCCTACCCACCCACTTCCCAAAACAAAGAATGGTAAAGCAAAACTTAACACAAATCTATATAAAATTGATTCCCAACTGTTGGGGAAAAGGAAGAATGAACAGTAAGATGTTTAAGAAAGACTACTGTTTTCTAAATAGTCCATCACAGTGAAAAGTGGACAGCCCTCATTTTTACCTTCTGCAGAAGGTTCTGTTACTGTACTCCAAACTTGAGGTATCCCTTGAGTCTGTGAACATAGCAGAGGAGAAATGTAGAATAATTCAGGTGCACAGAAAACCATAATAAGGCAAATTTACAAACAATTTTAGAATTGTACTTCCTTAAATTATAAGAAAACTTTCATCATATGATGAATTACATGCTGGAAAATTTGTTATTTGAGAAAAAATGAGGCTCGCAACATATCTATTTCATGAGTTCCCAAAGAACAGAAACTGTCAAATTTCTAGAACCCAAAGTACAGAGGGATGTGATAGGCAACTGGTCTCTGCATCCTATTCTGAGAGGTGCTCTCTATTTCAGAATAAAATCAAAAAAAGTATAAAAGACACAGCTGTCTCAAAGTGAAGTATCTTCCACAGATTAAAAAGGCATAACTAATCCTAGCAAATCAGTATACACAATGACCCTAAATCTCTAAAAGTATCCTGAAGTAAAAGAGGAAAAGGGTCAACAATAAAAGAGAAACAGGAAAGAAGAAAATGAAAATAATAAACACCAAAGTGGTTAACCCCAATAAATAGATATGAAATGAAGGAAACAGGGAGACTGAAATGCTGACATAAGATAATGATTAAATAAGATCAGAAACTTATTGTGAGTGCTCTGAATTATGTAGATAATTTTATCAAAGAAGAAAGCTATTTGATTATTCTAAAAAGGACACACTTTATGCAAAGTACAAAGATCAATTCTGATTAATACAGAACAGTGTTTTGCAAACTGATCAAGTAATATTCATGCTACTCCTCTAACAAAAATCCATGTTAAGCACACTTAAAAGTTGGTTGATAGAGTAAATGGGCAGTATGTCTGTGTTGCCTATTCTCCACATACAAGAAACTATGACTACAAAAGACTTTTGTTAGTAGTACAAATAATGACATTTGTCATTTTGAAACTAGACTCTACCTCAAGAACAGGCCTTCCCTTGTATAAACTGCTTTCCAAAGACAATGAAAACCCAGTACCTCTATAGACAGCTAAGAACAGCTTCTCCTGAAACCAAAAGTATCATATAAAAGCTGAAAAGTGCTAAAAACCTGAGTTAATAGCACCAGCATTTGAGGCATATTAAGAGCCCTGTGTTTTTAAAATGTGCTGTATTAACTACAAATATCTTGAAAGCAATTACTCCAGCAGAGTGCCTCCCAATGAAGGGGTGGGGAGAGATGAGAGGTAAATAAATGTCCCTTCATGCAACTAACCCTCTGGCCTCACCTGCCCTCTGGCAGACCAGCATACTTCCTATTGTCCCATCCCACAGTGCCTAACACATACCCTGATGCTAGATCATACCACATCTTTTAATTACGTGTTAATAGACCTTTCTCCAGTAACAGACTACAGACAGGTGGAGGACGGAAAACATATTCTTCATCTATGTATCTTCCATAACTAGGACAATGCCTTGCTCATAATAAATACATTTACTAAAATATGTGCCCTGTACGAATCCGTTAAATGATTCTCCTCAAGCCCAAAGGATCTAAAATCACAAGGAAGAAAAAAAAATGGAATTCATTCTGGACAAAAGGAAAAAGTTGATTCAAGTCTTCCTTTAAAACACTTCTCAGAATTACTCATTATATTAAACTCAAAGCTAGTCTTCCTAAGTGAATTCATCTTCCTTAACTGTTCTATATTATAAGGCTTTCCAAAACAAGAAGCTGTAATAGTTCCTAATATTTAGTGCGATAACGATAAAAATGCTAAAATACACTACCACCTCCCACAGACACAGTAAATGGTGCTCACCACTAATTTCTACAATAACATCCTTCTTTGCTACTGAGACCAGACACAGATCAAGCTTCCTTAATACACAGCTAGAAGCACCACCACCAACTGGTAAGCACTGGTTTATGAGTAGAATCTTCCTTACCACTCCTGGAGCAGCTCATCAGGTTTAAACATCAAGGCTAGTGAGTCTGGTCTCCCTCTGACTGACCTATTTTCTACTATTCCCCAATTCAGATGCCTCTTCCAACTGCATCAGTCTCCAAATCCCCACATTCACCATGTTCACATCCATCTTATAAAATCAGTGGTAATAAGGGATGGTCATTAAGCACTTGCTATGTGCTAGGCACTGTTCTAAGCACTGTAGATGTACAAATTCATTTCATCCTCAACAATTTGATGTGATACACAATTTTTACCCCCATTTAGCAGATGACAAAACTAAGACACAAAAAGGTTAAGTATTACATCTAATAGCAAAAGACAAATATTAAAATGGTGATTTATAGACTAAAACTAAAAAAATTACTATATTTCTGATTTACAAATTGTGCTTATTTGAGGGATTTAGAATTTAAGTCTGGAATTACACATATTCATTTACTCATTTTAATGTGATAACTTGTATATTGCTCTCTATCTTTATTATTTCTAAGAACATTTTATGTCTTTCAAAATCCTGCTGAAGAGTTATCTCCCTAATGAAGACTTCCTCATAACAAATCTGTCCATTTCCTTAATCTCTTATAATAGTACCACTTACCTAGTATTTAATCACGCCTTCATTAATTGTTATTTAATATTTCATATGTGCACATGTAACAATACCGAAAGGCCCTTGAGGAGAAAGGCCTTCTCTTACACTTCGTGCTCTACCACAGTGAATCCTATGCATACTGTAAATATACAAATAAATATTATATAAATGGATGCCACAAAGATAATGACACCTTCTAATGTGCAAAGTCTATATCTTTACTCTTCTGATAATGCTAAACAATATGCACAGATATCCTTACATTTTTTTTCATTCCGATCTCACTGTAACCAACAACATACACCTAAAAAACTGGTCGATTTTTATCAGCATGTAGAGATCCACGTATACTTCCATACCCAGAAGAATATCCTTATGAATATCAAGGATCTATGTAAAGGAAATATTTATAATCCTCCTTACTTTTAGAACTTTAACATCCAAGGTAAGGAATCTTTTTCCTTTACAAATCCTTTTATGTCACATTTACATTTTTGTTTTCCAAACAGAAAGAAAATACTCTTGATCATTTCTCTCTAGCTAGGATTTATATACACTTGAAAACAACCATTATTTAAATGCCTACATCTCTCTTCTCTCAGACAATTTCAGTTCCTTTAAATTTCTAATCCAAAAAAAAAAATTTTAATTAAATTAAACCTTCTGCAAAATTTCCAAATGTCTATTCAATTTGTAAAGCCCAAAATTATACAGTGACCTTAGGTAAGATAAGACCCATGCTGAACAGGATGGAAAGATTACCTCATGGTTGTCACATGTTATAATAACTATTTAACCCAATGAGCTACCATTTTTAAAAACAGTACATTACTTAATCAGTTTTTTATCTATTATAATGCTTAAAATGTATATATAACCAATAATTTTCTACCTACATTTTCAGATGAAGGTATCTTCATCAGGTATCTGGCTACTCTTTAACTGCATTCAGTAATTCTAACAACGTATCCAGTTTATCAAAATCTATCTGAAATCTAACACTAGTTTTTTAAAATGGTTTTCATTTGCATTGGACTGCTGCCATGTACAAACTGACCAGGCATTCTCCACACAAGGAAAAAAAGTACATTCAGGTGACACTGAAATTTTTCTATGTGAGATCAGGATCAATTTCGGCATCATACAATTTTACTTTTCCCCAGTTGACAACTCCATAAAGATCTTAGGTCCATTTCACCCTCCAGAGAATTGTATACTACAACGTATTTAGCCTAGTATATCTGCTCATCTTATTTATGAATATTATGAGACTCAATCAAAAACCTTATAGGGGCGCCTGGGTGGCTCAGTCGTTAAGCGTCTGCCTTCGGCTCAGGTCATGATCCCAGGGTCCTGGGATCGAGCCCCGCATCGGGCTCTCTGCTCGGCGGGAAGCCTGCTTCTCCCTCTCCCCCTCCCTCTGCTTGTGTTCCCTCTCTCACTGTTTTTCTCTTTGTAAAAAAAAAAAAAAAAAAAAAAAAAAAAAAAAAACCTTATAAAACTTTCAGTACAGTGGAACATTTTAGTTTACTCAGCATCATTACAAGGACAAGTCAACATTTACTAAGTGCCTACCAGATGATGCCAGAAATTATGCCAAGCACTTTTACTACATTACTCATTTATATCACATAAAAACTGCATTTTATAAGTGAATTTTAAAATGTGCCCAATGTCTTAATGCTCATAAACAGAAGGACTGGGATTTAAATTTGTATAGCTTTAAAGCCCACATACTTCCTATAGCATGCCACGTCCACTTCCAGCAAATTTCAGGTACCTGAAAGAGCCCGAGGGGCCACCATTTATGGTCCACCTCCTCATCCCTTCCCAGAACTCCTGGTCAACCTTCACAGCCTTTCACAAACACCACCTTCCATGTATAATCCTACCAGAGAGTTAATTACTCCTTCCAGTGAGCTACCCCCATATCCTATACTTACTCCTATTACGATACACATCACCATTTATTGCAATTATTTGTCTTTCTTACTCAGCTATTTACACCTCATAGCTCAGAGATACATTTCATTCATCATGAATACCTGGCATCCAATGCCTAGTTAGTACATCACAGATACAACCTGTTCTGCTACAGGTGCTTCTGTGTCACTAATTAGCTTATGTGCAACTGATAAACAAGAATCATGTCGAGAAAATATAAAAGTCTATCATTTCAAGTGTGACTTTTCCTCACATGTTATCATTTTATACCTCCAAGTAACAGCAAACGGATGCAAAGTACCCAGAATGGCAAATGTCCAGGCTCTGAACATACTGTCTGCTCACACTCCTTCCTCTCAGTCCAATTTGGCCACCGCCTGTGTCAGCAAAGCTTGTGGCTCACTTCTCAAATTCGTGGGCTCTGCCTTTGCATAATTTAGCAACCTCAACCCTAACACCTCCTTCCATGAAGTTATCTTGGCCTACTTGTAAAGGCCTATACTCACTAGTGTATTGACTGATTAGGAATTTAACACATCTTTTGAACTTGTGCTAGTATTTTTATTAGTACTATTAGTGCATTGGTTACAAAGCTGCATAGGTTCTGAGTAGCCTGCTTCAACCCCATTTTTTTCATAAACTCTGTAATTTTTAAGTTCATAATTTTCCAAACATAACCTTTTCAAGAATGCATGTTATCTCATGGTCACAGAAATGCCTGTACTCAAAAGTATTGGGTGAGCTGAATTACTGAGTAGCCAATGCTCATCAGGTATGATACATTCATTCATTCAACAAATATTTATTGAATATCAAAGTAAATAGGGCACTGCTCTAGGCGTTGGAGACACAATGACACAGTGTCATTGTGCCACACAATGGGCACAGTATGATTGTGTATGTTTGTATGTGTATGCAGACATGCACGCACACCAGTGTGTGTATTATATTCAACTAAACACCCTTGAATTACATATTATTGCTAGAGACACATTCTGATCTCTATACCAGCAGTTTCCAAACCTTTTCAGAGGAATCACTTTTTGTTTCCTAACAAAATTCTTAAACAGAAACACGATACCCAGAGAAAAGCAGAATCCTGCACACCCAGCATGCCCTGTCCCTGAGGTATCTCCAGGATACCTGAGGTTTGTGAGGCTCTGATGTAAAAACCACTGATTAGCAACAATACCCTGTCTTACATGACCGTTAATAAATGTGTCACGTGTATTGAGAAAATCAATTAGGTCACTATAAAGCATCTAGGGGAGGTTTCACTCGAGGCCCAAGGCTCATTTCTCTCTCTTCCCATGCAGCTGTGTTAGTAGGAGCCTTAAGACTACTCCTCCCACATACTACTCCCCTAGGAGGGAGTACACATGTGAGAGACGGGTTTGGAGAAAAAGAAGCATATGGTTTGTAATTTAGGCCAACTCTTCGGTGACTTGGGGAAATCTTACCATCATAATGGCAAAATCTTAGGGGGTGGAAATTAAGGTGAAAGCCCAGGGGAAAAAAAAAGAGATTTAAGAAGCTACCCAACTTGGAAAGGCCTTAACTCACAAAATAAAACAAAACAAAACATGCTCACAGATCACAAAAGATCTCACCAGACTTCCTAGGATCAGAAACCAAAACGGGTTTAAGGACAGAGTCCCGATAGATTTAGGACACACTAATAAACAAAATAAACAAAGAACCCCTGCTCTCTGAAGCTGACATTCTCAGAGGCAGGAGAGAGAAAGGAGATCAACATAATGAATAAGTCAATTATACGATATCTTAGAAGATGACACATGGGGGCGCCTGGGTGGCTCAGTCATTAAGCGCCTGCCTTCGGCTCAGGTCATGATACCAGCATCCTGGAATGGAGCCCCGCGTCGGGCTCCCTGCTCAGCGGGGAGTCTGCTTCTCCCTCTCCCACTCCCCCTGCTTGTGTTCCCTCTCTCGCTGTGTCTCTCTCTGTCAAATAAATAAATAAAATCTTTAAAAAAAAAAGAAGATGACACATGATATGGGAAAAAGAAAATGTGAAGCTAAGAGAGACAGGAGTGTCACAAAAACAAAGGTAAAAGCGGAGAGAGAGGAGTGTGATCTGTGATCTGAACTAGAATAGTGAGGGTGGGCCTCACGGAGGGTCCATAAGGACATCTGAGGTCCTGCAGTTGTGGAACAGCAAGGAGTCCAGCTGGGATGGAGCACCGTGAGTGAGACAGACCAGTGGCACATGACAGGAACAGAAGAGGCAGGAGGGGAGGACAGATCATGGAGAGGCTTACAGGCCTTTGTAAAGACTTTAGCTTTTACTCTGAGCCACCACAGGGCAGGGAGCAAATATGATTTATATTTTAAACAGATCATTCTGCTAAGTGAAGTCCAGAATGCAGCAGAGCACAAGCAGACACAGTGAGACCATGAGGCAGCTGCTGCAGTTACCTAGGCAAGAGATGGGAGCTGAACCAGGGTGGAAGCACCATGGGTGGTAACAAGTGGTCAAGTCCTTCTTCCTTCATTCAAGCACAGTGGGTTAAGTGGGTTCCACTCAACTTATCTCATATCCAAAATCTAAAATATACTAGTAGCAACAGACGCTTTAATGGATCTCTAATTCCTTTAGTAATGCCTCCATACTGCAGAGAGACTTCATACACAGGCATACCTTGTTTGATTGCACTTCTATTTATTGCACTTCACAGATATCAAACCAGCCACCATGTTCCCTTAAGCCTAATCTAGAGTAAGACCCTAATTCTCTTCAGTGCTGTGGAGACTGAGGGGAGGAAGCTGCAGAAGGAAAGTCAGAAGCTACACAGGTTGGTTCATGAGGTTTAAGAAAAGAAGCCGTCTCCATAACAGAAAAGTACAAGGTGAAGCAGCTTGTCGAAGCTATAGCAAGTTCTCCAGAAGGTAAGTAACAAAGGTGGCTACACTCAACAACAGATATTCAGTGTAGACAAAACAGCCTTATGTTGGAAGATGCCATCTGGGACTTTTGCAGCTAGAGAAGAGAAATCAATGCCTGGTTTCAAAGCTCCAAACAACAGGCTGACTCTTTCGTTAGGGGCTAATGAAGGTGGTGACTTTAAGTTGAAGGCAATGTTCATTTACCATTATGAAAATCCTAGGGCGCTGAAGAATGATGCTAAATCTACCATGCCTGTACTCTATAAAGGGAACAACAAAGCCTTGATGACAACACATCTGTTTACAACATAGTTTATTGAATATTTTAAGCCCACTGTTGAGACCTGCTGCTCAGGAAAAAAAAAAAAAAAAGATTCCTTTCAAAATATTACTGCTCACTAGCAATGCACCTGGTCACCCAAGAGCTCTGATGGAGACATACAATGAGATTAATGTTGTTTTCATGCCTGCTAACACAACATCCATTTGATGGCCCATGAATCAAGGAATAATTCTACTTTCAAGTTTTATTATTTAAGAAATATATTTTATAAGGCTATAGCTGCCATAGATAGTGATTCCTCTGATGGATCTGGGGAAGTAAATTAAAAACCTTCTGGAAAGGATTCACTACTCTAAATGCCATTAACAACATTCGTGATTCATGGAAAGAAGGCAAGATATCAACATTCACAAGAGTGTGGAAGAAGGTGATTCCAACCCTCATGGATGATATTGAGGGATTCAAG
The DNA here is from genome assembly GCF_002201575.2 of Neomonachus schauinslandi. Taxonomy (NCBI): domain Eukaryota; kingdom Metazoa; phylum Chordata; class Mammalia; order Carnivora; family Phocidae; genus Neomonachus; species Neomonachus schauinslandi. Next base: position 182,130,264 of record NC_058404.1, read on the forward strand.
GCTTCAGTGGAGAAGGTGACTGTAGATGTGGTGTAAACAGCAAGAGAACTAGAATGAGATGTGCAGCATGAAAATGGGACTGAATTGTTACAATTTCATGATCAAACTTGAACGGATGACGAGTCGTCTCTTACGGATGAGCAAAAAGAAACTGGTTTCCTGAGACGGAATCTACTCTTGGTAAAAACGCTGCAAAGATTGTTGAAATGACAACAAAGGATTTAGAGTATTACATAAAACCTGGTTTTGCAATTATGAAAAAAGTTCTCCTTTATGTAAAATGCTATCAAACAGCATTGCATGCTACAGAGAAACTAAACTGTTCATGAAATGAAGGGTCAATCAATGTGGCAAACCTCACTGCTGTTGTACGTTAAGTACTTGCCATAGCCACCCCAACCTTCAGCAAGCAGGACACTGTTCAGCCAGCAGCCACCAACACTGAGGCAAGACCTCCACCAGCAGAAAAATTACAACTTGCTGAAAGCTCAGAGGATGATTAGCACTTTTCAGCAATAAAGTATTTTACAAATGCATACAAAGGTATGTACATTTTTTATTTTTTAAAGAATTTATTTATTTATTCACGAGAGACAGAGAGAGAGAGCGAGGCAGAGGCAGAGGGAGAAGCAGGCTCCCCGCCGAGCAAGGAGCCCGATGCGGGACTCAATCCCAGGACCCTGGGATCATGACCTGAGCCAAAGGCAGACGCTCAACCGACGGAGCCACCCAGGCGTCCCAAGTACATTATTTTTTTAGACGTAATACTATCGCACACTTCATAGAATACAGTATAGCATAAACATAACTTTTATACACACCAGGAAACCAAAAAACTCATTTGACTCACTTTACTGTAATATTTGGCTTATTGTGGTGGTGTGTACAATGTATCTAAGGCATACCTGTAAGCAGATTAAGGTTTTCTGAGTTTTCCACCATTCTAGCAATTTCTCCCCCGTGAAATTTATATTCTTTCATTCCTAGTACTACCCAAATTCCTATTACTTAAAAATCGTATGGGGCAGGGAAATGGAGAGATAGATTTTTAAGTGTATGTATCTTTCATTTAAGTCAGTGATATTTTTTCCTTCTTTTTCTTCTTCCCAGTGTATTTTAACAGATGCCTCTTTTAAAAAGTGAAAACAAAAATGTAAGCAAACTATCAACCTTCTTGTACACTAATAAAAATACTGAGCATTGATGGGATAGCTTTCTATATTTTCCCATTTCCAAATGTTACCACAGCCAGTCTAGTAAACTTTATGTCTTTATCCTCCTATGCAGTAGTCTGTCTCACCTTCCTCCTCCTTTCCTTTCATTATTCAAACTTGCAGAGGAAAATATATACAACATAAATGTTTGGTAAAAGAATAGAAACACAAAAACATTAGGAAAATGACATTTTGGTTGACTCTGTCACTCAAAAATAAAATAAAAATAAGAAGAAGAATAAGCTTAATGGACTTCCTTTTTTTTTTTTCTTTTTAAACTTCAGTAGCTTTCTAGTATTAGGGATCAAGTTGAGGTTTAGGTCATACATTTTTCCTGCCTTAAACAATTGCTGTCCATGAGACAGCTTGAGGATCTAAGGGCAGAAAAGTAGTAAAATATAAATCACAGAACTTTATCATGCAACTCTTAGAAGACTTCATAATTTATTTCAGGAAAAGCTTAAAAGTTCTGTGCCTTCTGAAGACTTTAGGAACTGTTCTCAGTAACTAAAATAACATCTTTGGGATCCATGTTTATTAGATAAACCTTTTATAATAATGTCACTTAACAGCTGAAGCAATATTCCACAACTTTAAGCTCTCAGACATGCATGATCTTATTTATTCTAGTATAAGGTATCAAATTATCTGAAAACAGGCTGACCCCTAATGAATTGTAAGATAAAAATCATTTTTCAAAATCAAAAGTGGAAAAATTATTTACGAAAATATAAATATCCTCACAGAAAATGTTATTTTGATTTTTGTCATAAAATCATTTGCAATTAGTGAGTTAACAATGGTTAAGCAGGGCAGAAGAGCAGGTGAAGGATTCAGTTCACTGAAATAGTCTTACCTTCTGATGTTTTCCACCGTTTCCATAAATCCTCAACAGTTATATGCTTATCTTCTCTGTGCAGATGACTGTGTTTATTAGTAGCATCTTTATATTTCATATCTTCTCTGATAAACTATAAAAGAGAAAACATTAAGTAAATTTAAATTCACAATTTTATAATCTCTGTACACTCAGAAACAAAATTTTGAAATCCAGTAGGTGGCAATTTTCAGATAACAACTGGTACATTTTTGGTATTTTATACTCACATTATACTTACATTTTTGTAAAATATTTAATAAAATGTCTTCTACTACTAATCATAACAACAACAAAAGTCCTTACTTAATGCTCATTATTTACCAGGTACTATCCTACGTTATAGTATGTCTATTCACTCTCACACACACACACACACACACACACACACACACACACTCATTTAACTTCATGATAATACTATATTATGTATCCCCATTTTATAGATGAGAAAACCAAGACCCAAAGAAGTAAAATAATTTGCCCAAGGTTGAAAAAATAACAAATAGCAGAGCTAAGTATATTATGCTCAACAGCATATTATTATATATATAAATTATATACATAGTGCATTTTTACCAAATACTTAGTGACAGGGGTGTTTCAAAACACAGTAAATACTAATCTCAATTACTGCCTCATATATATTATATATAATATATTATGCATTTTTACCAAATACTTAGTGACAGGGGTGTTTCAAAACATAATAAATACTAATCTCAATTACTGCCTCATATTTCTGTGTTCTCCTACATGTGAAGCTATTACTTATAGTTGAGAGGCATCTGACTGCAGTGTTCAGAACTAAAGCATTTTATAAAACTGAAGTAGATCTCTATTAATCTTACTTTAAAATATAGAGAGAAAATACACTAATATTTTCTTTGCTAAAAACTAACCTGCTCTGTATTCATTATAGAAAATCCTTCAGTTGCTCCCCACTGTCTCCCAAAAAAAGGCATTTGCTTTTTATTCGGGAGAAGGAGAAGCAAACTCCTTTTATGGCTTACATATCATTTTCCAATCCTATCCCCGACAATCTTTTTAGCCTGATCTTTTGAAACTTTTCCCATATAAACTCATTACTCTAATTATATAAAAGAAATAGTTTTTTAATATTATTTTACTTGATATCTTTATTGATTTTTTCAAAAATATAAGATCATACAAAAGATTATTTCAGAAATCCATAATGCAGAAGGTGAATATCCCCTATAGCTCCCAAGGCATATTTTTCTGACTTTTATATACTGACAATGAATATCATTTTCAGACAAAGGCCAAATTTTGCTTTTGTGTCATTTTCTGCTAAAACTAAAAAAAGAAGTTTTTAACCTAATATTTAGTATAATATTGAGAAATCATTTCACTTTCCTGAGATTTAATAACCTCGTCTACAAAATGAAGAAACATTTTAGGATCAACACTACTCAACATGTCATGAGACTGGCATTGGTCAGGAAACTGATACCTGTCTACAATACATATAAAAACGGAGAGAAGCCATTTAGAAACCTTTATAGTAATTAGACATTTTCAAAGAATCTGACCCAAGCATGTGATAAATGTACTTACCGTGCAGGCCCCATCTATAATGAATTGGAAATGAAAATTCTGGTCCTTCACCATAGATACTTTGAAGAGCAATTACCTAGGTCTATTCTAGTGCTTATTAATTTTGCTGTTCTAACTAGTGCCTCACTCTGTTCTTCTAAGTACCCTTTTTAAAAGTTATTTTTAGGGCGCCTGGGTGGCTCAGTTGGTTGAGCGACTGCCTTCGGCTCAGGTCATGATCCTGGAGGCCCAGGATCGAGTCCCGCATCGGGCTCCCTGCTCGGCAGGGAGTCTGCTTCTCCCGCTGACCCTCCCCCCTCTCCTGCTCTCTCTCTCTCATTCTCTCTCTCAAATAAATAAATAAAATCTTAAAAAAAAAAAAGTTATTTTTAAAGGGACCTGCCTCATTGCTCCAACTCCTATTTCATATTTTTCTAATTTCCTATTTCTGCCAATTCCTCGTTGTTCTTCCTGATACCTTCAGAATGCAGTAGATATACCTGGAAAAATCACTGTCACTGAGATGTTCAGAAATTGCCCCTAGCTTGGAAAAGGTTCAAGAGCTAGAGAGAAATTCTAGAATGAAAAGCATGATGACAAAAAAAGCAGGGAGGAAGCCTGCCTTGGAAATGGTCCAGTCAGTTGGAACAAATGGCAACTGTTTCATATATGTGATACATGAGGGAAAAAAAAAGTCCTAGGAAATTCTCTTCACCCCATGAACACAAAGAACCTAAAAGTAGAGTTCTGTGGCTTTAGGATCAATGTATTTCAGAAAATAGAGCTGATTTCCATATATAGGCTAGATGAGGCATTCTAGCTACTGAACTATTTTAGTAAGCCTAGGACGAGTATATAGATATCTGCCAAAATATGTGATGAACAAAATCAAAGAATTAAGATATCGGAAAAAGGCAATTTAAAAAAAAAAAAAAAGCTCAGGAAGATTATCTATAGTTCACTTAATGTAAAAGAATTATCTGGCTCCCAAAAATGTTGGGTCAAAACTGAGTAAACGCAAAGAATTGTATTTTCCCTGAAATTATCATTTAAAAATTAATACATGCTTCTGTTTTAAAACATGACCCCAGGATAACACAATTCATAACAAAACACATTGAAGTGTATTCTGTATCTCCTACATCTTCAACATTTTGATCTAGATCATCACTTTGATCATCACTAGAATTACTTTTGTTGAAACTAAGTTGGAAAAATTTTAACTGAACCAAATGCACTAAAACTCATCAGCTTCCATTAAACCCTCTCTCCAGTATGTTTCCTATAGATCATTTTGACTGTTCAGACTTTTCTAAAACTTCACAGAAAACTGAAAATTATAAAACTGAGGCAAGGCTAATAGAGAAATTTTAAAAGCAGTCACCAACAATTGAAAATGCATGAGAAAATGACAAATACTTCTTACTTGTTGAAACCTGTGAATTAAATCGGAAAATAGAATCTGAAATTCTATAAGGTAAATCTTTAAATAATGTACTGCAAATAACGTGGTAAACATGTCCAATTATGTACCTAATTATACCTACTATAGGAAAGGCTGAATTGATAATACAAATACAGAAGTACTCAAATAAATGACTACTGAATATTCTTCTCAAAAACATTAATACAGATGATTCTTTTAAATACATTCTTCTAAAACCATTATGGAATCTACATATCCAGTTCAGGAAGTTAGTTTTTAGATGATAAGCTGATTTCAGTTCCCTGTATCTTTAACATATATATTATTTGCATTTTGTATTTATATTTTTGATGCTATGTATTTTTTCTTTTATTTTTACATTTGCATTTATATTTTGTATTTGTGTTATTTTTATTACAGTGCTTAATAAAATCTGACACATGCTAGTACAGACATATTTGAGGGCTCTTTTCAGCCTATACCTCCTACCCTACCAACATAAGGGTAGTTCTCTGAATGTGTTCAGTCATCCCTCCTCAACCTATCACCCACTGCCACAGCTATGTGACTAAAGGATGGACACTTGACCCAGAAGAAAACAATCCAGAGAATGACCAGGATGAAAGGATTCTATTTCACCAGGAAATGCAATTCAGACCATAAAAGGCTGGATCACTTGGTGATGGCTCTGGATTGTTAAGGTAATAAGGAAAATGGTGTTGAAGGTAACATTTTATGACCAGACAAGATAAACCATGTACAGAGGAAGCCAAAACGTAGAGAAAGAAAATAATGAAAGAGAAGACAGAAAGAAATGGCACCAGGAACTGCCTCGATTCTTGAGGACTTCCCGTTTCAGTTCCTCAGGAGGCCTGGGGCACACAATTCTTGTGCTGATTTCCATGACATAACAATGATACATAGGTATTTCCCCTTTTATTTTTAATTATACAATTTTAAGATCTCAATAGCCAAGGAGAGGTGATTTATCATCACAGTTAAGCACTCAGACTCTGGAGTGTGACAGACTATATTCAAAATCTGATTCCACTACTTGTATTCTTTTTAGCCTCATATTTCTCCTTTGTACAGTGAGGAAAATAAAATTACCCACTACATATGGTTATGAAAAAGATTAAATTAAAAATTCATCCTTAGTACACAGAAGTGTTAGACAATAAAAATAATTTGAGTTGTTATTGCTCTTGAAGTTTAAAGCCTGAATAAATTAGTTTCACCCTGACTAGACTGGTAGGTTAATACACATCTTGGAAAATATCAGACATTTATAAAGCTACAATTTCCCAATACTCTTAGAACTACCATTTCAGACATTCTGAAACAAAATACATAACACAAAAATGAAGAGGAGAACCACAACCTTTTCACTGACTATGTAAGCAGAGATTTTCCCAAAGGACACTTGTCATCAAAACAACAGTGTCCAAGGTCTGCTAGGTGAGTCAGTTAAGCAAATACGTTCCTGGAAAAAAAACTGCAGGGTCTTCCTGTCTTGAAAATAATACTAAAATAGCTTAGTATAATGTCTCAGGGGAAAGAATGCATAACCAGAAAGGACTACTGTTACCCACACTTGTACAGATGAAAAAGGAGGGTTGACAATTGATTCGATTTGATAGAGTTATTTAAGTTATTTAAGGAAACCAAATACTGGAAGTAAATTTTACAGAATTCCAAAGTTTAAGTCCTTCACCGCTATCCTAACCTGGATGTTCTGAAAAATGCACTGATTCCCAAATTCTTAGAAATGATACCATGCTAATAAAGCATGAATTGCCCATGTATCTTCATCCCAAAACTGAGCATAGTGGGGGAAAGCACAGATTCCATCTTCAGACCGTGAATATCTCAAATGTATTATTTGCTATATGACCTTAGTAAGCTACTTTCCCCTCTGTGCTTCAGTTTTCTCATGAGCAAAATGGTAATAACAGTCATATATCAAAAGTGACTTATTACACATGAAATGTAAAAAACAGTGCTTGGTATATAGTAAACACTCAACAATGTCAGCTATTTCATGTAAATCATTTATTTTTTAAAATAATGAGTTAAATCTTTGCCTTGTTATGCACACTTTATATCATTTCTTGAAGTGGCAGAAGATAACTTTGAGGTACTACAGAACACCACTGATAATCACTGATCTAAGTGTAGTAATATCAAATCTTGCTTGATACCTGCCACACAAAATGCTGTAACAGTGCAGAGATACGGGCTAGTACTAAGATATTGGTCTTAATAACTTTGATCTTATCATCTAAGATGGATGATGACACCTACACAAAAACGTAACAGAACACAGGCAAATGGGAATATGTTTTCATGGAATTAAGAATGAAAAAGGTAAATCACTTAACATCTGAGAAAAAATTCTTCAGATCCTAAATTCAAATATTTTTTCAAACATTAAAATTCTATACTAAAGAAAACTTCAAGCTGATTTAGACAGTCTCTACACCTTAACACAAGCATAACTTTACACTTTTGCCCAGTAGCTACAGGATGTTATCAGTCCTTAATCCCATTCCCTAAACCTCCAAACATCAAAACCCATCAGTCAATCCCCAGTTTACCCACAATAAGTGCACCAATGACCTCCTTAGGATTCTGTTCTGTTCTCAGAACAGCTCAGAGTTCAAGTGGCCTCACAATGATTCTCAACACCATCTAAGCTAGACTGTAGCCTTTTATGAGGTAGGTGGAGAACTTAACCATTATTTATGACACTAATTCAATTGAATGATCAGTTAATAGAAATGACAGATGACATTCAAACAACTAGTTTACAAAGACCTGTAAAACACAATATATTTATGAGCTGAAGTATGCCAGTCATTTGTTTTACAGGAACCAATACATGACCTATATCATGACTACTCTTCAAGATTATTGCTGATTATAATCCAAAAATCTGTAACAAAATTACCTACGATTCCATCAGTCTATCCAATAGTAAATAAGGAAATAGAAAGAAAGAAAGAAAGAAACAACTATACTGTCCTTAAGAACACCACAATAAAAGTCCAAAGGCAGAGGCAAATGACTTATCTTCTGTGTTCTCATTTGGAAAATAAAAGGTAAAAAATATCTTAAAAAATTATAAATATAAAAAAGAACATAGTTTTATAAACATATGGGAGAACATTTGTTGCTTTTATTTATTATTATTATTTGTTATTTATTATTATTATAAAAACAAGTAGGTATTGTGGCAAGTAGAGATACACCAAAGTCTAGTTTTGGCCCTAGTTTCTGGCCAAAATCTACTATTAGGCTTTGGTCTCAGTTTCCAGAACTCTGAACACACACACACACCTATTTAAATGTCTTCTGGCCATCCATGAACTTGTGGTGATCAATACTCATGAGATCACATAGGTCAAAATTATATCCATCAAGCATAACAACAGTAACATATAAGGTGAGTCATTCAGATTTAACATTAATATGTGAATTTTACTTTAAGTATAACTAAGCATTCAAGATGTAACAAAAAAATCTCCTGTTTTTTTACTGGCTAAAATTTAGTAAGTCAGAACTTGTATTTCCAGCTAAGAAGAGGTTACAGATACAAGGTTTACCTTACCCACCCTCCCCCAAAACGACTAAGAAACCAGATAAAATATATGGAACGATGGTTTTCAAGACATTGAACATCAAGACAACAAAGTACAGTGATCCCTGAAGACCAAAAACAAAGTATGCCCTGTGACTGCCCTAAATTAATTCCTGAAGAGAACTACCAGGATAAAGCACAGGAAGAGGGAACCCAGGCAGAGAATGACAGTCCCCTGAGTTGAAAAGACAGAAGTGGGGGAGAACTAAGGAGGGTAGGGATTACAGTACTAAGTACCAGAGAAGAGTGAGCCACAGAGAAAGAAGACTGGATTATCTAGAAAGGGTACCTTGAGTCTTTAGTAACTACTATCACCCCATGCATGCAAGAAAGCCACAGCAAGCCAAAGAAAAGAGACACAAAAAAAATTTTGAGCAGTCTTTGAAGATTACAAAGGACAGGGAATAGTGCTTGTTCCAACAAGACAAATGGAAAATCTCCTAATTTGTAGGTCATCAGGTAGAATACTAAGAAGGGTTTTGCCCTAGTACTGAGGAATACTAACCCAGACTAAACTACATTGATTCTGCCCCCCCCAAAAGCTTATAAATACAAGCCAAGGGGATTAAACTGTTTCCATGTAACTTAAACCTGCCCTAGAATAAAGCTTAAGAATACTTCTATGTATACAAAATACTCAGTACAAGGTAAAATCCACAATGTCTGACATCCAATGAAAAATTACCAGGTACTCTGAGATACAGAAAAAAACAACCCACAACTAGGAGAAAAGTCAGTATCAAACCAATCCAAGAATGGCAATGATGAGAGAATTATAAACAAAGACATTAAAATAGTTATTATAGCTATATTCTATATATTCAAGAAGCCAGAGTAAATACTGAACATGTTAATGGAGACATTTAAGACTGAAGTATTTTTTTCAAAGACCCAAATCAAAATTCTAAACATTAAAACTACAATGACTGAGGGCGCCTGGGTGGCTCAGTTGGTTAAGCAACTGCCTTCGGCTCAGGTCATGATCCTGGAGTCCCTGGATCGAGTCCCACATCGGGCTCCCTGCTCGGCGGGGAGTCTGCTTTGCCCTCTGACCCTATCCCCTCTCATGTGTTCTCTCTCATTCTCTCTCTCTCAAATAAATAAATAAAATCTTAAAAAAAAAAAAAAAACTACAATGACTGAGATGAAAAATACACTAAATGAGATTAATAATAAACATAACAGACTAAAATATCAGCAAACTTAAATACAATAAGCATGAGAAACTATCCAAATTAGATAGTGAGCTGTGGGACAACTTCAAGCAGCCTAACATAAGTGTAATTGGAGTCCGTAAGGAGCCAAGAGGGAGTGACAAAAAAATATACTTGAAAAAATAATGGCCAAAATTTTTCAAATTTTATTAAAACTATAAACCCACAGATCCCAGAAGATCAATATACCTCAGACCAGAAACACAAAGAAAACTACACCAATACACATCATAATCAAATAGCTTAAAACCAGGGATAAAGAGGGTAATCTAAAAGCAACTGGGTAGGGAAGGGGAGATAAAAGACACAATAGGGGGGCACCTGGGTGGCTCAGTTGGTTAAGCGACTGCCTTCGGCTCAGGTCATGATCCCAGGGTGCTGGGATCGAGCCCCGCATCGGGCTTCCTGCTCAGCAGGAGGCCTGCTTCTCCCTCTCCCTCTCCCCGTGCTTGTGTTCCCTCTCTCGCTGTCTCTCTCTCTGTGTCAATTAATTAAATAAATAAAATCTTAAAAAAAAAAAAAAAGACACAATAGGTACAGAGGAACAGAGATAAGGAGGATAGCAGAATTTTTGTCAGACAAAAAATACAATCCAGAGACCACTTAGGAAGCATATTTAAAGTATGAAAGAAAAAACTGTTAACCTACAATTCCTACCCAGCAAAAACATCTTCCAAAAATGAAGGCAAAATAAAAACTTTTTCGGACATACAAACAGTAAGAGTTTATCACAGAAGTCCTGTACTGCCAGAAATGTTTTTAAAAGCCCTGTAAGCAGAAAGAAACTAATACCAGATGGAAATCTGAGCATAGTAAGAACAGTTTTGAAGGAATAACAAAGGCAAAAGCTTAAGTGAGTTCAAGAAAGAAAGAGATAAGAAAAATAGTACACAAATCCTTTTGAGGGAGCTCGTTGGAAGAGAAGGAGAAAGCAATTGGGCAATAACCAAAGGGAGAAATAGAGTCAGGACAAGTTTTCATTATTGTTGTGTTTTATGAGGTGGGAAAACAATGGCAGGTTTGCATCAGTTGTGAAAGATCCAGTAGAAAATGGAAAATTGCTGAAGCATTGCCCTAGAGTTGCCAAGGGGAGACGAGAGAAGGTAGAGTGCTCAGGTGGAAGAATTCACTTTTGGTAGGGGCACAAACAGTGAATCGACAGTAACAGGAGAGAATATATAGTTTATAGCTATAAATGAAGGTGGATGAGCAACCCCAGTGGCCTTATATGGCCTCTGACAAGGAGAGAGGAAAAACTTCCCTACCCCAATCCTAAGATCTCTGGTTAGTTATGACATCATTGGGATAAGATTTTAAATACAACCACAAAGTATGGGAAATAAACTAGCAATGGGAAGGTAAAGGAAAATTACTGACCAATTATACTTAATAGATTGTATAGCAACACAAAAGATTTCTCTTCACTGTCTTCTACAAAAGAAAATAACAGTTTCAAAATTTGAGGATCAAAATGTTCTATATCACAATTGTGGTGGTAGATACATGGGTATGTACATTTGTTAAAATTCATGAAACTGTATAGCTAAAATTTCTGCACTGAATTGTAAATTCAGAAGGTAAAATATACCTCAAATATTTAAATCATCAAGATTTCAAGAAACTCAGGCGCCTGGATGGCTCAGTCGGTTAAGCATCTTGTCTTCAGCTCAGGTCATGATCCTGAGGTCCTGGGATTAAGTCCCACATCGGGCTCCCTGCTCAGCAGAGAGTCTGCTTCTCCCTTTCTCTCTCCCTCTGTCTCTCCCCCTGCTTGTGCTTGCTCTCTCTCTCTCTAATACATAAAATCTAAAAAAAAAAAAAATTAATAAAATAAAATAAAATTTAAAAATGTAAAAAAAGAATTTCAAGAAACTCATTATCTTTTATGGGCACAATTTTATTCATTAAAAAAGATATTATTTATTCCTAATGTACTGCTCATCTCTCATGATCATTAAGCCAACCTCTAAGAGATTACATTAACTTGCCATATATTATACTTTGTAAATGTCTTTTTATTTTTTGGTTTTTCAGGGTAGAAGAGTTTAAAATACTTCCATTGGTGAGACTCAGGGTTGTAACTGTAACCCTTTTATTTGTGTTTTTGGTTGTTTTGTTCTGTCATAATTGAATTTTATTGGTTGTTCTAGGGATTAGCACACAGACATTTGAATTTGTATACAATTCTTCATGTATGTACCAAAAACCTAAAAAATCATGTACTTGTGATTCTTTTCTAAGCAGTTATTCCAGTGACTTTCCAGCTTAAAATCTGGAGGTAAATTTTCCTTAACAGGATATCAAGTATTATTATCTTCAAATGTTGTACGATGTTACACAGTTAAGTCCCACTAATTCACAATTTAGTATCATATATACTACATACTCAAATTTTAATCTGTCACAGCACATTAACAAAGTTACTAGGAAAACTGGACTTCTACAGCTAAAGATGTTATAGAGTGTACAAAACTATGACAGGGAGACCCAAGATCAAGGAGTGGTTTTCCTGAGGAAACAATTTTACCAAAAGCAACAGAAGAACAGAAGTAATTTAAAATGTTCAAGATGTATTAAATGCACGACTGACTTCAAATTGCTATTTAGGATGCTCTGTGTTATGGGATATAAAAACTACCCCATCTATGGAATGTCAGGCTGACACCCAAGACAACCAAAGCCTCCCATACTCAATATCCCACTATTTTCTGGCTATACCAAGCAAATGACTTCACTTCTTAAAAAAAGCATTTACACATAAAAAATGGGATAAGGTGGGATTCTCTCCTTAAAAATGTTTCTAGAGCTACTAAAAAACTTGCATTTACAAAACATTTGATAAAAATATTCCTTTGGATTGTTTAAGAAGGGAGACAGAGACCACTGATAAGACATGGCATACTATATTAATCAGACTGGGCCTCCCTCTCTCTCCTGTGGTATCAGAGGCAAACTATGATTTCTAGTTTCTCTGTTTTCTGTAGGTAAGTCTTCTCTTGTTTCTTTGTTAGCCACTTCAGCCTGTTTTCCCTTTGCACCCCTTTTCCCTTTTATTTGCACTTTTTTAATCTGAAGATTTATCCTTTCCTGCTGCCATTTTTGGATTCATTTCCGCTTCTGCAGAAGCAGGTTTAGTTGACAACCTTGCTGATCCTTCCCTTGGCTCCTCCTTTACTGCCCCCTCAGCGGAGCTGACCTTCCTCTGGGGCATCACGGTGGCGGGGCAGGCGTGGGCTGTGTGCATGCAGCCCCTGGTGTGCCAAAAGCCTTCACAAAGCTGGACTGCCTGGCTGCCGTCACTCCTCCTGCCCCCTAGCTGCTGGAACCCCTGTAACCCATTTCTCTGAAAATATTCCTATACTGGTATCCCAGGAATGCTGGCTTGCTGGGTCTCCTAGTTATAGCCTACAGAAGGAGTTCAATTTCCCTCTATCACCACACACATACGCTATGCAACTAATGTGAGACAGGTAAAACACAGGGTTGGCGGACAGAGGAAATGAAATGGAAATAGGGTCAAGCTAAATTAGAAAGCAACAAATACCATAGTGCAATGCAAGGGATTTCCCTGGCTTAGAGGAATATTGGAAGAAAAACACAAAAATAAACAGGGAAGCTTTATATGGATAAAGTTCCATTTCAGCTAAACCTTAAAATTAATCTTATAAGATACAGTTTAACACGCAAAATGGAACAGGAAGAGAATGAGAGAAATCATAAGTGAAAGGTCTCTCCCGGCATGTGAATATGGATGTGTCCAAAGAGCAATCTGTCAGCAGTTCGGTTTGGGGAGAGTAAAGAGTGCATCAAGAAGCTCCAGAGTAAATGATAATGGCTAGAAGGATAGATTATGACCAGACTATAAAAGGTCTTAAATGCCAAATTAAGAAGTCTAGGCTATATATGGTAGACTACAGTGGTGGTTCTCAAAGAGTGATCAACTCTAATGTCAGTGTTCTGGACACATTTAAAGTAGGTTAAGTCTATTAAATGTATGTTTGACTTATGAGATTTTCAACTTATGATGGATTTATTGGGATATAATCCTCTTGTAAACTGAGAAAAAAGATGTGTACTCCAGAGCACTCTGTTCCTCTTAACCAGGTCTACCCTCAGGCGCAACTAGTTAACCAGAGCCTAACCTACAGGGGTATATCAGAGCCTAACTGACCAGGCTCAATTCAACCCTACCAGGCTCTAGCCTTCCGGTGGGAGAAGAGAAATACCCAACTCCAACTCACTCTAGCCATCCTATCCCACCGAAGGGAAAAGAAAAAACCAAAACTGAGAAACACTTGTGAAGGTCGCAGTCCAGAATCATTGGTTCACTAAAAGACTGGGACCTAATCATGGGTCTACAGAACACCTCCCCTCCCTGTCACACCTTACCACCATATTACTACAGGTCTATTTACAGCCATTTCTTTTATCCCATACACCATGTCTAGCTCTCAAGAAAAAAATGACAAGACATACCAGAAGGCAAAAAACACCATATGAAGAGACAGAACAAGCATCAGAACCAGACATAGTAGGGACTGATCAGATGAGGGATTTAAAACAACCAAGATTAATACGCTGAGGATTCTAGTGGATAAAGTAGACCATATGTAAGGACAGATAAGCAATATAAGCAGAGATGGATATCCTAAGAAAGAACCAGAAAGAGATGCTACGGATCAAGAGCACTGGAACACAAATTAAGAATTCCTTTGATGGGTCTATAAGAAGACTGGGCACAGCTGAGAAAAACTCTCTGCCCCAGAGGACAGATGTATCAATAGAAACCTGGAAAACCAAAAAGCAAAAAGAGGACTGAAAAAAACCAGAACAGAGTATCCAAGGACTGTGAGACAACCCCAAAAGGTGTAACATATGTGTAATAGAGTGCCAGGAGAACAAACAGAGAAAAGGAACAGAAGAAATGCCTGAAACAGGGGCACCTGGGTGGCTCAGTCATTAAGCATCTGCCTTCGGCTCAGGTCATGATCCCAGGGTCCTGGGATCGAGCCCCGCATCAGGCTCCCTGCTTGGCAGGAAGCCTGCTTCTCCCTCTCCCACTCCCCCTGCTTGTATTCCCTCTGTTGCTGTCTCTCTCTCTGTCAAATAAATAAAATCTTTAAAAAAAAAAAAAAAAAAGAAAAGAAAAGAAAGGCCTGAAACAACAAAGACTGAGAAAGTCTAGGGTGGTGAAGATACCCTGTATGATATTATAATGGTGAGTGCATGTCATTACATATTCATCCAAACCCACAGAATGTTCAACACCAAGACCAAACCCTAATGACAACGATGGACTTTGGGTGATTACGACATGTCAGCATAGGTTAGTCCTTGGTAAAAAATGTACCAGTCTGGTAGGTGATGCTAACAATGAGAGAGAATATACCCCGTGTGGGGGGGAAGGAATATATGGGAAATCTCTGTGCCTTCTCAATCCTGTAAACCAAACTGCTTTAAAAAAAATTTTTTTTAAATCTTATGGAATACATACACTTTAGGGTGCAAGAAAAGTAAGAACAATGAAGAAATCAGAGGAGAAGCAGGAAGAAAAAAAAAACCAAGCAAACTCTTTTCAATGCTATCCCCCAAGCCACCATACTCCAGTCAGACGCAATTATTGGCTATTGCATAAATTAGTATCTTATATTCTTGCTTTAATGCTTTTTCCCTCGCCTGACCCTTCCTCTTGGAGTGTCCTATCATCTACACCTGTAAAAACCATGCCTACTTCCAAAGGCCCATCTCAAGGACTCCTACTCCATGCTCTTCTAGATGCTCCTCAAACAAATGTACACTCTCTCTTCTAAGACACAAGAGCACTTAAATGATTCATGTGTATTTCTAGTACATAGTATGCCATGACATGCCTTATATTAGACACACAGAGCCTCTTATACCCTAGTAGATGGTAAGCTTATGGAAGTCTATGCTTGTTTTTCATTCTGCTCCATATTCAGTACAATGCTGTATATATAAATAGGAACTTTAAAACATTAGGTGTGTTTTGTTTTTAAATGAATGCTCAACAATGCCCTTAGGAGCCTAGGCATATTTCCCAAGCCCTTGAAGGAACCAAGGAACCAAGAAAAATGAAAACAAAAAAGGCAGCTAGTTAATTTTAAAAATAGTTTTTAAATTCCACAAAAATTCCTACACTTCCCTAATTAAGACTTCAAAGAAATTTTAGGAACTTAGGAGATATAAAAATAAAGGTCAGTGGGCAAGGATTAGCAATTAAAGTGAGGGGCTCTCAAATATTTTTTATCAAATTTTTGAAACATTTTCAGGATCAAGGCAAAATATCCTTCATCTTAAAAAGGTTCTCTTTATCAACCGAGTTTAATAGCCTTATAGCGTTAGCCCTCCGGGCCTAATAACCCTATAAAAAAGGCCAGTGGGTAGGGGGAATAATAAAAAGCAAGTCATCGACATTTGGTAATACCAGTACTTCGTCAATGCCATGAGCAAAGCCAAGCCAAGCCAGGCCAGACCCAGCAAGGCCAGGATAGAAAGCTTAAAGGAAATACAGGGTGAAAAGTAGTCTTTAGGGTGAAGTAAGATAGATTCTCCAGCCATACGTAAGATAACACTCAAGACACAAGTCAATATGATTCAGACCAAATACAGGGAACAAGCAGGTATAAGGTCCCAGTGAAAGAGCTGACCTCAATGCCTAAAGGTTTGCAACTAAAATTGAAGTCATTAATAGAAACACAGGTCAAGAATGTAACCAAGGGCATTCTTTCAGAGTCCAGGGCTCAAAACTGAACACAAGTTCAAAAAACAACAACTTGGAATTGTGCCTAAATGTGTTCAGGAGTGAACCGGACTTGGGATGGTTGGGTTCTAGCCCAGTCCCCTACACTGTGTGCCCTAAGGAACATAATCAAAGCCACAGTCTCATCTATAAAACAGGGATACCACCTATCTTGCCTATCCCAAAACAACATTACTGAAGATAATGTGAGACACCATAAATGCTTTATGAACCATGATGTTATAGTCAACATACGGTGGGGTTATCTGGAGGATAAGAACAATTTATCTTTTATCTCCCTGATGTAGCATAGCACCTTACCATTTTAAGGCCTCAAGAACAACTTTCTAGAGCAAAATAGTCTTCCGAAGACCATGAGGTTAGTGACTGCAGCACTTACTTCTGGAAGAAATTCTGGCAGGCCAAACACTGGATAGGTTAATAGGACAATTTAGACTATTACATACAATTCTTCAGATATGAATAATTGGGAAAGCCAGGAACTTACAACAAAAAAAGAAAAAAAAAAAAAACCCAGGGGGACCTGGGTGGCTCAGTCAGTTAAGCTCCAACTCTTGACTTCCACTCAGGTCATGATCTCAGGGTTGTGGGATCGAGCCCCACATCAGGCTCGGTGCTCAGTGTGGAGTCTGCTTGAGATTCTCTCTCTCCCTCTGCCCCCCCCCCGACTCATGCTCTCTCTCTAAATAAATAAATTTTAAAAACAAATTCTAGAATCAATGAAAGGGTCAATGAGTTTTATTTTAATATAGAAAATATTGTTAAACTATTTTATTTCTAGAGAATAAAAAGACAAAAAAAAAATCACTTAGCTCTAGGAAAACTAGAATTATGTCAAAGTCTCTGTCATGTTACTAGAAAAGAAGGTGCCCATACATAAAGACTTAGCATGATAAACCGAACTGAAATAGATCCAAGCCTTACTAATAGCACAAACCTTGACACAATACTTGGATCAATTTAATAACAAGTTAGTGAAGTGAGCAAGACACAGACAAAGGTAATTACAATGGAAAGCAGATTGTTGTAAGACAGATAGTGAGTTAATTATATGGCCCCATTTGCCTAGGACAGTCCTCATTTGCACCTGTCGTCCTGGTGTAATTATTAATAGTACCCTCTTTTACTCTCTAAACAGTTTGGATGATGAATTATATGTCACCATATCCATAACAAAAACAATGATAAGGTAGACAGAGTTAATGTTACAGTAAAGGCACAATTTTATTTAATTCATTTGTGAAACAAGAATAAATAGGCTTTGTACACTGAAACTCAGATGTTTTAGAAGACAAGATATGTGAAGTGTGCTAAACTCTCAAAAAAATATATTACATAAATGCCATGCCATGCCGTGATCCTGAAAATGCCTGGGGGAGGAGGGGTGGAGAGGAGCAAGACTGGCTGTACAGTCAGGCTGGAGCTGAAGCAGTACAGACACAGATCCTGATTCACACCCCTGCTGCCCTGCCCCCTTCCAGTGTGTAACAGTACTTAGTATGAAACTCCTGTTAAG
Organism: Neomonachus schauinslandi; assembly: GCF_002201575.2. NCBI lineage: Eukaryota > Metazoa > Chordata > Mammalia > Carnivora > Phocidae > Neomonachus > Neomonachus schauinslandi. The sequence continues at coordinate 182,148,489 of NC_058404.1, forward strand.
GGAAATGAAAAACCAATAGAACAGGAATGGGAAAGGATTTTTTTAACGAAAACATGTAATTGCCAAATATTCTGACTAAAGAAAGTGGAAATCATTTGGAGGAGGGGGGCTAAAAGATTTACTAGTTGAAGCAGGGTTTGTGGTAACATCCTAGAAAGAGACCAAAGGTACTCGGTTGAATGTTTCAAGGCCATAAAATGATTTCAGAAGTTTCTGGCTCTTTACAGACAGATCTCATAGTACAGACCATTCATTCCCAGCTTATAAACTGGTTGTATTTAAGAGTGTGTAGCTGCCATTTGAAACACACCTTTCCACAGAAACTGTTATGATATTTAAGTACCTACCTACTGCAGCACAAAAGCCCACTTAATCCATATGTATTGAACTAGATAGTACCAACGGTGTTTCTCAAATGACATGCAACCAAGGACACAACAAGAAGAGGGTAGCCATTATACTACATCAGAGTCAGAGGGGACAGAAGCAAGACCATCTGGATGGCAAGCCATGGTAGGGTAAGAGAGAGTCTTCTGGTTTCTATAGTGGTTGCTTTGAGGGACAAGAAGACACATGAATAGAAATAGTCTAAGACAGAGGGGTGCCTTCATGGCCGTCAGTTAGGCTGATCTCAGCTCAGGTCTTGATCTCAGGATCACAAGTTCAGACCCCACGTTGGGCTCCAGACTGGGCATGGAGCCAACTTAAAAAAAATTAAAAAATAAATAAATAAATAAAAACAGTAGTCTGGGAGAATTCATTCTTATCAAATATCATAAACAGAAAGATAACAGCAGCTGGTAAGTTAACTGGAAAAGCAAGAGATAGAGAAGAAAACCCAGGAAAGAGGTACTACAATTGTCAAGACAAGACATAAAAAGGGTACTCAACTAAAAATTGCTGAGGCAAGACAGCAAACTTAGAACTCAAGAAATATCCTAAGTACAACTATAAAACAATAAAGACACTTTCTTAAGCTCTGTCTCAATAATTTATATGATGGTTCTTAGCCATCCTAGGTTACAGAGCCGTCTTACTTTCACAAAAGCAAAGAACCCTCACCCCAGCAATATACATGCATACATGCACACCCTGCTTTCCAGTAACAATTAATATATTATTATAACGATTACTGTGTTACACGTTTAGGACTTCCAGTAGAACATATTAAGAAAACTTTAAGGTAGAACTTGGGCAAAGTGAAATCACAAAGCACAGGGGCAGGAAACAGGATCTTTTTCAAGACCATCACCGTAGCCAAATATAAATACTGTGCCTGAAATTATAAAAACTGTTACAAAAGTATATATTGCAAAAAACAACTATAGGACTTATTAAAGGATAATGTGGGCATCAGAATCACCAAAGGACTTGTTAAAATACAGATTCCCGGGCCCCCCTCCCACATTTCTGATTCAGTAGATCTGGGATGGGTCCTGAAAATTTTCATTTCTACAAGTTGCTGCTTTGTCCAGGGAGCATATTTTGATTGATATTTAGAGCAATCTTTTAGAACTATACCAACTCCTTTTCATCCACTTCTCTCCCTTAAGGCCCAAAGATTTGGCTGCACTGACCCACTTTGTCCTCTGGATTTATCACCTTTCCTTCCTCGTTCTAAGTTATATGCAAAGAAGAGTGTCCCAACCTTTTCTACCAAAAGACATAGACAGCCTCCATATTATTTTGAATTGCCCAAACGGCAGTTGAAAAAAAAAGTTTAAAGAGAAGAGGTAAGTGAAACGACAAACAGATATTTGGTGCTTAAAAGATTTTGGTGCTCGGGGCGCCTGGGTGGCTCAGTTGGTTAAGCGACTGCCTTCAGCTCAGGTCATGATCCTGGAGTCCCGGATCGAGTCCCACATCGGGCTCCCTGCTCGGCAGGGGGTCTGCTTCTCCCTCTGACCCTCCCCCTCTCATGTGCTCTCTCTCCCTCATTCTCTCTGTCTCAAATAAATAAATAAAATCTTTAAAAAAAAAAAAAAAAAAGATTTTGGTGCTTTGGAGAATATCAAAAAACTGTTCACATATTCCGAGAGAGGACTTCCTTGTAAACAACAGAAGGGTGTTTCTTCCATAGACTCCTATTTACAGGTGTTTAAAATCACTACTTCTCTTCTAAGATGTCTACATATCAATAAATACACTCCAAATAAAAATTAAAAATAGAATTTGTAGCGACAATGGTCATAGTGACAAATTTATAGAAAGAGTATTTTTGAAACAAAGGAAATAAAGTGTAGATTTTAACCATGTCTTCCTTTATCAAAATGATACCTAAATGTTCTTCATTCATTCCCTGCCTTTATTTCTGCATTAGTATAAATGCGTGAGTTTTGCTTCATTCTTACAGTACCATTTCTTCCAGGTACCAGAGCTAATTTCAATCTTGAAAAGCAGAGTGGTCACCATAAGTATATCAGGAACTGATGTGCTATACAGTTAAGAGACCTGTATAGTGAACAATGAAAATTAAGAATAAATATTAACATTAGCAGTGTCTCTGGAACTTGCCTTTTTTTTTTTTTAAATTTTATTTATTTGACAGAGAGAAAGAGAGAGAGTGCACAGGCAGGGTGAGCAGCAGGCTCCCTAATGAGTAGAGAGCCCGATGCAGGACTTGATCCCAGGACCCCAGGATCATGACCTGAGCTGAAGGCAGACGCTTCACTGAATGAGCCACCCAGGCGCCCCTGGAACTTGCATTTTTAAAAAATTCTCAGTTACCTGTTCTTATAAAAATGGAATGAAGTCTATGTGACTTATAACAGATCTTGCTTTGAAATTCATTAGTGTAGTCATCTCTAATTTCAATTGCCCAGACCCCACAGGGATATACAATCTAATCCACTCTTAAGGGAGAAAATATGAGAACCTCCATTTATATTTAATTTTATCTCAGTTTTCATTTATATTTGTGAACATTTTCAAAAAGCATAACAGTATAATAGAATGTATGCATTAAATATGTCTAGTATAATAGTGTGTGTACATAGATACAGGTATATCTACTATATCTGTACCCTACTTATACATAGCTATTTATTTGTAAATCATACTAGGGAGGGCTTAACAATGGAGATTGATGATACACATTAACATAAGAAAGCAACACACATTAGAAATCAAGAACATGGATTCAGTCTGGACTCAAACCCCACCCACAGCACTCACAAGCTGGTGACCAGGTACAGACTGTTTCACCTCCCTAAGCCTGTTTCCCCATCTGCAAATAAGATGGAGAGTATACTCTTAGCCCATAGGGTTTCTATGAGAAGTCCATACCATAGTCCATGCAAAGTGCTTATTATAGTGTGAAACGAATGGTAAACACTCAATAAATGTTTTATATTATTTTAGTATATAAATCCATAAATGTAAGTTTGATAATTCCTACAATAACAAAACTGAAAGAATCCATCATTTCCCAATTTTGGCCATTTAACCCTTTTATTCGATTAAATACCTATTAACAATTTCTGCTACTCTGATTATATGCTTATTGCTATTATTTTCCACAAAGAATTAAAGTCTGTTTTTACGATAACATGTTAACTATGAAACTATAAAAATTCCAGTATTCAGGAAAATGCCTCAATAATTATAACTTAACAGACAGCAAGGACTCTTTAGCACCTAATCTCTCTTCACCTTACCTTTGCTCTGCTTGTCCTTTCAGGTGAATGCCAAGTGATCCTTTGGTCAAATAAGTTGGACTGGTCCATTTGTGCATATAATTACACATAATTACTAGCAGCAAGATACTACTTAATAGATAATTTTAATCATACATATCAATGCTTTAAAATTCTAAACATATTCTATTACTAAAATCAACATGAAAAGTCTTATTGTGAAGCCTTCTGAAGGAAGTTGTGTAACTTTATTTTTATACTTTATAATTCCATGGCTTGAGAATTTCCCATCAAATATCTGTAGTTAGCAGAGTATAGAAACAAACTGTGCTAATCAGCCTCTAAAATGGCCCCCAATGACCCCAACATCCTCACATCCATACCTTGTCTAACAGCCTCCCCTTGAGTATCAGCTGGACCTAGTGACTCCCTTCTAACAAACAGAATTTAGCCAAAGAGTAAAGGGATTCCAATTCCAAGATTAGCTTACAATCTTGTTGCCCTTCTCTTGCTCTCTCTCTCTCAGAGCTCCCTCCCACTCTCTCTGAGGGAAGCCCACTGCCACATTACGAGCTGCCCTATGGAGAGAGCCACGTGGCAGTTAACTGTTAACTCCAACCAAGAACCAGTGAAGAACTGTGGAGCCAAGAGCCACATGAGTAGGCCCCGAAGTAGATCCACCATGCATCAGGCCTTAAGAGGACACAACACCAGCTGACATTTTAAGAGCAGCTTAATGAAAGACCCACAGCCAGAAGACCCTGATAAGCTACCCCTAGATTTCGGACCCAAAGAAACTGTGAGATGATAAACGTACATTGTTGTAAGCCACCAAATTTGGGGAGTGGGTAGGAGGAATTTGTTACATAGCAAAAGATATTACGTAAGTGAAAATTTTAACTTAAAATTTTCAGTAAAAATATACATGCATTTATTCCTTTGGAAACAGTACTCCACGTAATTCAAAACTTACTGATCCTATTTTAAAATGTATTTTCTAGTAGGTTTTTCTAACCCTACTTTTGCCTACTTTCATAGTGACTCTCCTTGTTTCAGACACACATACATCTGTGCTGTTAACTAAGTTTTCTAAGAAGTATAGAGACATATGATGACAGAGGTGCTTTTCAGGCAGAATAGCTAAATGTAAGAAAAACTGAAATACCAGGTACAAGTTTTTTTTATATAAACTGGTTTTAAAGTTAATTATAAAAATCAAACAACTGATAAGAACATAAATTCTAAAATTATTTATTCCAAATGACATCAGTAAAAGGTAAGCATGGATATAAAAAGGAAGAAAAATTAGGGGAAAAAAGGATTTAAAAAAAAATTTTTTAAAAAAGAGGAAAAGTAAAACCAAAGTTCATGCACACTGGAAACTATAATAAAGGTTTCAGTCACAAAGCAGGCAATAACAATGTGAATTCTCACTGCTTCCTAAACTGTGTTCAAGGCAACAAAACCATTCATTTCTCTTATTTAAAAAAAGTATTTCTTAATCAAATACCTACACTTTCCAAAACATCTTCAATATTGGCAGAATAGACAAACTTGACTGTAATCAAAAACTCAATCTAAACAGGTCACAGATTGAGCATACAATGACACCTAATCTTTTTGATCTTGGGCCAGAAGACAATGACCTGGAGAGCAAAAGCTTTTCATCCTGTTCCTAATCTACAACACTCATGTCCTCTATTTTCAATTTGAGAACAGCTCAAAAAACTGCCACATACTTACTCTCTTACTTGTCTAAGTATTGCATATAGTATACACTTTAAATGTTACCTTCCCAATGAGGCCTGCCGAGAGAACCCTATTTAAAATTACAGCTACCCATCATCTACCTGTCCTCATCCCCCTTTTTCCTGCTTATTTCGTTTTTTGTTTAGTCTGCCTTTTCACAAGCATCCAACAAAATGTCCACTTAAGGGCTGGAAGATTTATGTGCGATTCTGTCTGTTTTGTGAGAAAGCATTTACTCATACGACCAAAAACAAAAAACAAAAGCAAAAGCACTGAAGAGAAAAAAAATTAAGTTTTCAAGTAGCATTTTCAAATGCTAAATATTTTTCTAAATTTTAAAAAAGTTAACATTTTAAACCAAAACCACAAGAAATTAAGTATTTTATTTTTTTGACTAAGGTTTCCTATTAAACTCATTAAGTTTCCTAATGATGACTGCTAGTCATACTAATATTACCATTTATTTCTTTAGAAAAGAGACACTTCAACAAGAAATATAAATCAAGATGTAGCTATGCTGATCAGGAGGCCCCGAAACAGTCCAAGAACCACGGAACTAACAACTCATTCCTTAAAGTCTATGACACACACCACTCTCTAGATCAGTGCTTCCAATACAAGTTAATTAATCTACACATGTGATGTTAAGTTTTCAAGAAGTTACATTAAAAAGTGAAAAGAAACACATGGTGTTAGTTTTTTTTTTTTTTAAAGATTTTATTTATTTATTTGACAGAGACAGAGACAGCGAGAGCAGGAACACAAGCAGGGGGAGTGGGAGAGGAAGAAGCAGGCTTCCTGCTGAGCCGGGAGCCCGATGTGGGACTCGATCCCAGGACCCTGGGATCATGACCTGAGCCGAAGGCAGTCACTTAACCAACTGAGCCACCCAGGCGCCCCACATGGTGTTAGTTTTATATTACATTTTATGTAATCCGATATGCCCATAATATTATCATTTCCAACAGGTAATATTTTAAAGTTTATGTTTTACATTATTTTTCTCATATTCAAAATTTGAAGTGCATTTTACACTTATAACACATCTCAATTTTAAGTGCCCAACAGCCAAATGCAGCTAGTAGCTACCATACTGGACTGTGGATTTCTAGGTTCTGTAAGGTGCTAACAAAATGTAGACGCATACCTTATTTGCTTTTGAATATTAATATTAGAAGAAACACCAAGAGAAGAATAACATCTGCTTCTAAACATTAAAGCTCACCTATCATACAGAGTTTTAAGGTCTTTTAAGATAAGCTTTACATTTTAACATAAAGTTTTTAGTTCTAACCTTTATTACAAAGTGTTTGGAATTCCACTGAAATTTAAAAGATTCAAGATGAATTCCACTGAAGTATAAATTATATAGCCATGCATGCTTACTTTGTTTGGCACAGTGATAAATGATAACACTTCACACATTTGAGCATTTAATATCTGAGGATGAGGTTAAAAAGATTAAAATAACTTGTAATTCGGGCATCTGGGTGGCTCAGTTGGTTGAGCGACTGCCTTCGGCTCAGGTCATGATCCTGGAGTCCCGGGATCGAGTCCCGCATGGGGCTCCCTGCTCAGCAGGGAGTCTGCTTCTCTCTCTGACCCTCCTCCCTCTCATGCTCTCTGTCTCTCATTCTCTCTCTCTCAAATAAATAAATAAAATCTTAAAAAAAAAATAAAAATAAAAATAAAAAATAAAATAAAATAACTTGTAATTCGAGAAAATATGCAATCAGATACATTTAAATAGGCTGTCAAATACCTGCATAAGCTTAGTTAATCCCTTTCTGTCTATATATTATATGCAAGTTTAACAGATCTTTCCTTGGAGGGTATTTTTAATGATTGAAAAATGTGAATTTTTGCTATTCTTTTCAGATTTAAATGTTTCTGTAATTGTGATATAATAAGAAATATATTTGGTCTTTGTCCTTGGTTCCTGGCACAGAGCTCTTAAAACTCTTGGAATTTCCTGGGCGCCTGGGTGGCTCAGTTGGTTAAGCGACTGCCTTCGGCTCAGGTCATGATCCTGGAGTCCCTGGATCGAGTCCCGCATCGGGCTCCCTGCTCGGCAGGGAGCCTGCTTCTGCCTCTGACCCTCCCCCCTCTCATGTGCCCTCTCTCTCATTCTCTCTGTCTCAAATAAATAAATAAAATCTTAAAAAAAAAAAAAAATCTTGGAATTTCCTGAGTGATATGAGTGTATTTTGCCCCTTTTGATAACACCTGAATTCATGCTGAGAGAGGACTTAGAATGGGGCCTCTAGATCACTTGGAATGGGGCTGGTTAGCAGAAAGACCAGGCGATTAGAGGGATGGGACTTTCAGTCCTGACCACTGAGGAAACTGAGCTCTATAAAAACAAAGAAATCTGTTCCATGCCTTTCTCTTAGCTTCTGGAGTCACCAGCAATCCTTGTCATTCCTTGACTTATGGCTCCATAACTCCAATCTCTGCCTCCACTGTCATAGGGTCATCTTTTCCCCAGTGTCTGTGTCACCATGTGGTGCACTCCTCTCTTATACAGACACCAGTCATATTGGACTAAGGGCCCACACTACTCCAGTATATCCCTGTCATAACTAAGTATATCTGAAATTACCCTACTTCCAAATAAGGTCACATTCTGAGGTACTGGAAGTTAAGACTTCAAAATATGTTTTTTTGTGGGGGACACATTTCAACCCGTAACTTGGGCCTTTACAAAAAAAAGTCTGCCAACACCTGATTTGGAAGAATTAAAACTAAGGAGAAGTAGGTCCAGAAGGGCCACTGAACAGTGAGGGGTTTCAAAGAGGAGAGCTAGGATTCTGTTTTAGACAAACTAACTTCAAAGCAAAAGAGCGAGCCCTCAAAAGATGTCAGGCAGAAAGCAATACATGTAGGTCAGGAATCGACATTGGCTTAGAGATGAGGAATCAAGTGTAGCCTATAAAAGGATAAGCATTAGCAAGGTAAATGTGTTACAGAGCAAGTCAAGAATTAATCTTTAGAGAATGTTACTATTAGGTAACAATGTGATTAGAGAATGTCACTGTTATATAACATTAGATGATAATGCAGAAAAAATGTAATTTAGTATCATATAAACTAAAAGGAAGCATCTCAATCATGACAAATATAAGAAAGAGATTGAAGAGGCCTGAAAAACAACCAGGGGACTTGGCTAGAGTAAGACTCCAACCAAATAAAGAAAACAACTTCTATGGAGAAACTAAGAGGGCCGCCAGAGTGATGCCAGGAGGAAGATGATAATGCTTAAGAAAGAAAACATGATTTATTTGTACAGTGGGTACAGTAGATCATTACATCAGTGACCCCCAATAAACCACATCTCCTGGCATTCATGCCCTTGTATAATCCTCTCCCACACAGACTGTGAGCTTAGCCAAATAACTTGCTTTAAGCCAATTTGATATTAACAGGCACCGGCAAGGCAAGCAGAGGCATGATAAGCACTTTCACACGGGAACTTGTTTTCTTGGAACACTGTCCCCTGAAAGCCAGCTGCCATGCTGTAAGGAAGCCTGAGCTAGATTCTGAATGATTAGAGACCGTGTGGAGAGAGACTGCGAAGGCTAAGAGGTCATCATTTCAGCCCCAGCAGAGCTCCCAGCTGAATGCAACCACAGTGACCTTAGCCCATACCAAAGGGAACAGAAAACGTACCCAGCTGAGCCCAGTCAACCCAGAGGATCAGGAGAAATGATAAACTGTTGTCCTAAGCCACTAAGCTTTGTGGTGGTTTGTAAAGCAGCAATAGATAAAAACTGACATAGTCAGAAAAGGATGTATGTTTGAGAAATGCAAGAACATGAGACTGAGCATTCTTATAAAACTGGGAAGACTTGTATATGTGCATGAGGAAAAAACAAAAAAGGTGTAAATACAAAGGGAAAATTAGAATGCAAAGAGAAAAACTAAAGATACTGAAGATGAAGCTGAGTCACATGATGAATAATGGGAAAATTTAAGAGAATAATAGGGAAAGCTTTCCACCTACTTCATCGCTTTCATCTACTTCAATTCCACCATCTTTGTCATCATCCATTTGTTTATGTATTGTTTGAAGAGCTTCCAGACTGTATCTATCTTCTTCTGTGAAGCATGGTGGGCTCAGTGATAGGCAGGGATCTGAAAGAGAATAAAGGGCAATCACTAACTCACAATACCAAAACATAGACTATATAGTTAAGAGAATATACTTTAAAAGAAAAACAACATATTAAATTTCAGACTAAGTCATACCAACAAGTTTTTACAAGTCTAGTAGAGTCATCGAAAGTATAATACATGAACACAACTCACTAAAAATAAATAATTCAATTTAATGGATATTAAGCAACTACCACCAGTACTGACTTCAGGTTGTCTATATTCTTCCACATCTTGAACCACTTTCTTCTTATCCAACCATTATATTTACTAATTATTTCCCCCTAAAACATAGAAACCCTTCCTTAAAAAAAAAAGAAAAAAAAAAAAAAAACCTAGAAATCACAGAATACAAGGTGCTATTTCTAAAGAATCCAGTTTAATTAAAATGTGAATCCAAGAAAATATAGCAGAGAATACAAGAAAAGGATATATAGAAGAGTCACATACTTAGAAACTTTTTTTTCACTTTTCTATTTAAGAATCAGAGTTCACCCATATGAATACCTTTTAAAATACATCACTTCCTAAATTTAACAAGGAAAAACTGGGGGGAAAAAAGACTGAATTTTTAAAAATCTTATTCCTCATGTTTTCTTTAATATATATGTATTGGTTAAACCTCTTCCTATGGAAAATGGGAATCTAACAATCTAACAATTTAGAGACAATTTAAGGCTTTTCAAAGTTTAAAATCGATAAGTAAAAGTTACTTGTTGACTCAAATAATAAACAGCCCATACACTAAAATGAAAACCTACTGCCAAAACTTCATTCACGCCCAATCTGGCTGACTGGCAGATTGACAAAGTCCAAGGACTTACTTCTACTATTTTGCCAGGTCACTAAAATACCCTTTTAAAATATCATCAGATCCACATATATTTCTAGGATTAGAAATGGCCTAAAAATTTAAAGTGGTTACTAGCATAATAGAAGGGTTAGCCACAGTTTGGTCTTCCCAACTATCGTTAAAAATCTAGTTTATCATTCTGGCCTTTTATAAATTAACTGTCTGATTTTGTACAAATCACGTGTCTTTGAGTCTTAGTTACCACACCTGTAAAATAAAGTAGTCTAGATGTTTACTAAGATCTACTGCAGCTATAATGGCCTAAGAAATAATCTGATTCTGTGCTTAGGGAAAAAAAATTGCAAGAAGCCACTACTAGAAACCAATTAATAATATTTTTTTGGTAAAAGAATAATGCAAATCTGTATTACATCCACGTTCCAGTTGTAACTCATTTGGAGGAGTTAACATTTTTAATAGTTTTAATTCAAAATCTAATTTTAATTTCTTTTTTTTTTTTTTTTTTTTAAAATTTTTTTTTTTTAAGATTTTATTTATTTATTTGAGAGAGAGAGAATGAGAGACAGAGAGCATGAGAGGGAGGAGGGTCAGAGGGAGAAGCAGACTCCCCGCTGAGCAGGGAGCCCGATGCGGGACTCGATCCTGGGACTCCAGGATCATGACCTGAGCCGAAGGCAGTCGCTTAACCAACTGAGCCACCCAGGCGCCCCTAATTTTAATTTCTTTAGTCTTGGAAGAGAAGCAAACAGAAAAGGAAACTTTAAAAAAGGGAACTGAAATCCTAAGGTATGTGACGTGTGTGTATGTGTGTGTGCGTGTATGTGTGTGTGCGCGCGCGTGTGTGTGTGTGTGTATTTAAAACTCTGATCAAGGTTTGCTAAAATCTAAGAACTTGCAGGCACAATGGTCAATTATGATCCCTACTTCACAAAACAACCAGAACCCTGATATGCCTACAAGTTCAAACTCATTTGTACTTATTTTGAATGGATGTGAAGTAAAAGATAAGCAACCAGATATCCTACCATATGGAATAAAGAGGATCTGAATACAATGTGTTATTGCCTCCAGCAGACCTATTTTTTTTTACATATTTTATTTTGCTAATAAATATATGAAGTGACAGTGTTACTGCAACGAGTATACAAGGGTTAGTTAGCATCATTCACTGATTAAATAGGCTTTGTTGTCAACCCTGTCAAATTCTAAAAGTGAATGATGAGGACTCTAAAAACCTTATAAAGCTTTAAAAGAAAATTAGGAGGAACATATGATCTGAAAAAAATTCACGTAAAAATAAAATTGGTATTTTTTTACTTAAATTAACTTATTTAATAAAACACTACCTTTCAAGGTCTGTTTTAGGATGTAACTTCTCCAGGAAGTGTTTCTGTATTATATCTGTACTATCTTCTAGGGATTAGTTCCTTCCCTGAACACTATTCCATCCATTCGACAAATGTCTATTAACTACCTACCATGTGTCAGGCACTGGAAATACCATAGTGAAAAAAGAAGTAAAAATTCCTCATGAGGGGCGCCTGGGTGGCTCAGTCGTTAAGCATCTGCCTTTGGCTCACGTCATGATCCCAGGGTCGTGCGATGGAGCCCCACATCAGGCTCCCTGCTCCATGGGAAGCCTTGCTTTTCCCTCTCCCACTCCCCCTGCTTGTGTTCCCTCTCTCGCTGTGTCTCTCTCTGTCAAATAAATAAATAAAATCTTTAAAAAAAAAATTCCTCATGAAACTTGCCGCATAGTGGGGAAGGTGAGTATAACAAGATAAAAAAGTAAAAGGCAGAGCATGGTAGTGGTTAAGTATTAAGGAAAAGAATAAAGAACAGATATGAAATGGCAAGGAATTTGAAATTTGATTATATTTTATTCTCAAATCATTCAACCTAAGTCCTCATTTGATGTTGTACTTTATTAATCTCTAACTGCTTCATGGGTCATTTTGCCCACACAACTGAGCTTATGAACAAGGCAGAAACCATGTTCTATTTCTCACAATCATAATACCCAGGACTTAGCTAGGCAATTTTGTGTCTCTGATAAATTCTGTTACTTCATATACTAACTAAATCATAAACTTCTAGGCTTCCACACTGTGCAAACCAGTGACAGGCATGAGGAATTAAAGGCCTAATACGAGTATCCTGTACTCAAAGAAAGCTCACAGCCTAGTGAGAAGGGAAGCATGTGGACTACTACATTAGCTTAGGGACCACTGAAAACACTACTTGTAGGGTACAACGAGAGCATGGAGGAAGGGCACCAATACAGACTGGGAAAGAAAAGTCAGATGTTTTCTAGAGGTAACCTTGGGAAGTTTTAAATGACCTATAGTTGATGACTACAGGGAAGGAGAGAACTGCATGCCTGGAAAAAGAAACATCATATGTTCAGTGGCATGAAAAGAAAACGAACATTCAAAGAAATGCCACTAGTTAATATGTCTGGAATACAGAGAATATACGGGAAAAAAAGAGATCAGGTTAAGAGACTGGAAAGAAGAGGCCAGATCTCTAAGAGTCGTTTTCCAAACGAAGCAATTTAGATTTTTATCCTGAAAACCATGAGAAGCGCACAGGGGATTCTCAAGGAGAAGCCTAACACAATCAGATTCATTACAGAAAGATCATTCTGGTGACAGTGGAAAATAGAATGGAGGTAAGGCTGGGAGGCACAGCTGTCAGGAAGTGCTACTGTAATCCTAGCAGCCTGCAATACTCCATGCATCCAAGGAATGGAGGAGGGAAATGATGAACATTGCTCTAGGCTTTGGTGTTTTGCCAAGCTAGAGCAGCAGAAGGAAAGACAGGAGTTGAGGATATAGCAAGAGTGATCCATTTCCCCACATAAAATTTTATCTCCTTTCGGCACAGTGACTTAAGGACTAGAAATCTAACTTATAGCTGAGAATTCTGAACCCCACTACCTGTTCTAAAGTCTTTTTCATTTCTTTCTCAATTGTTTCCCTTCGAGGTTAATTCAGCACAAATGATCATTTTAACTCAAATTAGCTGACTTAAATTTCTTTTCAAATACACAAACTGTTACAAAAGATCTGTGCATATAATGAATCTGGTATAAGGGTTTCAAAGGCAACTGCTAAAATGCCAAAATGGTTCTCCTTTGCCAACATCTCCTTGACATCTACGTTAGCTATATCCAAAATGCACCAGCGCGTATCATGTATTCCATAGCCAGAAACATGTTTCTTAGATATCGAAACAGAATTCATTTGTTCAATTAAACATGATATGGAGTGCCTGTAATGTGTCAGACCCTGTTCTTGGTGCTGGACATCCACATAACAATTAAGACAAACTTCCTCTGCTCGGTGCCCTCACTTTGTATTAAATGCAGCATGATGTGATAAATCTTTTTAGCATTATACCCTGAGCATTCCTTTCTTTTCTCTGAATCAAGAAGAGCACTTTCTACTGAGGAAAAAGAAATCAGCTGAAACAGAATAAAACTTAACCGAAGTCAGCAAACAACACCACTGTTAAATTCCAACTTGTTCTCCTCTACTCAAAGCCAAACAAATGCTCGGTTTGATTCTGCAGAAATAAAGCTGAATGAATTAAAATGACTTCACCCAGGGAAGCCTGTGTGGCTCAGTCAGTTAAGTGTCCGACTCTTGATGTCGGCTCAGGTCATGATCTCAGGGTCATGAAATCAAGCCCCACGATGGGCTGTGCTCCACGTGGAGTCTGCTTGAGATTCTCTCTCCCTCTGCACCTCCCCACTCTCTAAAATAAATAAAATCTTAAAAAAAAAATTTTAAATAATTTCACCTAATAAGAAACACCTATTACAGGTGGCGCCTGGGTGGCTCAGTCGTTAAGCGTCTGCCTTCGGCTCGGGTCATGATCCCAGGGTCCTGGGATCGAGCCCCGCATCGGGCTCCCTGCTCAGAGGGAAGCCTGCTTCTCCCTCTCCCACTCCCCCTGCTTGTGTTCCCTCTCTCGCTGTGTCTCTCTCTGTCAAATAAATAAAAACAAAATCTTAAAAAAAAAGAAACACCTATTACATTCTAGAAACCAATGGTATTTTCTGTACATAACTTAATCCTTACAACCCGGTGTGAGACACATATTTTCTCCATTTTTCAGATGAGGAAAGGAGGTTCATGAGTAACATGCTCAAGATCACATCCCCAGAAATGGCAGAGCTAGGATTCAAATGAAGTCTTCAGGACTCCAATCCATGCTCCAATGTCAATATAATGAACGTAAATAGGCCAGTGTCCCCAACATCAGAGGAGAATAAAGTACTGCTACCACAGATACTGCCAAGACCTGAGGAGCTGAGAACACCAAGAAGCATAAATGTGTCCCACAGAAGGGGATCACTAGACAGTCCATGAATGATACTGAGAATCTAGAATATAAACCTACACTTCCTACATTACCTTTCTTTTTCATAACATCTTCACCTCAATTCACACTCCCCGTGAACAAACCTTAGTAGTAAGTTTATTACCACAGTGACTGATATATTTGTTGAATGATTTAAATATACATAAATATTAGAAGCCAAATAAATGAACTTCTGAATACAAGTTATTTATCTAGCAAATATATAGATGCCAGACTCTAGGTTAGAAGCCAGGTATACAAAAAAGTAAAACAAGTAAATAAAGTTAAATATGACAAGTGCGATGACAGACATATAATAAATATATAATGGTGGCAAAACTAAGGGAGTAGGCCTGTCTACATGAATAGCAAGAAAAAATTCAAGGAGAAGTGCTCTTCACATTTCTTCTTAAAAGATGAGCAAGTGTTCTCTAAGAAGACAGGCATACGCAGGGACATAATCTCCTAATAGTTATTATACTAACAAAATAATGATGACAATAACTACTAATTATAGAGTGTCTATTATATCCAACTATATCTATATTATATATTATACATTTTGCTTTCCTAGAAAGTAGGCACTATTATTCTCATTTAATTGGATAACTAAAAGACTGGCAATATCAGTGAGGGCCAGATTATGGAGGACTTATTCTAAAGTGAGCATAAAGGAGAAAAATCTTAATAAATATTAAATTACTCACTGAAAGCTCCTACTTATAGTTTCCTTGGCCTGCAAAGCTCTTTCTCCCAAATCCGTCCACAGCTGGGTAACTCCCTTCATTCAAACTCAAATGTTCCTCCTCAAAGGCCATCTTACTTCCCTATCTAAAACAGCTTCACTTTGACTCCGTGTGCTGTATTGTTCTTCATAGCACTGTATCACAGTGCACTATGTTATGTATTCACGTATATCCTTACTGCCCAATTCCCCCACTGTAATGCAATCATGAGATTACAGGCTTTTGTTTTGATCAATGAGCTTTCCTGAGTGCCTAGAACAGTGTCTGGCTCACAGCAAGTGCTCAAAAAACGTTTACTGAATCACTAACCTAATTGGTTTTTCAATACAAATGTTTGAAAGAGAAAAACTTTTCAAGAAATTACATGGCTGATGAGAAAACTAAGATGTAGAAAATGACAACAAAACTTCTTACCTCTTTATGACACTAATATTAAATCGACCTAATTAGTAGAAATCTATTAACATTACTTCTCCAGTTAAAACCATTCAGTGGCCCCCTAAAACCAAAAGTCTATTTATTCATTGTCAAATATTACTGTTTAAATATTTATTGAACAAAATATAGAACATATTATGCAAAAATAATCGAGGGAAACTTTAAAATAGATCTTCCTTGAGGCTTTTACACTCATGATAAAGATGAAACTTCATGGGGGAAAAGACTAAGCCAGTTTTATTACTATATATTATTACTTATATATATATTATATGTATATTACTATGATACATAATGACACCTAATAAATAATGATGCCTGAATTTTACATGCAACCCATTACATTTTTGGTGGCATTAGGAAAGAGAAATTGGATTTTAATAAGTGGGGTTAGAAAAAAGAAAAAAGCAAGAACTCAAACAGGAACTAAGAGAGCTCTGGGACCGACAAAGCCTCGTTTGGCTAACTGAATGGTTCTCCATGAGGGTGCCACTCAGTGCTCTGCCCGTCTCCCTCACACTCACCTCTCTCCACACTGCTGCTATGAACATGCAGGGGAGGGGTGTGGAGCCCAAGAACGTTAAGCAACTAGAATGCTCGGGCCAGTCCCACACAGCAGAGAACAGCCTCGTCCTCGGCTGTGCCAACAGTCCCCCAAAGAGAGGAAGAAAACACTAGCAACTGCTGGATGGAGGAGCAGCGGGGTATGAATCTGGAAAGACAGCCTGGAGCTGTCCTCCACTGAAGGACAACGAATCTCTGAAAGAAGCAACTGATGATTTTTAAGTAGGACTGTGACATAATGACAAATGTAACAGAGAGAAATCACAACTTATATTTTGTGTAGTGCTTTCAAGGTCAAAATATGCTTTCCCATATAGTCGGTTTTATTTTAATCTGGAGAAGAAACTGTAGCTTTAGTTTACATGCTTGTTACCAATGAATGTCTGTTCCAACAGTCCAGGCAGGAAGTAACAGAATATAAGCCACAATCATGGCAGTGAAGATAGAAGACAGAAGAAAGACTAAAGTGACAACTGAGCGCAGTCAAAGAAAGGAGACAAATATGATTGACATTTCAGACCTACAAGTCTAGGTTAAAAAAAAATAAGGCTGAGCCCGACCAAACACAGTTACAAAATGTGTTAAATGGGATTCCATTCAGCCTTCCATATTTAAGAGGAATAAGTATTTATGCCATATTGTGTATTTTGTCCTCCCATTCAATCGATACATATAGGGAATATGGTTTGGAAACCTCAGAAAACAAGAGCTTCAGAAATAACTGAAGCTGAAAAAGTAAATCCAGTCTTTAGAAATAGTTTCCCTCCCATAATACCCTTAAGGTCAGCAAATTTCATGCAGAAAAGAACTAAGAAAGGGAGCCAGCCGACTCTTAATCACAAACCAATGACTCTAGCCCATTAACAATGTGCAACATCATATACTGCCAAGAACTTGGCTTACCTTACGGGCAACTATTTATGCATCTCGTGATTAGGATTTTCTTAATTACCACCACTGAGAGAAATTCTTTAAATAAATATTGTTTGTATTTAGTACTTCCATTAACAGTTCAAACATTTATCAAATTAAATACTCCAATCTAAATATTTTGAGATTAAATGTTCTCTAAAATCTTCAGAGATAATTCCTTGGTATCATTTTTCAATAAACTAAAGATACGATTCAAACTCAAAATAAAATTCTCTCTTCTGATATCCTCTTTAGGGTGAGACTGTCTTATGTCCCTTACATTTCCAGTGTCTAGCCTACCACCAATACCTAGCATATAGCAGGATTAATGGATGTTTCTCAAAAAATCTAATAAATAAATAATAAAGGCCAGTGCATACTTTTTTAGAGAGAAGTTAGTTTCAACCCATTATCTATTATATTATTTGGTATATAGTAGATATTCAAAATATGCTAGCATTTATTAAGAGCATATTACATGCCAGAACAACAAATGAGAAAGAAAAAGCTGTAACTGATATACAAAATGCTATATACCAGAATGCTATAAAAATGCAGGTGGAAGACTCCAGAATCTCTAATATTTACTTGTACAATTAAAGTTCACCAGTTAAAGGAAACAAACCTTACCAATAGAGGGCTGAGAAACCACTGCAGATGCACCTAATTATGCCGTAAGTGTTACAATAAACAGGAAATAAAGGGCCTTTACTTTAAACCCCTCCTGACTGATGACTGCCTCTTGGAGCTCTGAATCTCTTTAATCACTGACTTTGTATAAAAAAGTACCTATTAAAATTAGTCTCTACCCTTATAAAAAGAAAGAAGTTTCCCCTGATTGTTAGCTAAAAATTTCCTTTAAAAAAAGGTGCCTAGTTCAAATATACCTTCCAAATGTTTTAAATAGACCATCCGATACAAACTCACTCACTGAGGTCCCTTTGCACTTTCCAGGAACATTTTTCAGTTTACCATCTTCTGATTACTTCACTTCCACTTATTCCCCCACCCACAAAAAGCATCTTGTCCTTGCCACCTCAGTTCCTGCTCATCTCAAAGAGCCTCTTTAAAGGTAGAAGACAAAAGAGAATGCCTCTGCCTTAAAACTATCTTAATACGAAATTCACTTACCAACACATCCCTCATCCAGAAAGTATCTACATTTATATTCATGGTTAACCAATATGTTCCTTCAATGTATTTAAATACATGAGGGGTATTTACGCAGCTGTATTTCTCTCTGCATTCATTGATAGCTGCCTCTTTCCATTGTGCTTTATAAGTTCCTAGAAAGCAGTAATATATCAGTTTATAACATTAGCTACATCTATCATATGTGGGAAAATGCTGAGTAGGCACAAAAAAAGAAAAAAAGTAAACAAGTGCATTGATTTATTCCCAGGATACCACAAACACTAGCATTTCAATTAGCAGCATTATGTGCACAGAATAGTGCAATAATTGTGTTGTTTGGAGGGAATATGGTAACTCAACGTGACAACCAGAACACTGTGAATGTACCTAATGACACTGAATTGTGTACTTAAAATGGTTACAACTTTACGTTATATGTATATTTTACACAATAAAGAAAAAAAGCTGTAGCCAAACACAAGCTATAGAGAGCAAAGATCATTAATACTATCTTACCCTATCAACATTTTGAAAGAGAACATTGTTGTTACTGCCTGGCATTGATCCAATAGCAAGACGCCCTTTCACTTCTCTCACAGAGCAAGAACTTAACAACAACCACAGAAAATAAAATTAGTATCCCAATTTTACAGAAAGAAAGGTTGAGGAGTTTGTACAAGGAAAAGAATTTTTTTTTTTTTTTTTAAGATTAATTTGAGAGAGAGAGAAAAGCGGGGGGTTGTGAGGAACTCAAGCAGACTCGGCACTGAGCACAGAGACCAGCACGGGGCTCTATCTCAGGAACCTGAGATCAGACCTGAGCGGAAACCAAGAGTCAGAAGCTTCCAACCAACTTCATCACCCAGGCCCCAGGAAATTCATTCGCATCCTGCCGCTTACTGTACAACCTCAGGAAAGTCATTTAACTTCTTTGCCTTAACTTCCTGATCTGTAGAATAGGAATAATAGAGAGCAACTTTTGCCAAGTTGATGTTAGAATTAAATGAGACATCTACAGATAAAACACCTAACACAGTGTGTGGCACATATTTGGAACTCAGCAGACAACACTCAGTAGATAACTACTACTATTATCCAGAAAGGTGACGGCATTAGCTAATCAATGGCACAAGACCAAGTCTCCTGCAATTGCAGTCCAGTCTTTCTATGCTATTACTATCACCTTAACAGATATCAAAAACATCATTTTTTCTAAATTAGACTTAACTCTAAATATCTTTTGGTTGATTCTAAAATCAAACAGACCCTAAAAGACAAGGAGAGAAGATAAAGAGGGAATAGAGCATTTATTGGGTAACATATGCCAGGTGCTTTACTTGGTTATCTAATTCAACTTCTCTCAACAGCCATGTTGGGATCATGCTTCTTCTTTCCATGATGAATAAAATAAATTTGCAAATTCTCATATGCAAAGCAATATGCCCAAAGTCAAAGAGCTGGTTAACTATTTTGTTGAAATTTAAAAGAACTTTATTTTTCCCCATCTCCCATAATACGTCAAAAGAAAAAGACTTCCTATTTCTAAAAATACCCCAAAAGGATATTCTGAAAGCAAATTCCAAAACAAGAATTCTAAAAGCAGGTTCATTAAAAGCAGTACTTACTATAAGTTATATTTCACTCAATGAAAGAGCTAAGCACCAGGCATACGTGCACTCATGAGGGTAGTCACAGGAGAGAAACGAGGCCACAACCAGACACTTGATAATTAGGATATTCGTAAATCAAATATTTCTAAATTGGGAAATGCCTATACAATGTAGAAAGAAACCACCAGCCAACCCCTTCTCTTATGGAAATCACCTCCAAAAACAGATGGCCACTGGCTTTGTTTTGTTTTGGCAAGGGGAAGTCTCATAAAACCCTCCACACATTAAAGGTTTACAACTTCAGCTTCCAACACACAGGGTTCCCAATTAAAAACATGTAATTACAAAGCTTACTGAAATCTTTATTGGTAATTAAAACATCAAAGCAGAAAATATTATAAAGGCATCTCTGAATTTTGAAGAAAATATCTTCCCAGAATTTTTTTAAAGCCTCTTTTTTCCCCCCTGAGGTTTTGTGAATTTTTATTTGCTAATAAATACTGACCACCTACCATATACCAGATTCTGTTGTCATTGCTCTTAACATATTAATTCTAATTTTTACATTAAAAATGAAACATATTTATTACTATCTATATTTTTAAAGTAAGCAAACAGATTGAGATAGTTAAGTCACCAAAAGACAGTCTGCATTGTACATTTATATTCATGGGGTCAGATCCACTAACTGTTGTCCTGCACTGCATATCTACTTAGAGTTGTGGGTAACATTCATAAGCACTGTCAGTTCTACATGGATGAACCATGGAGATTAAGCATATCAGTGCAAAGAGATCCTGAAATAACTGAGTACATACTAACATTTTAAGTATGAACTCAAAAAGAAAGTAAACCTGGTATGGAAAAACTTGTAAGACCAAAGGTAACAGCTCTCCTGGTTCACCACTGCAGCCCTGGAGAGAGACAGATCTACATCTATATCATCTTTCTACACCTATATCTAACGTTCTCAATTAAAAAGGCCAACAACAGGGCTTCTGGGTGGCTCAGTGGGTTGAGTGTCTGCCTTTGGCTCAGGTCATGATCCTCGGGTCCTGAGATTGAGCCCCACCTCGGGCTCCCTGCTCAGTGAAGAGCCTGCTTCTCCCTCTCCCTCTCCCCCCAACTCGTGTGCTATCTCAAATAAATAAAATCTTTTAAAAGATAAAAATAAATAAAAAGGCCAACATCAAGGGATGTCAATTTTATCAGAAAAATTGTTCTTGTTTTTGTCAATGTTTGTTTCTTTTGTTCCTTCATGTCAGATGCCCATATCCCATACCTTTCATTTCACTCACTGCTTTTGTATACCCTAAGAATTCCATTGATCATTTTCTAATGCTAAGATATTCACAGACAAAACAGCCTCTTTAAGACATCCAAAAGCTCCCCCCTCCCCGCAAAAAGGACATCCAAAGCAGCAGAGAGAAACTGGAGATGTCAGCATTTGTTAAGGAGCTTGTAAAGGGCCTCATGCAAAAAGCAGAATCAGGTGAAGCATCTGTTTATTAGTTTATGAGCGAATTGGCAGCTAATTCTAAAGGTCATTAATTAATTTCAGCCTCCAATATAGTCTTTTCTATCTATCTTTAACATGATTTTTCACACCATATAATTCTAACATCTTTTTCTGCTTTGAAATACCTAAGTAGGGGCGCCTGGGTGGCTCAGTTGGTTAAGCAACTGCCTTCGGCTCAAGTCATGATCCTGGAATCCCAGGATGGAGTCCCGTGTGGGGCTCGCGTGGGGCTCCCTGCTCAGCAGGGAGTCTGCTTCTCCCTCTGGCCCTCCCCCCCCATGCTCTCTCTCTCTCAAATAAATAAAATCTTAAAAAAAAAAAAAAAAAGAAAGAAAGAAACAGGTAAGTAGAAGGCATTGAGTTCAGAATTACAGAGGTTACTGGAGATTCCTCACATGTAGCCAACACTGTTTCTAACCAGTATGGCAAACATAAACACTTCCCAGAGGAACCTCTGTTCCCTAAAAGTTTTACTTCAGCTCTTCAGTAGTAATGATGTGCTGTCATCAACAAATCAACTTTCAGGGGTTCTCTCTAAACACCAGAATTTACTGAAGATAACACTGAAAGTAATTAAATTATTTAATCAATATATCAAAATATATGCACACAAATTAATACTGACCTTCCTAGTCAGAGATTTCTCCCTTACATACACTTATGTACACTTTCTCCAACAACGCTGCCACTGTCCAAAACTCAGGGCACTCATGACTCAACTAAAAGAATTAGCCCCAAAGAATGTGCAGTGTTTTCTGCATATTCTTTAAAATGGTATATTTCTGCATATTCTTTAAAATGGTATAATTTCTTCCACTTAGTGTAGATTTAAACTTTAGAAACTGCTCAGGCAATCAACCGGAACAATGTCATTTCTGCTCCAAACAATGTACCAGGTGCCAGTAAAGAAAAAGATTTTCTCATATGGTCAAATTTCAATTCATTAACCCTCAAACTTACTTTTACTTTATATTTTTTGGAATATGCCATTAATACCTTAAATTATTTTAAATAATTGTAACCTAAAAAATAAATGCATGATAATGTAAGTTCCTGGAGGAAGAGTATTAAAAGATTTAAAAAACTGGCCTAAATATAGTCAACTGAGCCAGATATTTAGCAATTCAATACAAAGATAATATAAATTTTCATTTATCAAGATATGGTAATTCCTTTATTTCATAAATTTTCCAAATTTTCATTTCTTAATTTGAACTAAAACCATTATAAATAATTGATTTAATTATGTGTCTTGTTCATATTCCCATCACCTAGAATACCACCTGGAACAACAGCAAACACTCACGTACTTACTGGATGAGTGAATCAACATAGAAACTGAATGAGTGATCATGGATTAAGCTGATTTATATTTATTTATATTTGCCTAGCTTAATTATACTAGAAAATTTTCATTTTTATATAGAACAATCAAATCAACAAAAAATAACCAAACCACTGAATGTGACAAAGTACCAAGCACTTCAGCTGACAATAACACCATTCTTATAACTGCTCAAGACAAAAAACTCTAAGGTTATTCTTTTTTTAAAAAAAGATTTATTTATTTGAGAGAGAGAGAGCTTGCGCATCAGAGCACACGAGTGGGGGGAGGGACAGAGGGAAAGAATCTCAAGCAGACTCCCTGCTGAGCGCCAAGCCTGATGCAGGGCTCAATCGCATGACCCAGAGATCATGACCTGAGCTGACACTTAACCAACTGAGCCACCAGGCACCCCTAAAGTCATTCTTGACTACAACTCTCACACACATAATATCCAACCACAAAAAATCTGTTGCTTCTACCTTCGAAACATTATCCAAACTCTGCCCCATTCAGAGACACCATCACCTCTCGTGGAGACTACTGTTCCTCACCCTTTAAAGTCTTCTCTCCCTTCCTTTCATAGCGAAATCCATGGTCACTTATTATAATTACTCCCCCGCCAACACACTCAAGTCCCTGGCCCATTTCTCACTATATTACACTTAGTTAGCAAAGTCATAACCATGGTAAAAATCTAGTTCTCCACCTACTCTGTCCCTACAACCCATGCATCTAAACATGGCTGAGCATGGTGCCTTAAGTCCATAACAAGCCTCAACTGCACCCTTAACTTGACCAGGCAATTATACTCTAACTCCCAGGTCAATTCACACTCCTACTCTACTTCACACTTTCTTGATCCTCACCCTCAGTGCCTTCCCCTCATCCTCATTCACAGCAAAGACTCTGCTTTCTCTACTTCAGCGGAAGAAAAAGAAAAAAAATTACACAAATCATTCAGAAGGGAACTTCTGTAAACTCACATCATGCACTGGACAACCTCCCAATACCTACACCTCAAACTGGGTCTCTTGCCTGTAGCCACAGATGAATTATCCAAGTTTCTACATAATGCCAATCCCTACATTCATGAACTAAATCTCATCCCATTTGGCCCCTCAAGAGCACTGCTCCAGAAATTCACACTTAACATTTTGCTGTCAATGAAGCACTACGATCAGAATATATTGTTTTTTCCTCTCCCCACTCTTGAAAAAAAAAGGGGGGGGGGGGGGCAAAACATTCTCAACTCCACTGCATTACTACTCCATTTCTTTGCTACCCTTTATAGAAAATCTCCTTGAAAACATGGTTAACTTACCATCTCCAATTTCTCTCCTTCCTTTCTGTCTTAAAATATGCTCCCATCAGGCTTGAGCACTCACCATTCCACCAGAACTACCCTGGTCAAAATCACCAGTAATCTCTACCTTACTAAATCCAATGGTCAATTCACATCGCTCCTGTTTCTTGGCCTACCAGTAATCATCTGCCACAGTTGATCATTCTCTTTATTCAGTTTCCAGGACAACATAATATTCTTGTTCTCCTCCTCACTCACTGCTTCTCAGTTTTCTCTTCCAAAGCGTATGAGGAAATTGTGGGGGATAATGGTTATATGGTTACTTTGACTGTGGTGATGGTTATACAGGTGTATACATAGGTTAACACCAAACCACACTTTAAATAGGAACCATTTATTATATGCCGATTATACCTCAAAAAGATGTTTAAAAAAAACCTGTCAGTTTTCATATACCATTCTAGTCTCTATGACTGCTCAGAGATCATGAAAATAAGATAATTAGTTGTTCTTAACCCTTAGAATGAAAATATTCTGGCCACTGAGAACAGTTAGTTCCTTTCTCATCCTATTCTCTCTTAATAACTTGTATCTACCATTTCCAATCAATTATTTTCCTAACAAAAGAGAGAATACAATGGGGGGTGAAGAATCTGACTTTCTTGTCATCTATTATCATTACAGGATCAGAAATAATCGCTGCCTTGTTTTTTTCTCTGAACAGAATATTCCAAAATGCCTTTTATTATTCTTAGCACTCTCTACAAGCCTCAGTGAAACTTGGCCTTCAAAATTATGAACACAGTTGCCAGAGATCTGTGCCACTTTCTTATTTACTATCACTTATATGTCTTATCTCCTATCTTTTCATAATTTTATATCCCTGTCTTAGTTAACATCTATCTATATCAGGTATTTTAATAAATACTAATTAGAAGTAATTAAGTAAATAAGTAAAATGGTACTTGAAGCATATTAAGAAATAAACTCATTAAAATATTTTACAAAAATCAAACACCTATGTGTTGGGGGAAAGGGTGTATGTGTGTAAAATAGGGAGCTAGCAAGAGTTCATGAAAATTAAATGTTCAAGGAGCCACTATATTTATGTCACAACTCATTTAGCAAAATTCATTAGCCAGAGATTCAGGAAGACATGGCTGGGACTGAGTCAGATTTGTCTTTTGTATAATTACGCAGTATTGCACAGTATATATGCAGTAGCTGCAGAATGTGGTTTCAAGGACAGCAGATTGGAGGCAGGGAATCAAGTAATTTTATCTCAAGCAATGAGGTCTAAACTGTAAGGCTGTACTAATGAGGTGAGAGAGAATGAGGGAGATTGCATAAATATTACAAAGTAGATTTTACTAATTCCTGGAACTCTCCACTCTTTCCACTAGAATATGCATTAAATAGAGATGTCATCAACAGGAAAAGATCTTATTTGTTATCAGGCATAAAGGTAACTACAATTTTTCCTTTGTATTTTATAATTTTAGAGAAAGATACATCCAGATACATACATTTCTAAATGATTAGATACTGAAAACTAAACTCATATTATTATAAGCTCTCTTATTATTATTAATTTTTTTGGCCCCATTAACAACAGGAAGACTGTTCTTACAGATAATCCAAGAAAACTCCACCTACCACATGACAGATTGGAACACTGCAACAGCTCCCTTCCACCTCAGGATATGAGGAAAAAACATGAAGCAGGTGGCATCAAATAGGTACAAATTGGCCAATAAGGACATGTTGTCAAAAAGACAGACAATCACTGCATTCTTTCTGCATAGAGAAGTCCATCCGACATTTCTAAGAAATGATTTAGAATGATCTAGAATGCAATGAAAGAAGTCATTCATAAAATGGTGCTGATCATTTTAAGTAATACTAGCTTTGCTTCCTGAAATGATGTCACAGTGTAGATCCTATACTGAAAAGTCTTACATATTATTACCATAATCCAGGCATAAATTTAGATTCCATCTAAGGAAACAATTCTGTCACTAAAAGATATGATTTCTATCCTAAATGTGGCTATACTCTTAAC
Source organism: Neomonachus schauinslandi (assembly GCF_002201575.2). Classification (NCBI taxonomy): domain Eukaryota; kingdom Metazoa; phylum Chordata; class Mammalia; order Carnivora; family Phocidae; genus Neomonachus; species Neomonachus schauinslandi. The sequence continues at coordinate 182,174,825 of NC_058404.1, forward strand.
AAGAGCGAAGTTCTTTGCAGACCAGCATTGGGTCGATCTTCTAAATACAGACTTTTCACTCTCACTATTTTGACAGGGAAGAGAAATGAATGAGAACAACATCTGTATATATTGTCTATTAAAGGCTCAAATCCAGGTCACCCCGTCCATCTCTCCACCACTGCCATCAGAGATAACCTCATCACTCCCCCACAGCCTTCCTCTAATGGTGTCCCTACCTCTAGGACCACCACACTACAGATGTGCCCTATTTTACGGCCACCGTATCTTTTTAGAATATGCAATGGTCACGTCACCGCTCCTGCTGAAATCCTTCAGGACCTCCCAATCCCCCAAAGAATAAAGCCCAATCTCCAGAGCATGAAACACAAGACACAATCTGATCTCTGAAGAATCACTTCACCAGGGATTCACCTTCTCTGTAAAGCCTTCCTGACCTTCCTAACAGATATTTCCAATTCTCTAGTCTTTTTTTTTTATTGTTATGTTAGTCACCATACAGTACCTCACTTGTTTTTGATGTAGGGTTCCATGATTCATTATTAGTGTCTAACACCCAGTGCTCCACTCTTAGAGCAGTTTATGCATAACTATTATAACAGCAAGGAGCTCTGCTTATCAACCGGCATTCTCCCTAAACAATCACACCACCACGAATTCTAGTCAGACCTGAGCTCAAATCGCAATTCCACTATTTATTAATTATGTAATCTTTAAACATTTTTTTTAAAGATTTTATTTATTTATTTGAGAGAGAGAATGAGATAGAGAGAGCATGAGATGGGGGAGGGTCAGAGGGAGAAGCAGACTCCCTGCCAAGCAGGGAGCCTGATGCGGGACTCGTTCCTGGGACTCCAGGATCATGACCTGAGCCGAAGGCAGTCGCTTAACCAACTGAGCCACCCAGGCGCCCCAACTACGTAATCTTTAGCAAACCTCTTAACACATTTGGTTCTCTGCTACCTCAGTTGCAAAATTAGCATAAAATATTCACCCTCATTCACTAGCAATGAAAAAATATAAAGAATAACACAGTTCTAGAAAGCCTGTAGAATCATAGTACAGCTAACAACATCCATTAAATCTAAAAAAGAAATTAACATTTATTATATAAAGGAACTAAACCTCCTCGATGTCAGATGTAAGTTCTACCTCTGTGATAAGGATATAGCTGATGAGTTTTACTTAAAGAAAATGTCCTGTTTTTCAGGAAAAAAAAAAAAAGTCATATGCCTGTAACAACTAAACTAACATTAAATCTGACCTCTAACTTTAAGACAACAAAATTATAATTAGTTTTACATAAATGCATAGTGAATATCATAGAAATTAGTACTTAAAAAAAAAGAACACAGCCTCAATTCCCAGAAACATTTTATTCAAAGTAACTATTGACAAATTTAGTATTTCATGGTATTACCTCAAAAAAAATACAAATGTGATCAAAATGACTTAAGTAAAATATTTAAAAACTCAGTGAAAATATGGGACACATATTTTCTACGAAGACATTTGGGATTTTAGAAGTCCCTCATCAACCCTGGGATCCTCCCTTCAATATGTCCCCAGCGTCTCACCAGTTCCCAGGGAAGAGACTTTCTGGAAGAGGAAGGGTAAGAAGGGAAGAAAAGAGGAAATTCTTCAATGAGAGCAGACAGCAGAAATGGAGGTAAGGGTCACCAAGTGAAAGGTGTGCTGAACCTTACAGGGGCCACGGGAGGGGAGGAGTGCGGTGCGGCCTGGCATCTCTAATATACGGCCAGTGAGAAAAAGGGAGGAAAGAAGTCCCCTCCTGGATATGAGACACTACAAATACTACATAATATACTGAATTTTCAAAACTCAGTAACAAACCTCCTCATTATTAACTTAAGAATTTGAAGGAAACTATTTCTTTTTGAGCCTACAGAGAGAATAAGGAATCAAGTAGATAAATTAGATTTCAAGGAACCATCTTTTGCAAACACAGTTTGAAAGATTTCACATTAAATGCAAGGTAAGATTTTACTAAAATTATACTGAAGCAATGGTTTTTAAAGTAAAATTCCAACTGAATTTCAAGTACAAAGTTATGTGGCAACTACACAGGGCCTTACTTCTTACTGTATTAGATGAATTTTAATCCCTGAAAAGTATAACAAGGCTCTCTTTGTCTAAATTCTGGGGGGGGGGGGGGGGGGGAAATCAATAACTACTTTGACAGCACTTTTAATTACGGGTAACTTAAACTAAAATCTTAAAATTCCTTTTTCTCCCTCATGTCACATGTACTTTTCTCCCCAACCTCTTAAGAATGATACACTCAACTGTGTACCTAAAGAAGTTCAAGTTTCTCTCAAGTACCTAGTATTCAATTTGCAGGAAGACAAAATAGAAAAAGCTTAGTGATTTGGGAAACAGGAAGTCTGAACTTTGCACTCAGCTCTGCCCATACACTTGTCACTTCTACTTCCTATAAAATGGAGGGACTTAAACAGATCTCAAAGGTTCCTCCAACTCTCTAAACTTTCTTTGAACACTTCACTTATAGTCACTATCTTCAAAACCTTTCATTTATACAGCTTATGGTTTATAAAGCATTTTTCAGTTTAACCTCATGAAAACTATGTGAAGTAGCTATTTGTTTTACAAATGAGGGATCTGAGGTCCAGAAATAAAAGATATACTCAAGATAGGAACTGGCAGAGCAGAAGTTGAACTTAGGTATCTGGCTGAAAGTCCTCTAAAGAGTCCTCAAAGATTCGTTATTCGGAAATCTTACAAACTTAAGAAGCTTAAAACACAAATCTAAACTGTATTAAAGAAATAAAGTAACCTATTTTTCAAAATGTAATAATATTCAAAATAAATGTAATTATTTACAAACAAAAAGTATGTAGGCTATACCTCAAAAACTGAAGACAAAACAGTTTAACTCAAAATAGTCAGTAAAAAATATTAATCAGCAACTGAATTTTTCACTTTTAACTACTAGCCTGTTACCACAGGAATATACTACTTTTACCTTACCATTCTTCAAAGAACTAAAAACTACACCTTTTGCAAACACAAAAAATTTTCCCCACAAAGAAAATTCCTAGCCCAGATGGTTTTATAAGTTCTAGAAATAATCAAGAAAAAGGAATTCCACTCTTAAAACTAACTCATATAGAGAACAGAAAGAAAAAACTTCTCCTAAACTCGCTTTATGAGGATAGCTTAACACTAGAACCAAAACCAAGAAAATAATACTAGAAATGAAAATTATAAAACCAGCCTCACTTGTGAACATAAATGTAAAAATCACAATTAGCAAATTAAATTCCATAACCTACAAAAAAGGATAATATTACATCATGATAAAGTTGAATTTATTTTAGGAATCGAAGACTGGTTTAACATTAGAAAATCAATTAATGTAATTCACATTAACAGATTAAAGGTAGAAAACTCAAATGATCATGGGAACAGATGCAGAAAAGCTGTCCATAAAATTAGACATTAATGCATGATAAAAGGTATAGCAATATAAGGGAATATCTTTGATAGAGAACCTGTAGCAAACTACATTGTTAATAGTGAGATACTGAAGGGTTACCTTTAAGGTAATGGACAAGAGAGGGGTTGCATTATCCCACTTCTATTAAAATAGTACTGGAGTGCTATACTACTACAGTGAGGAAAGAAAAAGAAATGAAAGATATAAAGACTTGAAAAGCAGAATTAAAAAACTGTCATCTGCAGATGATAAAATCTGAAAATAAATTTAAATAAACAAGAATTTAACATGGTTGCTGGATTAAGAAGATCAATGTACAAAATTCAGTTGTATTTCTAAACACCTACAAACAGAAAGTGAAGTTTTAAAGAAAATGTCATTGAAAAGCACCAAAAACCTTTTTTTAAAAATCCACAAATTCAAATTAATACACAAAGAAAATGATGGAGGACAAAACATTTCACTGGTGTCTTCTGTAGATTGCTTGGGCACGAAGTCACTGCTCTGAGAACTGATAAATAAAGAGGTGAGGGGCAGTGCTGAATTGGGCATTTTTCCTGCTCTTCCTGTATGAACGCATTTCATGAAAACCAAAACGGTGATAAATGTTCTTGAAAGTTCAGCAAACAAAAAGAAAGTCCAGGAAATAAATGCAAGAGTAACTAAATTGAGAAATCACCATTCTACAACCCCAAATAAAATCTGAATGTAGGCAACACACATTAATGGAAGCCATAACCATTAAGTAAAAAAATGGAGAATTATTAAATGTAGGGATAGGACTGACAATACCTGAACCAACTGATCTCACTTTGTAGTCTGAAAAGCGGAACAAGCAAACATTATGTGCTTTACGCAGTGCAAAAAGGAGTACACGGTACCCCTGTGAAGATTCTTTTCTAAAAATCTGAACCCTAATCTAACCAAGATACTAAATCTTCCTATCAGTTTAGGGGATAAAACAATGGGACAGAACAAGTTAAATGATACAAAGAGAAAGGAATCAGCCAAATCCAAATTACTCTAACAACACAATTTCTCCAACAAATCAACTGCCTGAGGGAAAAAAAGGAGGGAATATTGTCAAAAAAGAGTATATAACTAAATGATCTTGTTTGACTTCTAATTCCAACATACCATTTTTAAAAATACATTTTTGAAATTAAAAAAAAGTAAATATACACTAAGTATTATACATTAGATGTTTATTATCCATTACTAACATATACTTAGTATGTACTAGTTACTAATATATATCATTACTAATTTATAAGTACACACTAATAGTATCAGTTATTAATATTAGATATTAAGGAATTATTGTTAAATTAAGTATAGTAATGTCCTGGTGGTTATATTTTTCAAAAATCCTTGTAAGAAAAATGCATCTCTCATACAAATTAAGTATTTACAAGTGAAATGTCATGAAATCTAAGTATCAGATTTGCTTTGAAATACTCAAAAGAAAAAAAGGGCTAAATATGCAGCTGAAGCTCCATAATAGGGGTTCATTAGGCTACTGTCTCAACTTTTATATGTATTAACAAATGTCCACATAAAAATCAATCAAAATTCAATTCAAAAATGGGCAAGGAAGTGAGAAGACAGATAAATATATGAAAAGATGTTCAACTTTGCTAGCCATTAGAAAAAATGCAAATTAAAATCACAGTGAGGGCACCTGGGTGGCTCAATTGGTTAAGCGACTGCCTTCAGCTCAGGTCATGATCCCGGGGTCCTCAGATCAAGTCCCATATCGGGCTTCCCCTGCTCTGTGGGAGCCTGCTTCTCCCTCTGCCTCTGCCTGCCACTCCCCCCTGCTTGTGCTCTCTCTCTCTGTCAAATAAATAAACAAAATCTTTAAAAAAAGTAAAAATAAAAATTAAATAAAATCACAATGAGATACCACCACAGTACCTATTAAGATGGGCAAAATAAAAAAAAATACCAATACAGCCAAACACTGGCAAGGATGCAGAGAAACTGTATCTCTTATACTTTGCTGGTGAGAATGTAAAATGGTACAGACTTGGGGTGCCTGGGTGGCTCAGCTGGTTAAGCATCTGCCTTCGGCTCAGGTCATGATCCCAGGCTCCTGGGATCAAGCCCCACATCAGGCTCCCTGCTCAGTGGAGAGCCTGCTTCTTCCTTTCCCTCTGCTGCTCCCCCTGCTTGTACTCTCTGTCAGATAAATAAATAAAATCTTAAAAAAAAAAAAAAAAAAAAAGGTACAGCCACTCCGGAAAATCAGTATGGCAGTTTCTTAGAAAGTTAAACATACACTTACTATATTGTCCATCAATTGTGTTCCTTGGCATTAATTCTAGAGAAATGGAAACATGTTCACACAAAATCCTGAATGTGAACGTTTGTAAGAATTTTATCTGTAATGACCCAACTGAAAACAACCCAAATGTCCTTCCACAGGTGAATGTCTAAACAAACTGTGGTACATCCATACAATGAATGGAATACTACTCAACAGTAAAAAGGAACAAACTGGTGATATACTCGACAATCTGAATGGATGTTAAGGCCATTATGCTAAGTGAAAATCAGAAAGCTACATAATCTGAACGAGCTTGGAAGAAGACTCCAAGCTCCAAATGAGAATGCAGCCCAAACAACACCTTGGTTTCAGCCTTATGAGACTCTGCACAGAGAACCAAGTTAGGCCATGCCAAGACACCTGACCAACAGAAATCCTAAGATAGTAAGTGTACACTGTTTTAAGCAGCTGAGTTTGTAATAACTTATTATGCAGTAATACAGATATCTAATGACACTGAGTTTGATGATTATTTCTTAAATATGCTTACAAAGAGAATGACTTTGGGGTAATAAATAAAACCAAAAATAGATTCAACTACTGGTTGAAACTAATTCAAAATCTGTCTAAGCCTTAGGCCCTCATGTTCTGGCTAAAAGTTTCGTAAGGACAAACAATCCAAAGAGTGCCATGGTTTCGGGATTGCAACTTTAGTTGGCCCTCATTAATGACAGAGCAAGATGAAGACTTAAAATTAATTAAATTTAGTTAGAGTCAAATTCTGTTTTTTTACATTTCTCATCACCATTGGGTTTTCAAAAAACTTAAGGCCAAATGCTTGCCTTTTCCTAGCCATACTAAAAATCTGCAGGAAAAGAAAGGGAATTTTTACAAGTTCATGCTTCCTGAGATACAAAAAAACTCAGACAGTTATGAATCTATAATAATATTTGTTATCCTGGGTGCCTGGGTGGCTCAGATGGTTAAGCGTCTGCCTTCGGCTCAGGTCATGATCCTGGAGTCCCGGGATCGAGTCCCGCATCGGGCTCCCTGCTCGGCAGGGAGTCTGCTTCTCCCTCTGACCCTCCTCCCTCTCCTGCTCTCTGTCTCTCGTTCTCTCTCTCTCAAATAAATAAATAAAATCTTTAAAAAAAAAAAAAAAAAAAAAAAATATTTGTTATCCTAAAAAGTGAGAACACAATCCCATTTTAAAAATATGATTGAGGGCGCCTGGGTGGCTCAGTTGGTTAAGCGACTGCTTTCGGCTCAGGTCATGATCCTGGAGTCCCTGGATCGAGTCCCGCATTGGGCTCTCTGCTCGGCAGGGAGCCTGCTTCTCCCTCTGACCCTCCCCCCTCTCATGTGCTCTCTCTCTCTCATTCTCTCTGTCTCCAATAAATAAATAAAATCTTTAAAAAAAAATAAAAAATAAATAAATAAAAATATGATTGAATTTTTTAAAGAGGGGATCAAAACATAAAGTACCTAGAAATAAATACAACAATATATATGACCTCTAGGGAAAAAAATTTTAAAACTTTATGAGATCCACTGAAAGAGACTTAAACAAACAGAGATCTATACCAAGTTTTTAGATTGGAAGATTCAGTGTTATAAAGATGTCAACTGGGGCACCTGGGTGGCTCAGTTGGTTAAGCGACTGCCTTCAGCTCAGGTCATGATCCGGGAGTCCTAGGATCGAGTCCCGCATCAGGCTCCCTGCTCAGAAGGGAGTCTGCTTCTCCCTCTGACCCTCCCCCCTCTCATACTCTCTCATTCTCTCTCTCTCAAATAAATAAATAAAATCTTTTTAAAAATAAAAATTAAAAAAATAAAGACGTCAACGGTCTCCAACTCAATATGAAAGAATCTATGCAATTCCAGTCAAATTTCCAATAGGCTTTTTCACCTAGAGCTAGACAAGTTGACTGCAAAATGTATATGAATACACAAAGGGGAAAGAATAGCCAGACAGTTTTGAAAAAGAACACAATAAGAAAACCTACTATACCAAATATCAAGACTTAGAAGACATCTGTTACTTAAAAACTTTGTGACTATTGTCAAAGCAACAGACAAATCCATGGAAGAAATAAAGAGCTCAGAAACAGATCCAAACATATACACACACTTGCTACACAACATAATTAGCAATGCAAATTAGTGGGAAAAATTGTAACTTGTTAAAATAAATGGTTCTGGAATTGGCTGAGTATCTACATTTAAGAAAAAAATGGAGGGGCGCCTGGGTGGCTCAGTTGTTAAGCATCTGCCTTCAGCTCAGGTCATGATCCCAGCGTCCTGGGATCGAGCCCCATGTCAGGCTCCCTGTGCTTCTCCCTCTCCAGCTCCCCCCTGCTTGTGTTCCCTCTCTCGCTGTCCCTGTCAAATAAATAAAATCTTTAAAAAAAAAAAAAAAAAGAAATGGAAATCAGACTCAATTCTTACAAAACACACAAAATTCATTTCCTATCGATGAAAAACTTAAATTTGAAATACAAATTTATTTGTATTTGAGAAAAGAATGTAGGAAAAGATCATGAGGGCAGGGAAAAATTCCTTAACTAAGATATAAAAGGCATTTAATTATTAAGGAAAAGCCTGGTTAATTTGGTAATACTAACATTAAGAACTTCTGTTCATTAATACAACATAAAGTAAATAAAAACTCAAGCCACAAATTGAGGTGAGATATTGCAATTATAACCAAAGGACAGAAATAAAGAATTCCAAAAATACTGTATAACCAAAGGATAGAAATATAAAGAATTCCATAATACTACAGGAAAAAAAAGGACCAACCCCACACAAAAATGGACAGAAGACTTAAATAGACAATCTCCAAAAGAAATCCAAATGACCAATAGGATGAAATGATGCTCAATTTCAATAGTAATGAGTAAATTAAACTCACAAGAAGATACCATTACATATCTACTGCAGAATTTTTTTTTAAGTGTATAAACACCAATGTTGGTGATGCTGGGAAAGTAAACTGATACATCTCCTTTGTCAAATAATTAGGATTACTAAGTAAAGCTGATACCATCTGACCCAGCAACCTGTTGGTTACATACCCTTGAGAAACTCACACAGATGTATAATGCTGGGACATTCACAGCAGTATTGTTCATAAAAGGCCAAAACTAGAAACAAACAAAATGTCCATTAGAAAAACTGATTAGGGCGCCTGGGTGGCTCAGTCGTTAAGCGTCTGCCTTCGGCTCAGGTCATGATCCCAGGGTGCTGGGATCGAGTCCCACATCAGGCTCCCTGCTCGGCAAGAAGCCTGCTTCTCCCTCTCCCATTCCCCCTGCTTGTGTTCCTGCTCTCGCTCTCTCTCTCTCTGTCAAATAAATAAATATAAACTTTAAAAAAAGAAAAACTGATTAAACTGTGAAGTATTTAAAACTGGAATATTATTGTAAAATGAACGAACTGCAGCTACATTCAGCAAAATGAACAAAACTCCCACTTTTCTTGAGTGAAAGCAAAAGACAAAAAGTACAATGAGCCTAATATATAGTTTAAGACAAAAATAATAGTGTTTAAGTGTATATACACAAATGGTAAAAGCAAAAAGAAAGAAAATCATTACCACAGAAGATTTAACATTACCTTTGGCAGGAGGACAGGTTGTAATTTAGAAGGGACATGGGAGAAGGAAGTCTCTATGGACATAGGTGGAATTCTATTTCTTGACCTGATGGTGGGTCAAGGTGACCTTTCAGCAGCCTGCCCTACAATTTTTTTTTTTTAGACTTGCTAGTCCCCACAATCTCATAAGGTAATTTCTTAAAAGAAATCTCGTGTGTGTGTGTGTGTGTGTGTGTACACATACATACTTGTTCTCTTAAGAACCCTAACAATGATTTAGAAACCAAGAATAGTTCTAGAGGATCAGAATCTTGATGAGTTTTCTGAATTGGTTCTGGGGTTTCTGCAATTGGTTCTCTACTCTGATTAGATTTAAAGGCACTAATGACTCCATTTCCAGTAACAAGGTAAAGAAAACACTGGCAGTACATGGGATGACATAGTAAGAGATATACAGAAAATATAACCATTGGAAAACTCCTAAGCAAATACTTATAAAAAGCAAGGTTCTGGGTGAACATGCAATTGATACTTTACAACATTTACCAAAAAATGACATTAGTAGTGACTCCTAACTGTGTTAAAGTGGGAAATAAAAAGATAAGCTCAGGGCTTCAAATGCCACATAAATGACCTGAAAGCTTCTCTGTCTGCCCTGAGAGAAATCTTTAACTACTAAAGCCTCAGAGCTGATTTCTGAAAATCAAACCCAGAGTGTCATCCTGTGCGTGGCTGAATTACAACACAAATTGAATTCTCAACTTCACACGATATTGTCCATTAAAGAAAGGGTACTGGCTAGGAGAAACGAGATCCTGAAAATTGGAATGGAAACATGTAGGCAGATCTCAATGATGCAGGGGACACTGGACCTCTAAATTCTGCAGGGTCTTCTCTGCTAGTATAATAAGATCTTCTATACTTAACTAAGGTGAACTCTGCTTTGCAGGAAGAATCTGTAATAGCCTCACCTGAGATAGTTACCTTGCCAGACACAGCTGATTCTCATCAGAACCTACACTCTCACCCTTTGCTTTTAGGCCTGCAATTAGACTCAAGATCCAGCTTGTCCCAAAAGATAAGATATAAAGTGTTATCCTCCAGGAGATACACTATAATTGAAAATGTTTCTACTCTATATTACACAGACAAGGAACCTGGGGAATATAAGTGGGATTTGATATTAAAGATGTGGGATAATATGGAAAAAATAAAGTTCAATGAGGCCACTAAACAGAGATTCCAGATTCAATGCTGTAGCTCAAAGGGTTGTAGCTCTGGCTTTTTGACTGGTTGGTTGGCTGAAACATGGACCAAAAGGTGCCTGCATTTCATGAAGCTGAAATGCCAGAACTGCCTTGGTATAACGTAGAAGAAAGTATCCAAAGGTTTGGAGAATGTAGAATGGAGTATTAAAATGGTTTTCTGATGTAAAACCTGCTCCCCAACCCCAGGAAGGTCCAGAAGACATGTGACAAATAAATATATGTGGTGAGTCTCAGCATTGTTGAAGAACTCTGTGGTTGCTCTACCCTGCAAGTCAGAAATTACAGTGGGAACTGCTACTACTGAAGTGAGATCCTTAAATGCAATGGGGATAATTGAATCCTGGGGAGTCAGGAGCCAAGTGGCAGTATTTAATCGCCAAATACAAGGTAGACATGGTTACAATGGACAGCAGAATGAAAACAATAATCAGAATAGTCTAACTCAGAGGCCTATGACATTCACTAGTTGATCACGGTGCCTCTAGAAGAGAAAAATATGGGTTGTCTACTAAATTCTTACTTGATCTATATAGGTAAAAGAGTTGTAGGTCCAGTGACCCTGAAAAAAACAAGGCCCCTGAAAACTTCCCAAACTTGAGCTGGTTTACAGACTCAAAACCCCTTGAAATAAAGGGGAGGATGGGTCCTCTTGAGGAAGGACCCTGTGATACAGCAAAAAATTCATACAGTTAATCTTTCTCCCAGCCTTCCCCAAATAGATCTACAGACTTTTACCCTGATGAATGCATTGAGAAAAGGAAACAGACTTTTCAGGAATTACTGGACACTGGTTCTGAACTAACACTAATTTCAGGAGACCCAAAATGTCACTGTGGTCCATGTGTCAGAATAGGGGATTATGAATGTCAGGTAATCAGTGGAGTTTTAGCTCAGGTCCCTCTCACAATGGGTCCAGTGCATCCCCTGAATCCATCCTATGGTTTATTTTCCCAGTTCCGGGATTCCTCATTGGACCAGACATATTCAGCAACTGACAGAATCACCACATTGGTTCCCAGACCTTTGGAGTAAGGGCTATTAGGACAAGAAAGGCCATATGGGGGGGCCATTAGAACTGCCTCTATCTAGAAAAAGAGTAAGCCAAAAGCAGTACTGCATTCACGGAGAAAATGCAGATTAGGACTTAATGAAAGCAGGGTTGGTGATTCCCACCACATCACCATTCAACTCAGCTATCTGACCATGCAGAAAATAGATCTTGGAGAACAACACTGGATGATCACAAACTTAACCAGGTGATGGCTCCAACTGAGGCTGCTGTACTAGATGTGGTTTCATCACTTGAATATATTAACAAATCCCCTAATACCTCGTATGAAGATAAAGATCTTGCAAATGCTCTTTTTCTCAATACCTATTAATAAAAACTACCAGAAGCAGTTTGTTTTCAGCTGGGAAGTCCAACAATACACGTTCATTGTCCCACCTGAGAGGTATATCAACTCTCCAGCTCTTTGATCCCAGTCATAATTTAATTTGCAGGGATCTTGATAGCCTTCCCCTTGCACAAGATATCACACTGGTCCATTACATTCATGATACTATACTAACTGGATCTGGTCAGCAAGAAGTAGCAACTACTCTAGACTTACTGGTAAAACATCTGCATGTCAGAGGGTGGGAAATAAACTGGACAAATATTCAGAGGCCTTCCACCTAACTGAAATTTCTAGGGGTCCAGTGGTGTAGGGCATGTCAAGATATCTCTTGTAAGGCAAAGGACAAGTTGTTGCATCTGGCCCCTCCTACAAACAAAAAAGAGACAATACCTGGTGGGCCTCTTTAGATTTTATAGGCAACCTATTCCCCATTTGGGTGTGCTATTTCCAAATACACACACACACACACACACACACACACACCCATACACGTGGAGCAGGAAAAGAGAGAGAGAAAGACATAGTAAGAGATTTATTATAAGGAACCGGCTCCCACAGCTGTATAGGCTGGCAAGTCTGAAATCTGTAGTATAGGCCACGAGGCAGGAAACTCAGTGAGAAGTGAACGTTGAAGTCTTGACTCCAAAATCTGTAGCGCAGGACAGCATGCTCGAAACTCCGGCAAGATTTTTTTTTTTTTAAGATTTTATTTATTTATTTGACAGAGAGAGACACAGCAAGAGAGGGAACACAAGCAGGGGGAGTGAGAGAGGGAGAAGCAGGCTCCCCACAGAGCAGGGAGCCCGATGTGGGGCTCGATCCCAGGACCCTGGGACCATGACCTGAGCCGAAGGCAGATGCTTAACGACTGAGCCACCCAGGAGCCCTCCAGCAAGATTTCTAAGATACAATCTTGAGGCAGAACAACTTTTCTGGGAAATCCATTTTTGCTGTTAAGGCCTTCAATAGATTGGCTTGAGGCCTACCCACATTATCGACAATAATCCTCAGGGAACCTGGGGAATCCTTCAGGGAGTCAAATCTACAAATTACCTTCACACCAACGTCTACACTAGTGTTTGACCAAACAACTGGGCAGTATACCCTAGCCAAGCTGACACACAGAACTTACCCATCACACCAAACGATCCAAAAAGCTACTAGTTTTGAGGATGACTAAGAAGAAAAGAAGGCTCTGCATCAAGTCAGGCTGCCCTGCAAGTTGCTCTGCCACTTGGGCCATACGATCCAGCATATCCAGTGGTACCTGAAGTGTCCAAACAGAGAGAGATGCTGCTTGGAGCCTACGGCATGCCCACGTAGGTTAATCATAGTACAGACCCTTAGAATTCTGAAGCTAAGCCAGCCACCCTCCACCCTCGGTGGTGAATACTCTCTTTCTAAGGAATAGATTTTGGCTTGCTGCTGGGACTTTATTCATAGAGACTGATGCTTAACGATGGGCTACCAAGTTACCACGTGAACTGAGCTGCCTGTCATGACCTCGGTTGTCTGACCTACTAAGTCATGAATGTGGAACCTGCACACTAGTACTCCATCCTGAAATGGAAGGTGTACATACAAGTCGGAGATGGCACAGGCCCTGAAGTTACAAGTAAGTTACATGAAGAAGTGCCCCAATGCCCACGGCCTCCATTCCTGCTACATTATCTTTGCTCGCCCATCCCACACTCACAACCACATGGGAAGTTCCCTACCACCAGCTGAATGAAAAAGAGAAACACTGTGCCTCATTTACAGATGATTCTGTACAATATGCAGGAACCACCCAAAAGTGGATGGTGGCAGGGCACCTGGGTGGCTCAGTTGGTTAAGCGACTGCCTTCGGCTCAGGTCATGATTCTGGAGTCCCGGGATCGAGTCCCGCATCGGGCTCCCTGCTCGGCAGGGAGTCTGCTTCTCCCTCTGACCCTCCCCCCTCTCATGTGCTCTCTCGTTCATTCTCTCTCTAATAAATAAAATCTTTAAAAAAAAAAAAAAAGCGGATGGTGGCAGTACTACAGTCCCTCTCCAGGACATCCCTAAAGGATAGTGGTAAAGGAAATCCTTCCAGTGGACAGAACTTCAAGCAGTGCACCTGGTTGTTCATTTTGCATGGAAGAAGAAATGGCCAGAGGTGCCACTGCATTAGGATGTAGCCAATGTTTTATCTACATGGTCAGGAACTTGGAAGGACATAACTGAGAAACTGGTTACAACATAGTCTGAAGAGATATGCAGACAGACAAAAAAAGTGGATGAAAAATACGAAAATACCTGAAAGGACAAAAAATATGAAAATATCTGTGTCCCACGCCAATGTTTACCAAAGGGTCACCTCAGCAGAGAATTTTAATAATCAAGTGGACAGGATGACCAGTTCTGTATATGTCAGTCTCTTTCCCCAGCCACTCCTATCATTACCCAATAGTGGTCACTGGAGGGAGGAAGGTTATGCATGGGCTCAGCAACATGGACTTCTCCCCATAATGGCTGACCTGGCTACAGCCACCGCTGAGTCCCCAATATGCCAGCAGTGGAGATGAACACTGAGTCCCCAATATGGCACCATTACTCAGGGTGATCAGCCAGCTATGTGGTAGCAAGCTGATTACATCGGAATGCTTCCATCACAGAAGGAAAAAAGTTTTGTTCTTAATGGACAGACTTTCTAGATACAGATTAGTATCCAGAATCCTTCACTGAATCCAATATTCCTGCCATATCTACCATCTGTTAACTTACAGAATGCTCATCCACCATCATGATATTCTACACAGCATTGCCTCTAATCAAGGAACTCACTTCACAGCACTTGAAGTGCAGCAACGGATGCATGCTCATGGAATTCAGTGTGTCTTACTATGTTCCCCATCATCCTGAAAGAGCAGGCCCATAGATCAAAGGAATGGCCTTTTGAAGACTCAATTACAGTGCTAATTAAGATGGCAAGACCTTGCAGGGCTAGGGCAATATTCTCCAGGAGACTGTATATACTCTAAATCAGCATCCAAGAAATAGTATTGTTTCTTCCCTAGTCAGGATTCAGAGATCCTGAAATCAAAGGGTGGAAATTACCCCTAGCAACCCAATAGCAAAATGTTTGCTTCCTATCCCCATGACCTTACACCCTGCTGGTCTAGAGGTCTTACTTCCAAAGGGAGGAATGCTCCACTGGGAGAAGCAATGACTCCATCGAACTGCAAATTCAATCTGCCATCCGGACACTCTGTGCTCTTCCTCTCTCTGCACCAACGGGCAACGAAGGTAGCTACTTTACTCACTCATGTGATTGAACCTGATTACCCAGAGGAGACTGGACTGCCATTACACAATGGCAGTAAAGAAAGAATAAGTCTGAAATACCGGAGACATCTTAAGGTGACTCTCAGTACTACCAGGTCTTGTGATTAAAGTCAATAGAAAACTACAACAACCTAAATCAGGCAGGACTACTAACAGTCCAGACCCTGCAGAAATCGCTTGTTAAGGGAAAAGAGAAAATAACCATTTGAGGGACAAGCACTACTACCACCAGATACTGCAGGAGGTGCTTCACAACCGAAAAGCCAGGCAGTATTTTCCACTTTACAGGAAGCTAACAGAGGCCTAGAATACCCTACCAATCTAATAAGCAGCAGAACCAAGATGATAACTCATATGGGTCTGACTGCAAAACTGGGATACTTACCAGACTATAATAATTGAGAGATGCATATGTATGAATTTTTTAATGTATACATGACATAATGAATATAATTTGCAACAGATAAGTGAATACAGTAATAAGAAATTAATACACAGTGAATAAAGCAAAAAAATATTAAGCATTTACTAAGTATTTATCTGCTGGACACTGATAATTCATTCTCTCTACTGACTCTGCAAAATGAAATAAGCTCTAATTATGTAATAACGCAAAATGCCTTGAAGTTAAGTGACAATGATGTAAGTTCGAGAATTATGTAACAGATTATACAAATTCAGGAAAAAAGGTCAAAAACCTAATAAAATACTAAAGGAAAATTAATTAAAAGTATGGACAGAAACCAGATCAGGTATTTGTGATTACATCAGCACAAAAAAGGAAGGCTAAAAATCAAAAACAAAAAAAAGCTAAGACAAATGAAAGCAATATCAACCAAAAGTAAGAAAAAAGAAAAAAACTAAAGTAAACCCTATGTTTTAAAGGGATTGGGGACATGGAGAGAAGCAAATAAGGTTTAACCATTTGGTGTGATATTTATGCTACCCCATAAATATCCAGCATTTGAAAACTACAATAAATTTGTTCCAATGTTTTAACTCCTTAAATTACATAATATAGCATAAGCTCTTATGTTTTTACATCACAGGGAGGTTTATATTACAATAAACCTAACTCTCAGGACAACAGATCAGAAAGCCTTTCACTGTATTCGGTATCTGCATATAGACTCACCTGAGCTCTACCACTCACTCTCTCCCACGGCTCAAAGCCTCCTAACTGGTATCCCCTCCTGAGACCAGCCCTTCCACAATCCAATCTCAATGAAATAACATGACCTTTGAAAACACAAGTCAGACTATGTCACAACTTTCTCAAAACCCTGCAGTGGCTCCACATCTTACTCAGAGAAATGTCAGTGTCCTTACATCAGTCTATGAGACCCTGGACATTGGCCTTGGCTACCTCTCTGACTTAATCCCCTACTCCCCTCTCTACTGCTTACTCCATACCAGCCCAGTGGTCTCAAGTTTCTCCAAAATCCGAGCATGCTCCCTATCATGATGCTGTACATGATGCCCAGGGCCAGGCTGCCTCCACCTAAGGGGTACCACATCATTCTGTCCCCTCCTTCCCTCTTCTCAAATGTCACCTACCCTTTCTCTGACAACCGTATACAAAATAGTAAATATGCATACACACTCTGCCCCGACATTCTCTATTGCCCTCACCTATATAATTTTCTTCCATAGTATTAATTACCTCCTGACCTATTACATATTTACTCATCTACTTGTTTTTAATTTTTTTTTTTTTTTTGAGAGAGAGAGAGAGAACTTGTGCACACACACATGAGCTTGGCGGGGTGGGGAGCCCAGCAGAGGCAGAGAGAATCATAAGCAGGCTCCAGGCTCAGTGCAGAGCCCCACATGGGGCTCAATCTCACGAGATCATGACCTGACCCCTGAGCTGAAAACAGGAGTTGGACACTTAACTGACTGAGCCATCCAGGCGCCCCTTGTCTACTGTTTGTTTACTACCTTACTCATTTAAACATAGGCTCCTTGTTCTGCGTTGTTTTATTCACTGCCCTGGTGCCTAGAACAATGTCTGTAAGTGTTCAGTAAATATATGTTGAACTAATAATACATTAGCCTTAAATCAAAATTTCAATCTTCTCAATTATGTGAATATGCTATTAAACAGTAAAAGCTTTAAGCAGGAAAACTGATATACTTTCCTAGTTCTTCTATTTTCTCCTTGATTTAGTTTTACAATAAACATAAAAGAAAGTGAATGTTCTACCTGTCCTATTTTTCTTCTTTTCCACTTAAACACAAATTATGAGCGGCCAGAGTCCCAACTTCCTTTGTCAAATAAGAGAAATTGGCCCATGGTAATCAGCTTCTAAAAATCTAGGATTTAAAAATCAGATCTGAAGCAAAGTTTAGTACAAACTTTTCAATAAGCCATCATGGGGTTTCTCAGTACTCAGGATTAATCAACGCTGTATATGTATATATAAACTACATGCAGTGTATACCCTATCTTAGCCTGAGGGGCTAAGTTTAGATTCATTCTCATAATGCAAATAACACTGGACCTTACATTTTAAGTTTCTCTGCTCCTAAACTCTTTAGTCTGACAAGCACAGGAAACAATTTATCTGAATGCTCCTTCTAACTTGACCTAAGCAAAACACAGATAAACCTGAAAAAAAAAAAAATCAAATAAACCCTCAGAAATGAAAAAGATGTCACAAATACCACACACTAAAACTCTACATGCTTTACTCAAAGGAGGATCCTTCACACTACCAAGAGTTAGCACAACTCAAGCTTTAATACCATTTTCCAGCCTTAGCAGATACAAAAATTTTTTTTAAATTACAGATGTCCAATGAATAAACTGTGATATAATTATGTATGTTGATGATTCCACATTTACATTACATTCAAAAACAGGAAAGCTAGGAGTGCCTGGGTGGCTGAGTCAGTTAAATGTCTGCCTTTGGCTCAGGTCGTGATCCCAGGGTCCTGGGATTGAACCCCGGCTTAGCGGGGAGCCCGCTTCTCCCTCTCCCTCTGCATGCTGCACCACCTGCCTGTGTTCTCTGTGTCAAATAAATAAATAAAATCTTTAGGAAAAAAAAAAAAGGAAAGCTATTCTATGACACTGAAGTAAGGACAGTGGTTAACTTTGGCAGAGACAGGCAGTGATTATAAGGGGGCATGAGGAACTTCAGGGGTGAAGACAATATTGTTTCTTGATTTGAGTGCTAGTAATATGTAAAGATTCACTTTGTGCTATGGTGAGCACTGTGAATTGTGTTAAGACTGTTGAATCACAGAACTGTACCTCTGAAACAAATAATACATTATATGTTAAAAAAAGAAGAAGAAGAAGAAGATAGCAGGAAGGGAAAAATGAAGGGGGGGAATCGGAGGGGGAGACGAACCATGAGAGACTATGGACTCTGAGAAACAAACTGAGGGTTCTAAAGGGGAGGGCGGGGGGGGGGATGGGTTAGCCTGTTGATGGGTATTAAAGAGGGCATGTTCTGCATGGAGCACTGGGTGTTATACGCAAACAATGAGTCATGGAACACTACATCAAAAACTAATGATGTACTGTATGGTGATTAACATAACATAAATAAAAAAGATTCACTTTGTGAAAAACAGATGAACTATCTACTGACTTGGTGCCCTTCTCTGTACTATTATACTTAAGTAAAAAGCTTATAAAGAAACAAATATTATAGCAGTTCAAGGCCACGAACAGTAAGGATGCGCAGCTCTACACAAACCCACAGCCCTGAAGCATACCTGTGCACTAACAATAACAATGTGCCTGTAAACTGCACTCAGTACCAGGCGGGAAAGTAACAAGTTGTAAAAACAATGTGCTTCCAATAAGTATGAAATAAAACAAGTTTACAATTCAATTCAATACAATTCAATTTAAGCTGCAATTATTCAAGAGTCAAAAGAACACTGGTTAAGGATGTGAGTCCTATCAGTAGCATCTCGTGTCTACCATTTGCCAGCTCCGCAAACTTAACTTTTCTGGGCCTCTGTGACCTCGCCTCTAAAATGAAGATCTACCTCATAAGCTTGTTGTGAGGACTAAGTGAGTCATTTCATGTAGAGCATTTAGGACAGCACCTGACACACTGTAAGAACTCAACAAATGTTGGCTCTTGATTCACATGGGATATTTAATCTCCCGATGACATTAAATAAATAGCGTTTTTACCATAACCAACTGACAGATGGGCACTGAAAGGCAGCAGAGCCCCTTCCTAAAATAACTTGTATAGTACTTTTTCTACAAAGCAGAATCACCAACTATTAGCTTTCTTCAAATTTTAATTTCCCAAAGCAGTTGCTGAAGTAGCAATAAATCACACTCCAGGGACGCCTGAGTGGCTCAGTTAAGCAGCTGACTCTGGATTTCATAATCTCAGGGTTGTGAGATTGAGCCCCATGTCCGGCTCCACATTCAGTGTGGAGTCTGCTTCAGATTCTCCCTCTCCCTTTGTCCCTTCCCTCCGTTTGGCCCATACTCTCTAAATAAATAAATAAATAAATCTTTAAAAAATAAATCACACTCCAATCCCACTCTGGTTCTTTCTCAATTCTTTATGCTGACTGTTTTAAGGAGTAAATAAATAACCATTCAGAGCACTGCATCACCACAGAAAGAAATACAGGAATATAAAATACTAACAGCCAACCCTTTGTAAGAGTTAATATGTGGCAAACATTGCACTAAACATTTTTCCTATACTGATCATTACTGTTTGCAACAACCCTATTAAATAGGTATATTGTTCACCCTAACTAAAATGGCCTATGTTCATCTTACTTCTGAGCTCATTTTATCTATCTCCTTTACCTTATTCTCTCACAACTATTTATATATTCTTATTGCAATGTTTTGTAGTTGTACCTGCTCTTCCTCATTAGATTATAAATGCTTCAACTCCCCATTCCCAGAGCTAGGACACAGAAGGGACTCAGGAATGGTCACCAGGGACTAATTCATTATAAAGATGGGAATTAATAACTCTTAAACCCAACTGCATTTGAGTAAGTTGGAGACCAAGTACCTTCTCTTCCAGAGAAACGTAAAGAACTCGAGCATCTAATTCCATTATTTCAGTGCCACTTGAGATAATTTTCTTGGTTTGCTGAGATTCATCTATTTGCCAGGTGTTAATCTGGTGACAATTTGATAATCCTGTTGTTAACAATAACTTTTCCAAGAATAAGATAAATGCTGAGAATCCCTTTGATGGGCATCTAACAGGAAATTAATTTATCAGTGTCCTATCAAAAGACACGATCTTGCAGATCTGCATGCCTCACTCAGTGCTACAACACTCCAATATCTTACTCACTGCTTTTGTCTTCCATTACAAAAGGAGCACTGTCTGATATATCATTAAGTCTACTTTGAAGAAATTAGTATATGTAATAGGAAGTTTTCATTTTAAATTAACCTTCAAAGAGTCGTTTCATACTTTGTATTAATTAAACAATTCTACTTCCACTACAGCTTGGTCACAAGGAACGAATCTGTTAAACTGCTTTGCCCACCACAATGGAACTTACTATATATGTTCAGTACCTCAGGCAATGTCCCAGCTTATACTATTACAACTCATACCTGTGTGTAACAATATGGTATTCCCAGACATTGCAAAAATCCTTTTATTACCCTAGGGAAAAAACACAATTTCCTAGTTCACTGAACACCAAATAATACACTACCTAGCACAGATATATGTATATGTGTATATAATTTAATCCTTACTATGACCTAGAAAAAGAGAGATTATTAGCTCCTTTCACCCAAGGAAGAAACTGAGGCACAGAAACTTGGAGTTAGTAAATGGTATACAATTAAAATGCAGGTTAATGTCACCTCGCCTAGTTTTCCCTCTATTCCATGCTCTCTTCTCCTTCTGAACCTCCCTCTTTCTCACTCTGCAGTTTTCTCTGGTCACCAGTCCCCATGGTGGAAGAGACACATGGATAGTCCCTGGATTTACATACTACATATAGTTCCAGCCTTAAAGAGATGAATGACACAAATTTCAGACCCACTATGCAATCAGGGATCTATCACAAGCCTCACCATTTAGAGAAAAGGGTCAATATTCCAGAAAAACTTGCAATAGAAAATAAAGGCAACCAACATCTTTAATATTCATGGTAACTTACTCCTCAGAAACCTGAGTTGTCAAATTAAGAAATTCAAGAAAATAGGCTTCTGAATTAAACCAGAATTAAGAAAATTGAGAAAAAGGAATCACTATTTACCTGTTGGAAAGCTCAACCCTTTTAGGGATACCACATTTTTGTAAGAGTCACCATAATAGAACGTCAGGAAAAAATCAGTCTTGATCCTCTCATTAGTTTGAGAGAAGAGATCTATTATCAGGACCATTCCAACCTTTGATCACAAGGACAATGTGTTTAACAATACACAAAGGGGGAAACATTCAAACTCTAATAATTAAAGAAATGAAACATGGTATTTCACCCAAAATAGCAAAGATTCTTTTTCAATTAAAATACCAATGGGGGGGCGCCTGGGTGGCTCAGTCCTTATGCGTCTGCCTTCGGCTCAGGTCATGATCCCAGGGTCCTGGGATCGAGCCCCGCATTGGGCTCCCTGCTCTGCAGGAAGCCTGCTTCTCCCTCTCCCACTCCCCCTGCTTGTGTTCCCTCTCTTGCTGTCTGTTAAAAAATAAATAAAATCTCTAAAAAATAAATAAATAAATAAATAAATAAAATACCAATGGGCACTCAAAAATATAATCCTTTCAGAATGCAATTATTATTATTGCCAGTAATATATTTTTTTAACCTTAAAATATTCATACCTTTTACTCTTATACTATGCTCTTGGGAGTGTACCCTTAAAATCCAGAATGAAGGAAAGGTTTATGTGCATAAGAGTTTGTAACAATATTTTTAACAGAAAAACTGAAAACATCTATTTGACAATGGGAATCTACCCAAAAATAAGAACAAGTAAATAATTTATATCTTCTACTTCATTTACTAGTTAAGAAAAAGCTCAGAATATGTAGATTTTAAACTTTTTTTTTTAAGATTTTATTTATTTATTCATGAGAGACAGAGAGACAGAGAGAGAGAAGCAGAGGGAGAAGCAGGCTCCCAAGGAGCAGGGAGCCCGATGCGGAACTCAATCCCAGGACCCTGGGATCATGACCTGAGCCGAAGGCAGACGCTTAATCGTCTGAGCCACCCAGGCGCCCCAGAATATGTAGATTTTAAAAAGATGCAAAACTGTATCAAAGAGGACTGAAACTACATAAAATAATACTTATTGGATATAAAAAAGAAAAACAGCAAAGTAGTTCTGAGGAGTGAAATTTGTTTTATTCTCTTTGCTACGTGTTTCTGTATATTCAAAGTTCATAGTAAGAAAAACTATTTTTATAAAAGAAGAATGAAAATTAAGATGGCACAACATCCACTTTAAGTATCACAAGATCTAAAAAATGGGGGAAGGAAGAGGATCGTTTCTGAAATGTTCAAATTAACATACATGGTTAAAAAATTAACATTAGACACTTCCCTTAGCTTAATTCTTTGACTTTTTATTCTCAGGGGGGAAAAAACATCAAAATATAGAAAAAGGTTTATGCACAAAAAGTATAAATCAAGACATTTACTATCCATAAAGTTTTATGGATTACCTTAGTCTTATGACAGACTAGACACTATCTAGGTAACATATGAGCAAGACAGGGTCCGATTCTTAAGAAGCTTAGATTTCTATGGGTAAGTACAGGTAGCAAGTTAATAAATCTATCAAAATATAACTTCTAGTTATAAGTATATATAAGTGTTAAAAGCGTTTTATGTGTTTGTTGGGGAGAGGCAGGAAGGAGACTGCTCCTATAGGTGGTCACCAAAATGAGTCTTTCTGAGAAAGATACAAAACCAAAACCTAAAGTCAGCTAGGCAAAAAGGAACAGAGGAACAGTCAAAACATAGGAAACCTTGGGGCGCCTGGGTGGCTCAGTCGTTAAGCGTCTGCCTTCAGCTCAGGTCATGATCCCAGCATCCTGGGATGGAGCCCCATGTCAAGCTCCCCCTGCTTCTCCCTCTCCAGCTCCCCCCTGCTTGTGTCCCCTCTCTCGCTATCTCTGTCAAATAAATAAATAAAATCTTAAAAAAAAAAAGTAGGAAACCTTAAGTGCCAAGATTCAGAAACAAGGAAAAGAGTTTGGCATATTCTAGCAGCACCAAAGAATTCAGTGTAGGGGAAAATGGTAAAAAGAGATAAATCTGGAGAGGTAGGCAGGGGCCAGACCATGCAGGGATTTGTAGGCCAGGAGAAATGTCTATTTTATTGTAATTAAAATGGGAAGCCACTGAAGGGGGAAGGAAATGATCTTACATGTATTTTTACAGGCTTCTGAGAAAACAGACTGTAGAAGGTTAAGAGCAATAACAAGAAGTTAGGAAGCCACTGCAGGAATCCCAGTGAGAGGTAACAGTGGCCTGGACTATAGTGATAGCAATGAAAACAGAAAAGTAGAGAAACTCAAAATATATGTGGGTGGTTAGAACCCACAGCATTTATGACAGATGGTCAGGATGTGGGAGATAAGGACCCAGAACAATCAAGTATAGCTCCTAGGAGTCTGAGTGAATCATTATTTACAAAACTAAAACTTAAAGTGTGTTTCCAATACTAAGGCACAGTTAAATATATTACTTAGTATCCATTACTAATATTTGTTAAAGGTTTGCATCTCTTACTATCTATGGGGTAATGGACATGATACTACTTATCCAGGCCTCCAGTTTACTAAAATAATTACTCAATAATCCCTCAAATAATTACTATAAATAATACCTATGGCTCTCACAGAGTTGAAGGGAGGATTAAATGTGAACCTATGAAAAACACTTTGACTGTGCTCAATATATGAAAGCTGCCAGAAGTCATAGTAATGACTCCAACACCAGAAGAGAAAAGGTAGTCAATAAATATTTTATGGATAAATAGGCAGATAAAAGAAATGATGAAGCAGGAATTTATACCCAGGTCATCTGACTCAATCTCTATAAAACCATGCACTCTTCACCACAGGTGAGCAATGAAGACTGAAAACTTAACAACCGTTATGATTGTGAAATCAACTAAGAAGAATTATGAAATCCCTGAATCCTCATTAGACTTTTTGATATAAATTACAAAACAACCCAAGGTCCAGAGGGTTCAGTATTATACATAGTCATGTAGATAAATTAGAATAATTGGTAATTTCTGAATCACAAAGTAATCAAAATGCTTACTGACTTTTCAGTAAGTAAATTGGTAAATAAGGTTGAGGACTCAACCTGCTAGCAATGCAAAGGGAACTCAAGACTAGGAATTTGGTTAGACCATGGAAGTGTAGGAGCAAAGAATTATCAATAGGAACTCAAGAGCTAGATAGGAAATACAAGTAAGAGCTTAAGAAAACATAATCCATGGCCTGGAAGGAAAGAACTGGCAAAGAGATCTATACCAAAAACTATGATTGGTCAGTCTGAGGGACAAACACAGACCAAGAGAAACAAGGACAGCATTAGGAAACTCTCACAACCCCAGGGCCCAGGCAAAGATCCACTGGTCCTAGGGAAGAGGTAGAAGTAAGAGCCCACCACTTCCGGAGAGGGACAAGAACCCCTCTTGGCCCAGGATCCCACACCCAACAAAGTAGGCTACCAGTAGGCAAAGAACAGGAAACTCTCTAGCCTAAGTACTCCCCCAGATACTAGGCAGAGTTTGGCTGCTGCTGGGGGAAGAGGAAGAAGAGTGAGAAAGCTCAACTCCCAAAGCCCACACTCACAAGCCCTACCTAAGACTTAGAGTAGATCAAAACCAAGAACTCCTCCACTCCTACCACAAACCTACTATACAGAGAGAGCCTCTCCACAGTGCAGGCATGCTGCTGATAGCTCTACTCCTGCCATACAAAACAGAGTAACAGCAGTCCACCACTGGTGAAATTTCTGGTCTATGGTGCACTAAAAGGGACAACAGCAACAACAGAGCCATACCCACCTCAACCATTAACAAAACTGACTCAACCTACACACAAATAGTCTGACAGAAGAAGCACACCCATTTCTGGACATAGACAATATTGATCTCAGACTCAACTGTGCTATCATTCAATCAAAAATTATGAGCCATTTAAAAAAAAATTATGAGTCACATTTTAAAAAGGAAAAAAAAAAAAAGCCTCATTGTCAAGAGATAAAGCAAACAACAGAACCAGAAACAGAGATAACCCAGATGTTAGAACTATCAGAGTGGGTAAAATAATTATCAAAACCTCAATGAGATACCACCTCACACCAGTCAGAATGGCTAAAATTAACAAGTCAGGAAACAACAGATGTTGGCGAGGATGCAGAGAAAGGGGAACCCTCCTACACTGTTGGTGGGAACGCAAGCTGGTGCAGCCACTCTGGAAAATAGTATGGAGGTTCTTCAGAAAGTTGAAAATAGAGCTACCATATGATCCAGCAATTGCACTACTGGGTACTTACCCCAAAGATACAAATGTAGGGATCCGAAGGAGTACATACACCCCAATGTTTATAGCAGCAATGTCCACAATAGCCAAACTATGGAAAGAGCCAAGATGTCCATCAACAGATGAATGGATAAAGAAGATGTGGTATATGTATACAATGGAATATTATGCAGCCATCAAAAGGAACGAAATCTTGCCATTTGCAACAGCGTGGATGGAACTGGAGAGTGTTATGCTGAGTGAAATGAGTCAGTCAGAGAAAGACAAGTATCATATGACCTCACTGATATGAGGAATTTGAGAAACAAGACAGAGGATCATAGGGGAAGGGAGGAAAAAATGAAACAAGATGAAACCAGAGAGGGAGACAAACGATAAGAGACTTAATCTCAGGAAACAAACTGAGGGTTGCTGGAGTGGTGGGGGGCGGGAGGGATGGGGTGGCTGGGTGATGGACAATGGGGAGGGTATGTGCTATGGTGAGTGCTGTGAATTGTGCAAGACGGTTGAATCACAGACCTGTACCTCTGAAACAAATAATATATGTTAAAAAAAAAAAGAAGATAGTAGGAGGGGAAAAATGAAGGGGGGGAATCGGAGGGGAGGACAAACCATGAGAGACTATGGACTCTGAGAAATAAACTGAGGGTTTTAGAGGGGAGGGGGGTTAGGGGGTGGGTTAGCCCGGTGATGGGTATTAAGGAGGGCACATATTGCATGGAGCACTGGGTGTTATACGCAAACAATGAATCATGAAACACTACATCAAAAACTAATGATGTAATGTATGGTGACTAACATAATAAAATAAAATTTTAAAAAAAGATCTAAAGGAAAGGATTAATATGTTAAAGGATCTGGACAATATGTATAAATAGCTGGGGAATCTCAACAGATACGAAAACTCTAAAAGAGAACCAAATGGTAACACTAAAATAAAAAAAATACAGTTTCAAAGTTGGAAAATTCCTTTGACAGGATTATCAGTGCACTTAAAACAGATCAACAGCTTATCCAAGCTGAAATAAAAAGGATAAAAATGGGTTAAAAAAAGAGGGGGGAAGCACCCAACAACTGTGAGACAATATCAAATGGTCTAGCATATACTTAACTGGAGTGCCAAAGGGAGAAGGAAGGAAAATAGTACAAAAGAATTATCTGAAAAGATAATGGTTGAGATTATCCAAAATTAATGGAAGTCAACAAACTATAGATCCAAGGAGCTGAGAAAACTCTTAAAATTGTGAAGTTATCATTACCTTAAATCAAGCAAGTTAAAGCAAAGGGTTCAGACAGAATATATAGCCTGAAATAATTAACTACTAAAAGTATGTATTTAGCAGATACTACAAAATACACTCTATTATCTATAAAAATACAATTACATACTATTTCCATCTCCACATAAAAAGGAACTAGAGGAACAGATGAACCAGAAGCAAGAAAAGGTGGTAAAAGAGCAAAAAGACCTGAATTATAAAGTATAATCAAATAAACATATATTATAGTTTCCTTCTAACATCCAACAAACACAGATATTTAGACAATATCACTTTGGGGGGAAAAAAAACTGTTAATTTTCAGCAAGTACATTAAATAAAGGCATTCAGTTACGAGATGTAAAAACAGTTATTATGTATGTGTTTAGTAAATCCTCTGGGATAATAATTTTACTTCGTGAAAATTCTTTTACAAATTTATTTATTTATTTATTTATTTTGAAGATTTTAAATGAGCTCTACACCCAACCCCAGTGGGGCTCAAGATCAAGAGTTGCACACTCCACCATCTGAGTCAGCCAGGCATCCCTCTTTTACAAATTTAATTATGGTTTATCATGTCCACTATTGTGAGAATCTGTGTTACAGATGAATGGGGAAAAAAAGGGATCTAGAGACTGATAAGCATAAAGCAGAGAAGAGTCAGAATTGAGACTTTTAAAATGCAATCTTGAGTTAAAGGAAACCTAGGTAAAGTTGCCTTACCTTTAGAGTATCCTTCTTTTGCCTCAAAGCTGGGAAAGTGCTGAGATCCAAAGACTCACTTAAGTGGTGGGGAAACAGAGGCAAGTCAGAATGTTCAAAATCCTCATGTCTCCTGATAAAAGGTTCCTACAGGAAGAATTCAATTTTTACCAATACCCTAATGAATTACTGAAGATGTCTGAGCCATAGTAGTAGGAATATTCAAAGAATTGTTAAATATATTTACCCAAAGTTTTTCCCATTTTACTCATCAAAGTTAATCAGCATGTCTGGAACCACTGTGGACACTAAGAAATATGAATCAACAATTCCAAGTAACAGCAAAAGGATATCTAACTTTCCAATGGACTAAATACTGAGTAGCGTATGAATATGCTCCTTAGTGTACATACTATCTACTACAACCTAAAATGGGTTTTCAAGCATCTCACGAACTACAAGAGGAAATTCTGAACCCTTCATTATAATAAAAAGATAAATAGAAATTAACTTTTCTGAATTATTAATTCACAACATGCAAATGATTCTTTACTATGGCATTTTCTTTTAGCAAATATAAATATTAATAAAGACTGTCATACAGCTATTGATCTCTCACTTTTTTGTGTGTGTGTGAGAAAGCGCGCATGCGCCAGCGCACAAGAACATGCACACAAATGTGTGCTTGGCGGGGGGGGGGGGGGGGGGGGGGGGGAGGATGGGGTGGTCAGGGGACAGCAAGGGAGACACTCTAAGGCAGGTTCCACTCAGCATGGAGACTGACACAGGGTTCTATCTCACAACCCTGAGATCATGACCTGAACGGAAATCAAGAGTCAGACATTTAACTGACTTAGTCACCCAGGCACCCCTATTGATCCCTCACTGTAAAGCCTATTTTTCCCATAAGGTGTTAGTTCTTCAACTTCAAATTCTGCTATGGTAAGACTTTTCAGGAACATCTTCATCATGATTAGAAAGAAATTATAAACATACCATGTCTTTGGAATTTGTACTTCACTAAAAATGGCTGCTGTTTATCTAGAAATCTTAAAAAACTGATCAAAGACAAAAAAACAAAAAACAACAACAAAAAGATTTATCTTACTATCTTTTAATTTCTAAGCAGAGTCTATTCTCATGTTATTTCATTTTAAATCAGAGGCCCTAGAATATAACAATTTTTTAATCTTTTACTAATCTACAATACTTATAAAAAGTCCTAATTATTAACAGTTCAATACTCAAGGTTTATGATAAATATATCATGACTACCAGCCAGCTATGTGAAAAAAATTTAAGTATCCAAATGTAAAACTAAATTTTTAGTACAGTATAAAAGATAAATGGTAACTCTATAAACAAGTTTAAACAATTCATTATAAATCTTCACAGATTTGACTAAATTCAGAGGACCAACATATTTGCATGTTCCTGTAACATTTTAAAATAAATCCCATAAAGAAATATTATATAGCCATGGCAAAAACAACCCAGGACTAGCAGTTAATAGATTCGGGTTCTAGTTCTAGTCCTATTACACTGCATTAAAGTTGATTTTAAAATATACATATTTAAGTATGATTTGTATAAGACAAAGAGAGATTTATCATGACTTGTAGAACTGGTATTATAAATGAATAAAAAGATTAATAGGTAAAACCAGTGTGGCTCTCAGCTTCAATTATAAAGGCGTCTGGAAACCAGTGAATACTGGGATCAGCAGCAACACAAAATGAGGAAGCTGCCAATTTGTTCAAATATCACATACTATATTATACCAAAACTATTATTGCAGGACAAATAACGGGAACATTAAAAGTGAAATCATAAGAGCAGAGACTTCATTTGCTCTTAGGAAGAGCTGGACTTCCCTCCAGCACCTAAAAAGTGTTTAGCAGTAGGCATTCAGACATTTGTTAAATAAATATACTCCCCAACTAAGTAGCACAATGTAATCTCACAGACTATGCCTAATACTGACTTTACTACTCTTAATTTTACATGAACCAGCACTTTTTAAATTTTTTTAATGTCTGTGAGATTACAAACTGAATAAAATTCTTTTAATAATCACATCATTTTAATTTCCCTAAACTCTTTCAAAAATACGTGAAATTATCAACTGAAGAGTTCATGACTCAAGCCAACTGAGTAATGGATTCATCATAATTACTCAGTTTATATAAGTGAAAAGCTGAAAGTTATCCTGTAACATTTTTCCACTAGAAATTATTAGCAGTCACAAATAAAGATATGCTACAGCTTTTTCCAAAAATATTTAACTCATACAATTTTTCAATAGCAACAAAAACATCTTAGATAAGAACAGATGTCAATGATTAAATCATACTATATTACAGACGACCCATATATTTTAAAGTGCTGGACACACTGGACACAAAGCTCTACTTGTCAACCATTAATCGCTACACAGATATAAGTATCATCAACTACAACAGATTACAATCAAAAACAAACCTTCAAGTTGAAAAGTATTTACAGGGCTCTGGTACAACCTTTATTTATGGGAAAGATACCTATTATAATAGATACCTCAAATGGGTAAAAAAGAAAGAAGAACCACTGTGATACAACATAAGTAGATAGATACTGCAAGTTCAAATTGCAATAAGAAGGGTATAAACAATTTAAGAAAGTCCCAAGGTGGAAGAAATCATGCCCTACTAAAGATAAGTTTGGAAAGACTTTATGACAATAGAAACACAGAGAGCAGGACCCATGTCAATTTTTTCCCACCACTGTGTCTCCAACTCGTACAACTGTGCACTGAACATAGAATAGTCTCAATAAATATTTACTGAACAAATATTTGGAATGAACCTTGAAAGATGGAGAGGACACGCTAGTATGAGAGAAATATGCAAGCAATAGAATAAAGGAGAAAATAAAGTGTGTTCAAAGAACAAGAAGTATCCTAATTTTGCTGGAATATACTTATGACATACGGAAGATCATCAGGAGTTTGTGTCCACTATGAACTTCAAAACAAGTTTAAATTTAATTTGATATTAATAGAAAATAGTAACAGCTTTATTAATGAAAGTAGTATATAACAGAGTACAAGGTGAGTTACAAGATTATTGCCTCCCCTAGCACAAATAATTTAGTTCAGAACCAATGTGGTAGTAATAAGAATAGAAAGAATGGGGAAAAGGTCAAATGTAACTTCAAGAATTTGTGTTTGACTGATTCAAAAAACAGTGGTACCATTAAAATAAATACAGAGTCAAAAAAAGTTCGGGGAGAGGGAATCAGGTAAAGAAAATGGTATTTATTGAGCATTTATTCCTTGCTACGCACTTCAAATACACTATTTTAATCTTCATAACAACCCTATGAGGTAGTTATGCTCCCATTTTACAAATGAGGCAAAAGAAATCAAGATACTTCCCCAGGGGCGCCTGGGTGGCTCAGTCGTTAAGCGTCTGCCTTCGGCTCAGGTCATGATCCCAGGGTTCTGGGATCGAGCCCCGCACTGGGCTCTCTGCTCTGCGGGAAGCCTGCTTCTCGCTCTCCCTCTGCCCCTGCTTGTGTTCCCTCTCTTGCTGTGTCTCTGTCAAATAAATAAATAAAATCTTTAAAAAAAAAAAAAAAAAGATACTTCCCCAAAGCTCACAAAGCTATTTAGTTAATCTGTCATTCCCCCTCTTCTTTCCTAAGAGAACCTCCATTTTGTTCAAATAGGGTAACAATGTGCTCAAGAAGGTGGGCCACTCCTGCAGTCCTAGGAGAATGAAACACAATTATTCTAAAAAGGGAAATCGTCATCCAACAACCCAGGCCTCATCTACGAGACATGAGAAGAAATACGTTGAGGGCTTCTGAGAAAGACCTTCCTACCTACATCAGCATTGTGAAGGTCATCAGGGACTCTGAAGTTACCAATCTAAGAGCTGCCCTTGATTCTTCCCTTTCTTTCACTGCTGTTTCCCAATTCATCAGCAAACCAAATCAATTCAAATTCCAAAATATCTTGTTAACCCTTCCTCCTCCTATCATCCTAGTCCAAGCCACTATTACTTCTCAATGAGACTACTAATAACTACTTTCCAATGCAATCTCCCTGTGGTGACTCCTGAACCCAACAATTCATCCCCCAAACAGCAGCCAAAGAGATCTTTTGAATGTAAATCATGCAGCAATTGAAACCCTTGTGCTCTGATGGTAGGGTTATAAAAGGGGACAACCACCATGGAAAACAGTTTGAGGTTCCTCAAAAAATTAAAAATAGAACTACCATATGATCCAGCAATCCCACTGTATATATATACAAAAGAACTGAAAGCAGAGTCTCAAAGAGATATCTGCACACCCATGTTTATAGTAGCACTATTTACAAGAGCCAAAAGGTAGAAGCAACCGCAAGTGTCCACTGGCAGATGAATGGATATAAAAAATGTGATATACACATTCAATGAATATTATTCAGTCTTAAGAAGGAAGGAAACCCTGTCATATGCTACAACATGGATGAACACTGAGGACATTATAGTCATATAAGTCAAAGAAGCTAGTCAAAATAAAACAAATACTGTATGATTCCACTTATAGTGAGATATCTAAAGTGGTTAAATCCACGGAAGCAGAAGCAGAAGGAAGGTCCCCAGGGGCTTCGGGGAGCTGCTGTTTGATGGTTTGGAATCAGAGACTCCATTTTGAAGCTCCATTTTCCTTTCTAATTAATGAACTCTTAAACTGAGCCAGAACGGGCAACTGTTTAACAAGGAATTGCTAGTAAAATTCAACAGAACAACTGACATTAGGACCGTAAAACTGTCGGTATGAACTTTATGAAGACAGAACAATTAACTAATGCATACCAAGAATAGCTTCATTTGGTAGCACCAATAAAGTAGTTGATTAGAAAATAATCAAAAGGAGCTCGACCAGTTAGCACGAATGAACATTTTTCCCCCTCTTCTCTTATCTAAGTCATGTGCTTACCCTCTTCTCTCTCATAAAAACCCCTTGCTTTCCCCACATGAGTGGGACACCTTCCTGGTTGCTACTAGAATCAGCACTCCCTGAATTGTCAATTCTGATACCACAAATAAAAGGCCTTTGTTTCTTGTTCAGTTTGCCTCCTTTTCCTGATTGGAATTTAGTAGAGTTTCAGTTTTGTGATATGAAAACGTTCGGGAGATCTGTTTCACAACAATATGAATATACTTAACACTACTGAATTGTACACTTAAAAATGGTTAAGATGGGGGTGCCTGGGTGGCTCAGTCATTAAGCGTCTGGCTTCAGCTCAGGTCATGATCTCAGGGTCCTGGGATCGAGCCCCACATCGGGCTCCCTGCTCAGCAGGAAGCCTGCTTCTCCCTCTCCCACTCCCCCTGCTTGTGTTCCCTCTCTCACTGTGTGTCTCTCTCTGTCAAATAAATAAATAAAATCTTTAAAAAAAAAAATGGTTAAGATGGTAAATTTTGTGTTACATGTTCTTTCCATAATAATTTAGGGAAAAAAAAAAACCAAAACACTAGACCAAACCCCACCCCCAAAAAAGGAATCATATAACTACCCTCCTTAAGATGCTTCAACTGCTTCCTGTCACCCACTGAATAAACCCCAAACATGGTCTATGAGGCTCCGTACCATCTGATCCTTCCCCCTTGCACAGCCAGATCAAACGCTACTCTCCCCCTTCCTCAAGATGCTCAGTCAAAATGATACTTTCACTTCTTCAAATAATTCAAACTCTTTTTTGCCTATGGAATGCTATTACTCAACTCTTCATAGATTTGGCTCCTGATCCTTCAGACGTCCCGTTAAATGTCACCTTCTCAGAAGCCTTTCCTAACCAGCCACCTAAATTAGGTGTCCCCACACAAGTAACATTATTTTCTATCCTGTATCTCTCTTTTGTTCCTTTTTTTTTTAATTTCTTTTTAAAGATTGTATATTTATTTGACAGACAGAGACACAGCAAGAGAGGGAACACAGCAGGGCGAGTGGAAGAGGGAGAAGCAGGCTTCCTGCTGAGCAGGGAGCCCCATGTGGGGCTCGATCCCAAGACCCTGGGATCATGACCCGAGCCGAAGGCAGACGCTTAACGATTGAGCCACCCAGGCACCCCTCTCTTTTGTTCCTTGATAGCATTTCTCACAAGTTAAAAACAGTTTATTTTTCCTACCCTCCCAACTGAAATGCAAGGTCCATAGGGAATTTAAAGTCTGCTATTTCAACTGCAAAATGCTTTAAATCTTTTAATCATATAAAATAAAGGTACAAAAACACTTAAGCTAATGACACAACTTTTTAAAAATACCATAATACCCCTTAATCTCAGTCCCCTTAGTTTCATATTTCTACAAAGTTTTTACTAATCTTAGACCATTAATGGTTATTTAGATCATGGAAGTGACTCAAACTATGTCTTCACACTTTTTTAAATGCAACATAAAACATCTTAATAGTACCCAATAGATCACAGCACATTTCTACAACTATTCGACATCTTTACCTATAGATTAAAAAAGTAAGTCGACAACTGAATACTTATATTTGCCAGACACTGTTCTCTGTTCACTTTACATAGATTAATTCATGTATTCTTCAAACTCATTTTAGAGTTAAGAAAATTTAGGCACCACAATATTGTAATTTATAAGAAATACATGTATTTGGTCACATCTGACCAAAATAAAAACCTAATATATGTCTGGTCTTCATCATCCCCAGTTCCTGGTTCACAGCTCCCAAAACCCATGGAATTTCCTGAGAGGTAAGAGCAAAGGGAGCTTCTTTTGTTGTATTTGGGCTCTAATCCTCAGTTCCTGAAAAAGCTTCAGAGCCATCAAGGTGAAATGAGTGTTTTATTATTCATAACAAACCCTTTCCACCCCAACTGGGCTTATGTTAATGAAGGTGACTTATTATCCAACCAGCACCTAAGGGATGGGGGCTCATTGCCAGGGGAACCAACCTTGACTGTAGGGTTGGAACTTTCAGTCCCACCTTGATTTCTGGGGAGGAGTGAGGGGCTAGAGGCTGAATCAATCACCAATGGCCAATGAGGTCATCAATCATTCCTATATAATGAAAACCCAATGCCTCCATTAAAAAAAAAAAAAAGAGGGCATTCAGAGAGCTTCCACCTTGGGGAAGCAGAAAGCTTCCATTTGCCATTATGCAGAGCCCCAAACTCCAGGAGGACAGAAGCTCCTTTGTTCGGGATTTTGCCCTATGTAACTTTTCATCTGGCTATTGATCTGTATTTTTTAATATCCTTTGTAATAAACTGGTAATCTAGTAAGTAAATGGGTTTTCCTGAGTTCTGTGAGCCCCTTTAGCAAATTAATCAAACCCAAGGAGGGGGATCCATGGGAACCTCTGATTTACAGAAGGTCAGTCAGAAGCACAGGTAACAACCAGGGCTTGTGACTGGCTTCTGAAGTGGAGGGTAATCTTGTGGGACTGAGCACTCTACCTGTGGGATCCGATTCTATCTCCAGGTTGATAGTGTCAGAACCGCACTGAATTCTCAGACACTCCGCTGGTGTCAGAGAACTGCTTGTTGGTATGGGCAAGTCTCCCCTCACAGACTGGAATTGGGGACAGAAACACTTTTTAGGCATGAATAGATTAAATTACCTACCCCAAATTACAAAATCACTGTCACACTGGGACCCAAGCTCAAGAAATCCCACTCTAATCGAGAGGCTATGCTCCTAATCACACTGTACAAAAAATGGGAGCAGACTTACAGCCCAGATAAAAGTTCAAGATATAAAATGTTATGTTGGGGCGCCTGGGTGGCTCAGTTGGTTAAGCAACTGCCTTCGGCTCAGGTCATGATCCTGGAGTCCCTGGATGGAGCCCCGCATCAGGCTCCCTGCTCGGCAGGGAGTCTGCTTCTCCCTCTGACCCTAACCCCTCTCATGTGCTCTCTCTCATTCTCTCTCTCTCAAATAAATAAATAAAATCTTAAAAAAAAAATAAAATAAAAAATAAAAAAATAAAATGTTATGTTTCTTAAAAATAACATTCCATCCTTAAGGAATATTCATGAAAACAAACCACAAATAGGAATTACCCACTTACTGAGGATACCAATTTAATTTTTTTTAATTTTAAAAATTTTAATTTATCATAAAGATCTTTGGCACTGGGGGATTTTTTTTTTTAGATTTTATTTATTTACTTGAGAGAGACAGAGAGAGCGCACTAGCACAGAGGGAGAGGGAGAGGGAGAAGCAGACCCCTACTGAACGGGAGCCCGATGCAAGGCTGGATCCCAGGACCCTGGGATCATGCTGAAGGCACTTAACTGACTGAGCCACACAGGCGCCCCCAGGAGGATTTTTAAGGTTATAAACTATTTCAGACCAATCCTAAATCTCCATCACATGTAGTAATCTACAGGTATGATAATAACCTCACCAGGACTCTAAAGGATTAAATAAGATAAAACATACAAATGCCTGGCATAAATTTGAATCCCACATGCAGACATGGACGTTGGTACACCACAAGCAGGCTGACCACTGACTCTGCCACACTGGCAATTCAATCTCCACTAAGCATTCTCAAATGGCAATGTCTATGCTGTCATTCCCCACTCGGCTTCCTCCTCTCACACTGTGACACTTTTCCCTATGTGACAAACTCTTTATAACATTTTTTTTAAAGATTTATTTATTTGTGAGAGAAAGAGAGCGCACATGGGGGAAGGGGGCATAGCAGAGGGAGAGAGACAAGTGGACTCCAGGCTGAGTGCCCAGTCTGACGTGGGGCTCAATCTCAGGACCCTGAGATCATGATCTGAGCCAAAACCAAGAGTCGGACGCTTAACCAACTAAGCCCCCCTATGTGACAAACTCTTATGCATTCTCAGTAAATACTTCTGTGGAAAAAATAGTCCACCTCAGGCACCTGGCTGGCTCACCTGGTGGAGCATGCAACTCTTGACCTCAAGGTTGAGTTCGAGCCCTGTGATGGGTGTAGAGATCACTTAAAATAAAATTTTTTAAAAAAATGTTTTAAATAGCCCACCTCTCCACATCAAAATGTAATTCTATTAAATACAGCCCTTATGCCCTTACACTCTTGTCACAATGTATCACCTTTTAAAAAGCAGTATCTCCTCCTGGAATACAAGGCAAGGTCATTATCTTACTAATCTTAAAATTCCAAACACCTAACTTGGTGACTGGCATATTATAGTGTTTTGTTTGTTTGCTTGTCTGCTTGTTAATGAAGAATAAAAGTAATACCAAAAAGTAAACAAAAAAGTACTATATTTATTTATATCATACCTTATTCCAAAGAAGGGGAAGGGGGCTCATTTTCAATATTACAGATCTATAACAAGAAGCTTCTAATAAATATTCTAATAGGTATTTTTAGTAAATGCAGAAATGCTACTAAACAAGCTACCACAGTAGTTTCCTTTTAAAAAACAAATACATTGGGGCGCCTGGGTGGCTCAGTTGGTTAGGCGACTGCCTTCGGCTCAGGTCATGATCCTGGAGTCCCGGGATCGAGTCCCGCATCGGGCTCCCTGCTCGGCAGGAAGTCTGCTTCGTCCTCTGACCCCATCCCCTCTCATGTGTTCTCTCTCTCTCATTCTCTCTCTCTCAAATAAATAAATAAAATCTTTAAAAAAAAAATAAAAAATAAAAAACAAATACATTAATACTTTTTTTTAGATTATGCAATCCACTCTCAGGCAATTTTCAAATTTATATTGTTCTTGCAGCGATGCAACTTCAGCATCTTTATATCCCCAGTTCCTTTCATCATATCTGGCACAAAACAATCACTTAATATGTTTAAAGCTTTATACACACACACACACACACACACACACGCAGTCACCATAGTCTGGCTTTCTGACTTTTACCCTCTACGCTTCTTTTTAGGATCTATTTCAACAGACCTAGAACCAAACGCTGGATGCACATCACAGGGTATATTTTAAAAAGCAAATTCAAAAAATATCGGAGTACCTATATCCCCAGTTGAACAAAGATTTAAAGTAGATTTTTTTTTAATTTGGTATCCAGAAACAAAGAAAGAAATATCAAGGATTAACACAGTTTGAATGTGTGTAACAAAGTAGAAAGAATTGCTAAAGAATGAAAGTAATGAAACAGGAAAAATTATATATTTATCATTAATGGAAAAGTTAGAGGTTTATTGCTGGAGAATAGGAATAGAGAAGGAGGATTAAGATTATCTATTTACTCAACATCAGATATTTTTAAAAAGGAAAAAAAATGAGTATAATAACATGGACCTGTGAAATGTCCAGTATGTTAAACAGCAGATAAAAATTGCAAGTAAGGGTTTAAAAAAATCCTTTTTTATTTACTGAGAATCATTTAACAAACAACTACAAATCATTTTTGTTACTCTAGGGGTTTGTGATAAAGTTGCTTAGTATTTTTAAATCATATAAATCAGATTCACTTCAATTATTTTTAAAATTAAAAACCCAGTACTTAATTCAGTAAAATCATTTTTGAAGTGTTTCAGTTCCATATACTGGCAAGTTTAGGAAGATCAAAAAGAGAGGTAGAGAAAGAAAGTGAGAACAAGTAGAGGTAAGAGTAAGTTAAACAGAGGCCAAGATCCATAAGCACAAATCAACACAAATTTATTTTGCAAGAAACACTGGGACAGATACAGGTGCTTGGGTTCTGAGATGGATGTTAGTCCAGCTAACTGTTCTGGTATTACTTTGTGGTTCTGGGGTGAGGGGGATTACCACCATCTAAAGAACACACTGAATAGCCACTATTTAACATTCTACAACTAATCTTAGTCTTTATCCTAAAGTTGTTTCACTTTACAAGGTATGACTGAGGCAGCCTAGCAGAAAGGAAATTACTCTCAGGACTGCAGCCATGATAGTAGTGCAGTATCACCTCAAGGGCCAAATGAAATAAAGCCAAAGTCAAATCAATCATTGGCTTGGGGTCCCTATCCCCAATTTAGAACTTTCCTAGTAATGAAGTTCTCTGAGGAGGAAATGTTCAGCTAGACTAGAGGAACACAAGACTGAGGACAGAGACAGGAGAGAACCACCCTTAAAATTAGCAACAATAAAACCAGTCAAGGAAAACAATTACTGAAGGTAGGATTAGAAACTGTCAAGAAGGACTAAATATCTAATACCACTAATATAAAGATCTAGAAGGATAAGGAAATGAACAAATCACTTAGATTTGGCATTTGAAATCATCACCTAAGGATCAAGCTTGAAATTCACATGTGAAATTCAAAAGTTAATTTTGAAACAAATAATATGCCAGTACCCTAAGACATTGCTATTCAAAGAAGGAGTGGGGGTGGGGAAAGTTCAACTTTGATGCAATATAGTATTAAGTCAATCTGGAAAGTTATCCTTTGTTAAGGAATACACATGCACTTTAAAATATGGAATACTAGGGGCACCTGGGTGGCTCAGTTGGTTGAGCATCCAACTCTTGACTTCGGCTCCGGTCATGGTCTCAGGGTCCTGGGATGGAGCCCTGTGTCCAGCTCAGCACTCTGTGTTGAGTCTGCTTGAGATTCTCTCTCCTTCTGCCCCTCCCCCCACTTGCACACTCGCTCTTGCTCTCTCTAATGGATAAAATCTTTTTAAAAATTAAAATAAGGAATACTAAAAATACAACATTTCCTCTTGCATATTTTCAAGGACTTTCATCAATCTAAGTCACTTTACAAACACTAGGTGTTTAAAATTAAAAGGTAATTTTTGTTTCTTAGACTTCTTCTAGATTCCTTTCTAACAAGAAAGCAAATTTTACAAAATTTCCTCTAAACATTTTCATAGCCATAATTTCACGATTGAAATTCTCAAGACCTCACTTCTATACAGCTTCCTAACTGGCCTCTTCATTTACCTCTATCGTCTCCTCACTTCCATCCGCCCAGATCTCGCTTTCTCAAACACAGAGATCATGTCACTTCCATGTTCAAAAACCACATTGCTTCCCAACCCAGCAGGAAAATAGATTTACTACTCTTACGTTTATGAACAAAACACTCTGAAAGATCAAAATACCTCCATAAGCCTTTTGTTTTACCTTAACAATTAAAGTAAATTTGCATTCTCCATAACACGTGCACGTTCAGTACTGTATAAATTACTATGGATTAAATATGTTTGTTTCCCAATTAGTAAAATGGATATGCCAAGAAAATGTATCATAATTTCCCATATTCCCCTGCACATGGCTGAGTACCCCAGTGTTAGTTGTGTTGACATTTCAATACAAAGCTTATATATACAAAGCTTAGTTTATAAACTAAGGAATATTAAAGTTCTAGATAGTTTGGCCCAAACCTTCTTTCTCCTTGCATTTCCCACTACTCCACATACACCCTATACTTAACTCCAAAGAAAACTATTAATTTACTCCTTATTCTTGCATATGCCTTCTCCCAGAAAGCTCTTTCACTCATCTCCATAAGAAGTCCCTATCTCTACATCAAAATCCCACTCAAACCCTAACCCTCTAAGTAATATTCCCTAATAGCTTTCCTTTTTGCAGTCCTTTATGGTACTAATCACAATCTGTCTCATTATGTTTAGTTATGTGTATAAGATGCATACAACATACCAGTTAAGAATCAAAGCTTTGTAAGCAGAGAAACTCAGGTCAATTTCTGACTCTAATTTCTAAGTATAACCTTGAGCAAGTTACTTAAGATCATCCTCTCTGGGTTTCCTCATCTTTTATATGAACATTACAGTAGGGTTACCTCTAACAGTGTTAATCTCAGAATCAAAAACAGTGATGTATATAAAGCACTTAGCACAATACTGACAGCTAGTAATAGTTTAATAAATATACCTTCTATTCCCAATAGGCACACTCATTGTCTTACTCTTTTTTGTATTATTTCCAATTCCTACCATATATATATAATGTTCTGCATGTGTTTCACAATTGTTTAGCTGAGGGGCACCTGGATGGTTCAGTCAGTTAAGGGTCCAACTCTTGATTTTGGCTCAGGTCATGATCTCAGGGTCATGAGATTGAGCCCCATGTCGGGCCCCACGCTAAGAGGGGAGTCTACTTCTCTCCTTCTCTCTCAAATAAATAAATCTTTAAAAAAAAATAAATAATGGTTTCACTGAAAAAATCTGATAGCTCTCAATAAGATAAGGTCGGAATTCTAGTGACTGTCAAAAATGGCTTACTACTCATATTATTAACTGTTTATCTCAACATTAGCTTAACCAGTTTATACTTTAGCTACCATATACATAGATACAGATCTCAAGCATCAGCTTAAGAGTATTCTATACTGCATTATCAATGAGTAAGCCAATATCCAAAATACTTGATATAGTTACTCAGAA
The DNA here is from genome assembly GCF_002201575.2 of Neomonachus schauinslandi. Taxonomy (NCBI): domain Eukaryota; kingdom Metazoa; phylum Chordata; class Mammalia; order Carnivora; family Phocidae; genus Neomonachus; species Neomonachus schauinslandi. The sequence goes on from NC_058404.1 coordinate 182,215,936, forward strand.
GTCAAATTAATCTAAAAACATTAGCATGTATCCAACCACAAAGCAAAGAATTCCTGCGTGGATTTACTTAGCAAAGTGAAGAACTCCTGTGCAGATCCTCCTATTGCTAAAGTTAAGCCAAATCCCAAACCCATTTTTCCAAGTGGCCCTCTAAGTTATTCCCATGCAATGGGATTCCCAACAGACACCAAACAGTTCTACCATGGTATTCTCAAGAAAAGCAATGTTTCCAGACCAATAAGATTACTAATTCTAAAATGTTCAAAATAGACTAGATCAAAACACATATGAGATTATTTAATCCTATAGTTAGCAAGAGAACAAAATAAAACAAAACAAAAAAAGAAAAGAAAAAGAAAAACCCCTATAGCAATGGCCAAAGAATGATGAAGAAAAGGACTAGTAATCATAACTACCTGGGAAGGCAAAAGAGAATACAGCACAAGACCTAGCCATCAAAAGGTGGCTTCAGAAAATCAGAAGCTAAATTCAGGAAGAGCAATTTCACAAAAAGAGGAACAATGGTTTCTAGTACTATGTGAACTACACTGGGAGTTTAACTATTGTCATAATCTAAACATTAACACTATAAAATTATTGTATAATAGTCCTCACATAAAACTACACTCAAGCCAATACTAACTAAAAAAAAAAGTGACATTTCCTAGTTAAATGTTAGGCATGCAAGGTGAGATACTTAAAAATGAACCTTAGGATTTTTTACAATGATAATCATGCTCATGTGAAGTATTTTCATCTAAATTAACAAAAACCCCACCACATAGATGTGTTTAATACTAATGAGTAGAGTGGCTCTTTCAAAAAGGTATACCTTCAAATTAATAATATTTTAAGTTTTCACTGAAATTTTAATACTTCCAAAAGACATATTTTAAAATATGATATTCCTAATATCATACCAAACTAATGAAAAGTATTATAGTAAACCTTAACAGAGGCACTAAAGAAGGTTGCATTAATTCATTTTTGAAAAAGATAGAAGCAAATATTTCTGAAGCTAAAATTTGTTTTAAAAAATTCTGAAACAACTACCTATAAGACAACATGTTTGAAATGTTTCAATTACAGTTGACCCTTGAACTTTGTTTGAACTTTGTGGATTTAAACTTTGTGGATTCACTTATATACATATTTTTTTCTATACAGTACAGTACTGTAAATGTATTTTGCCTTCCTTATGATTTTCTTAATAACGCTTTCTTTACTCTAACTTAAATACAGTATATAATACAAAAACGAAACACGTGTCAATCAACTGTTTACTTTAGGCTTCTGGTCACTAGTATTCCTATTCCTAGTTAAGTTTGGAGGAGTCAAAGGTTATACTCAGATTTTTACCTGCACAGGTTGGCACCCCTGACCTCGCTGTTCAACGGTCAACTGTATTGTGCACACTTTGCCAGAATAAAGAACTGTTATATATACATATACACACATGAAATATTTGCATGTGTGTATTCTTTGCCCTTTCCTTGCCCTTTCATAAACTATTTTTCAGAGACCATATCTGGATAAGATCAATCACTCTCCATTGGGATCAATTCATTGATTCTAAATCTGTTAGGCAAATAATAATAATAATAATAACAATAATAATAATGCTTTGAATTATTAAAGCACTCTCTTAAGACTGTAATCAACAAACTCTTCGTCACCAAGCCCTAACTTGCTTTAAATTTCTATCACTTTCAAAGCAAGAGCCCTAAAGATATATATGTATATATAATTTAAGCCTTTACCACACTATAAATATTGGTTTCACCTTATCAAAACATTTGCACACCCAATCCTGAAAACGTAATATAAAAAGGAAAATATAAACCAATATTCATTATGACAGTGAGTCTGTTTATATTGACGATTTCTCAGTCTCTGTAAGAACACTTGCTTACTCAAAATTAAGCATGCGACAGATGACTTAAAGGCAATTTGTTCTTAAAATACACTAAACCTCGAAAGTAAAACTCTTGAGAGGCAAAATTCACTGGAAAAGAGTGCTTTCTACATTTTATTAGTAAGAGGCAAACTCTTTATGATGTTGCTGAAATATTAAAAATACCAATCTGTAGAGGAAAAGAGAAGATGTGATTTTGGCTATCACTTTCAGAGCTGTTAAGAATACTCACAGTTAAATGACAATTTTAATACAGAGCCAGAGTACAATTCTTCTCTCAGAATTGTTTCAAGAATTTTCCACTTTCAAAATTCACATGTAGCTTAGTTTTATTACAAATTGCTCTCTACCCCATTTCTCTCCATTAATGCTGCCCAGAATATAACACAGTATTTTTTAAGTACAGTCTATGGTTCTACTTCCTGAAGTGTACAATAACAATAATTTATTATGTTTGGGGCTTAGCATAACATTTACAAGTGGAAACCATTAAAGAAAGCGCTATTCACACAATCAGAATGGGAAGGAGCCCTACAGAGGAGAGCATATACATAGCTCAAAGAAATTTTCAATATGCTCCAACTTTATTACAGACTTCAATTTACCACTTCCCAGGTATCAGTGCTATTGACTGTATTTACATAAACTTGTTAAAATGACAATTTAACCTGCACAATGTGTAGTCTGTTTATCTTAAATCTGAAATGGAAATGTTTAACTTGTTAAAAATTAATATCCCAACAAAGGGAAAGAATAAAAACATTCAAAATAAATTCCAGAGTTAATATTATTTTTGTAAACTTATTTTAAAGCACTACAGCACAAACTCACTTTGTGTGATCACACTTTTTATTCAATAACAATCACCTTTCCTTGTTCACGATGCCATAAATAACTCAAGAGAAATTTAAATCTTCAAAAAGGATTATAAACAGCTAATTAAAATAAAATTCCACCTGAAGTAATTTCCTTGCTATAACCTATATACTATACATTGTATTGTTATTGGTTAGAAAATACTAAATTTTCTGAATCACATGCCCTCCTACCAATTACATACTGACAAAACATTAGCCAATTATTTATTAATCGAACTCTTCTGCTCAAGAAACCAAGAGTCATGCTCCTATACCTTATAGAAGCCCAAGTATCTCTGCTCCCTCCCTTCCTGCATGAGGCTTTAAACCTTCAGTCAGTTTTATTTTGCTACTTTCCCTAACCTTTGCAATTAGTTTTATCCTGCTACTTTCCTAAAAATCACTATTCTTCATTTTATCTGCCACAGTTGTATTTGGAGAATTAAGACTGTTCAAGCATAAAGTTATTCCACCTATCCTCTCAAACTATACTATGCTCCTAATACTCATCATTCTGTAATCATTTTATCCAAATTAACCACTGATAGGTTTGATGTTTCAAGTTTCACATATCGAGGTTGATATGTTTCAGGGTAAAATAAGTTAAATATTCTGATCATTATGTTCTACCCAACTTCCAAAGAGCTTGACAAAGTTCACCAAAACCCTCGTCTTTAAAATAGCAAGCACGCTGTCATAGAACCCAGAGAATAAGTCGCTTTGCTCCAAAGAATATAACTACTGAGCACTTCCCAGAGCAGCTGTTACTTTCAGACGCCTGCTGGACTATCACTTTGGTTAAATTAATGATGGGTCATAGTGTTCCACTTTACTTTTTTTTAGTGTTGCAATCAATGTAGGAAACCTACTGATGACTTTTAAAAATACAGTACAAAAATTAAAAAAAAAAAAAAAAACTTTAGCTCCACTACTTTTCCAAAAGAAATCGTTTCAAGATCCCCACATCATTACTTAAACCACACGTATCAGTTGTACATGACCCTGGAAAGCTTTAAATGGATTCAATTTTCTATCTAACTTTACCAAACATGTTCGCAAGTTTTCAATAATTTCGAGAACGTTCTATATTACAAAGGTGCTGGTGCACTCTAGCAGAACCGTGCTGCTCAAATACAAGCCCCGAAACGAATATCCTGCACGTGACAAATTTTAGGTATATTTCTGGTTACCTGAAGAGCTTTCTGCACCCTTTATCCCCCAGTGATGCTCCCAGTGGCAAATACTTCCCATCCCTCAAAACCTTCCTCCCACCCCTCCAAAAATACACATTAGATTTAAAGGTTTCCGCATACTAATACGGAATCACTAATACCAGTAGGTATTATGGCTCTCAAAGAATCCTCTTTAGCAGCCTCCCCTGGGACACTGCTCAGCGGGGCTTTGAACCTGTGAGACTCGCCGCCAGCTGCCTTTGCAAAAGCAGCACCACAGGCCGACTAAATACCGCAGTGCTGCTGCTGACTTTTTGTAGCAGCTTAAAAAAAAAAAATCAGCCCAGTACCCTGCAGACCCTGCTGGCTCTTCTGCAGCACCGAGGAGAAACCACCGCATTGCTCAGCGAGCAACACCGAGGAGCCCGACTGTAGGGCGGAGAAGCGAGTGCCGTCGAGAGGCTCTGTCGAGGGCGGGGTGTCGGGAGTGGGGGAGGTGGGGAGGAAAAAGGCGTCCGGACTGTAGGGGACCGCGACGAAGCAGCGTCCAGGGCGCTGGCGGCTGGGCGCCCAGCTCCGCATCGCGCACTGACCGTGGCAGTCGTATAGCGGACGCCCGGCAGGGGCACGGGCCCCTCCCGGGGATGGGGGTCCCACAGCAGCCGGCCTTACCCCGCCCGCCGCCCCCCGGGCCCTCACCTGTCATGAGCGCCGGACTGTCGCCCGCCGCCGCAGCGGGAGAGGAGGCGGCTGCCGCGGCAGAGCCCGAGGCCCGCCGCCCGCGGAGGTGCCTGGACACCAGCTCGCATCCGTCCGCCGCGCCGGCCACCAGCAGCCCGAGCACCAGCAGCGCAGCCCAGCGCCACCACCGCAGCCAGCCCGAGGCCGGGCCGAACGCCGTGGCGGGATGAGGGCGCGGAAGAGGACCGAGGGGAAAGCGCGGCGGCGCCCCGGCCGCTGGCCACCCGTCCGCTCCGCCAGGCGCTGCAGCTGCTGCTGCCGCCGCCGCAACCGGCGATTCCTCCGGCCGCCCCCGCCGCCTCGGAGGCGAGCTCCTGCCGGGCGCCAGCCTGGTCGCCTCGGCACCGGCGGCCTCCGGAGCTCGGGTACCGGCTGCGTTCATTGGTTCCGGTTATTTAAAAAAAAAAAAAGGTGAGGGGCAGAAAGGTACGGTGTCTTCAGGCCGCGCGCGACAGCCACGCTCCTGCGGCGGCGAGACCGGGATCCGCGGCTCTGGCGCCTCTGAACACCAGCCCCAGCGCCCGCGCCACCGCCGCCGCGGCGCATCCCCCCGCCCCCTCCGGCCCGCACCCGTTGTAGTACCACGCTCGGCCCCGACGCCTCCTCCCCTCACACACTCGCACACAGCATACCAATCCCCCGCCTCCTTCGGCCTCTCCACAGCGCAGGCGCGGCGCTGCTGCACTGCGCCTGCGCGGCGCCGCAGACCCGCCCCCTGGGCGTTCCCGGGAAGACTAACGTCCCGCGGGGTGGCTGCTAATGCTCTCGCTGAGCCGCGAAGTTAGAGGTGCGGGGGAAGCCTGGCATGTATGTCCCCTTCCCCCATTCACGGCCAGGCCCAGACAGCTGGAGGGTGGGGGGGACCAAAGAGGCGGGACAAAGGAGTACAGACTTCCCAAATTGTTTGGGCAAGTTATAGGCGCGTAGACAACAAAAATAAATGCATGGGTCAGGAAAACCTTCTAATCAGAAACAGCGGCGTCTCTAGAATTTCAATATAGGTGGGGCTTAAGCCAGCAATGTGAAGTGCAGGTTAGCATAGAAGTGTTTTATTTACTTAAAGCGCTCGCTGCAAGCCCATGTGTCAAGCACTGCTCTAAAGCCTTTACAAATTTACGCATTGTAACTAAAAGTTAGGTAGTGGTATCCCTATCAGCCCCACTTTACAAATGAGGAATCTAAGGCCCAGAGATGGTAAGTAACTTGCCCCCAGGTCCCCCACCTAATAAATGAGAGACAGGGACAGAGCACCATTAAATGGAAATACCGAAATGGATTTGCTCTTGCCTCTGACTTTCCAATGTTCAAACATTACCTGAACTCATCACCTCGCTACCACCCCAGCAAATAAGGATTCTTTGCTGTCGGTTTATTAAGTTTACAGAACGGTGATTCGGATTTGCCTTTACCTACCCGGAATGAAGCACAGGGCACCCGTTCGGGCGTGCACACACACGGGCATTCTCTCTTCCAGGAGCACAAAGTTATTTAAGATTTGCAGATAAGGTTCGTAAGCATAAAGGTCCTGTTTGATATTAGTTTTTCGTTGTTGGGTTAGGGGTTTGATTTTGGTTTGTATTGGCTGGTTTTCTCAAGAAGATACTCAAATTACACAATCTCCCAAAGAATTTTTTCTTTGAGGAAAGAATCAAGAATTTCTTTGAAGCTAATCAATCTATCAACAATTATTTCTTGACAGACTTCTTGGGGACAGTGCTTTAGGTGGCAATTCATAGGGCAACGGGGAGATTATATTTCCCCTGCTGAAAGGCACAGCAATCAAGTCACAAAAGCATCTACCAGAAGGAGAGAACTTTGCTAGAAGACCAGGAAAATATAAGTAACAGGCTTGTTTTCTGCTCTCCAACATTTCATTCATTCAATATTTCCTGAGTGCCTAGTGTGTGCCAGGCAGCGTACTGAGTAGTGGGAATTCAGGAGAAATAAAAGACAGACCAAAAAAGTCAAGTCAGTACTCAGGGATATAAGAGATAACACAGTCTCTGCCTGGGGAATCTTATGATCCTGCTTGGGAGATAAAATTTACACTCATTAAATAATTAGAAACTAATACAAGGTAGTAGTTAATTAGTTGCTAAATTGGGTAGAGGAAGCTGTATTATACAGCAATAACTGCAGTATAAAACCACAAATTATCAAATCACTGAGGCGAAACTTCTTTAGCCAAAAATTATATGGTTTTTTTTCCTTCTTTATTTTAAATAGGCTCCACACCCCATCTGGTGCTTGAACTCACCACCTGGAGATGCAGAGTGGCATGCTCCACTGACTGAGCCAGCCAGGCACCCCCTCCTTCTCTTTCAAAGACAGGATGTTGGCACTGAGGGGACCGGACTTGACTTGAGGTTATGATTAACTGTTTATGCCTCTCACTGCTGAAGCCAAAAAGGACATAGGGAGGTACCTGCCAACACTGAAGAGACCTGTCTCAAGCAGGCCAGAGTTCAGCACTAAATCCTTCATCTCATATCATCTGTGTCAAGGGTGCCAAAGTTTCTATTAGAGTGGCCAGAATGCATCCTCTTGTTGCACAAAGGTATAGCATCACTGAGCATCTAGCAAAAACCTAGGTGCAGAAAAGAGAAAGTCCATTGTCTTCACAAGATGATCTATAGAATACAGTTGCTTCCATTTGCAAACCGCAAAGAAACACCGGGGGTTCCCGTTAGAGTAATCGCTTCTTTTTCTTCTGACTTCCTGTCCCACCTCCAAGCCTTTGCCTTCGCTTTCCCTGCCTCCCAAAAACTTTCTTCTCTTCTTTCCTCTTGCCAAATCCCATTAAAATCTAAGTTGAGCCCCTTTCCTTGACGCCTGCCTTCCTACAGCCTAGTTCTTAACATCCAAACCTTAGGACTTTCCGTTAATTTACAGAATGTCTTTATTGTCTGATTTTCACCCATTCGTGACTTCAAGCATCTGATGGGGAGCACTGAGCTTTGGAATCAGACAAACCTAGAGGAAACTGCAACTCCACCGTTCTTCAGCTGTGTAACCCGTAGGAAAATTACTCTGTCCTGGGTTTCCGGAGGGGAAAATTAGGGACCACATAATAATGCCCGCCCCACAAGGTTGCTGGTGGCTACAAGAGAGTAAAATAACAGGTCTGCCTTTGCGCGCTGCCTGGCACACAGGTATGTTTTCATCTCTTAGGGAGAACTGGCCCCAGACTCCGGGCGTGTGTTCTGAGCGTGTTCCTAATTTAGGATAGCTCATCGCTCTTTGCCTGCGTGGTGGTTTGAGTTCATCTTCCGACAAAAAAAATCCCTTAACTCCGTAGGGCACGTCCAGCACAGACGCAAGATCCGTCCACCCGGCCCCTCCCATCCCAGAAGCAAACCAGCCCTTCCCAAGCGTCGGGCTCTCTCCCCATCTCCTTCTCCCCCTTCTCCCGGGCAGTCAGGACGGCCCACGGCTCCCCACCCGCTCCAACCCGGAGAACCGGATCTCGTCCCGGGAACGAAGCCAGCAGCGCGCCTGCGCCGCCAGGAAACCTCGCGCATGCCCGTTGTCTCCCACCGCCTTTTCCCCAGGTGCGCGAGCTCTCGGGCTCCCGCGGTTCCGTGACGCTGCGCGCCGCAACTAGCTTGGCTTCCGGCTCCCACTCCGTGGGCGGTGCGTCCGGGCGGCCGGCTGCCGCGGGATGACGTCACCGCGCGGGCGGGCGCGGCAGGCGTTGGGTGGGCGTGGAGCCGGAGCTGAGGTGGAGATTCGGGAGTGGGGAATTCCGGTCCGCGGTTAACTGAGAGGGGCTTCCTCCTGCGTCCCGCCTGCCCACCGAGCATCTCCGGCCCGCGTTTCGCCTCCAGAGAGATGTGCCAGTTTTCTTGGCTTTGACTCCGCGACCCTAGAATTTCGGCGCCTGACGGGGCGTCATCCGTAACAGCCAAGCCCCTCGGAGAAATGCGAAGAGCTCCCTTTGGTGGAAGTCCTGTTGCGGACCACCATATGTTTTCCCACGAACTCCCCACCCAGTCTCGCAAGGGAAATGAGGTCCAAAGAACTTTAAAGGGGGTGATACTATGTATGATACTATATGTGATGGCCCCAGGATCCGAACAGTGAAGCCTCTGCATATTAATATGGTCTCAAATTATTGAATGAATTAAAGCACTAAGAAGAAAAGTGACACAGTGGAAATAACTCATTAGCAAGATTCTTTCTCCCTAAAGCCAATAAGGCAGGGAATATTCCTCACCTAGTTTAGTGAAGGTGGTAACCTTCGTCATTGCATCTTTCTTGCATGGAAGAAGGAAGTCTTTTAAAAGGTATCCTGCAGGGTAAACTCGTTTTAAGAGTTTTAACATATTAACATAGTTTTTTAAAAGCCACCCAACGGAGCAAAAGCAAATCAGTTTTGCCCACCAAAGCTAATCAATGGGCTTCTGGAGTCATTTCTATTATTAAAAAGGATGTTTGCTGTTACTGCTTAATTTGAGGTGTTACATGAATACTATTGATCACATAATATCTCATAAGTGCTAAAGCAGTAGGAGTGATAAATGCTCCCTGTAGAAAGAGGAGTCAAGGGGCGCCTGGGTGGCTCAGTCGTTGGGCGTCTGCCTTAGGCTCAGGTCATGATCCCAGGGTCCTGGGATAGAGCCCCGCATCCGGCTCCCTGCTCGGCGGGAGGCCTGCTTTTCCCTCTCCCACTCCCCCGCTTGTGTTCCTGCTCTCGCTAACTCTCTCTCTGTCAAATAAATAAATAAGATCTTTAAAAAAAAAAAAGAAAGAAAGAGGAGTCAAATTGTGACGAAGACAAAAGTAGAGAGGTTCATAACTGAAAATGATGAGGAAATGAGCACTGCTTCATTTGCACACAGATGAGTCCTCGGATAGTATTGTTAATTCTGAAGACGAAAGGCAAATTGTGCAACAGGTAAAACATGACATGCCTACACTTTTGACAGGAAGAGACTGGAAAAATGATTGATGGAATGGAAAAACTTTTTGAGTATGATACAAGAGATTATGCTTCTAAATCAGATGCCTACTTACCTAATCTTAAGTCACATAAGACCAAGTGTTTGTTCTAGAACTAAAGCTTAGGATGGTAAAATATGTGTTTCGGGCAAAGTGTGGTCCCATGGGTCCACAGCACCAACCAAATATTTATAACATCTGTGAATTATGAGGCACGAAGTTGCTAAAGGGTTCTTACAACACTTGAAGAGATTATCTAAGAGGGAATTACCTACCATCAATTTCAAAGTGTACAAGACATGTCTATTTTTGCAAAAGATGCCATAGAATATACAGGAGCAAGGAAGAGAAAAATAGACTTATTTTAAAGTTGTAAAGGGTGACCCGCCTCACTTTTTTGTGGAAAGTTCATCCAGATACTGCAGGGTTAAGCCTCTTCTTAGTAAGTTTGAATGTATATAAACATGGCCATAAGTACAGCCATTTGGAATTGAAACTCTTCATGAGGAGAGGAGGAGCTCCTATATCTTGGTTCCAGGAAAGCCATGTCCTTACTGGAGGCTTATTTGAGGTATGGTGTCTTTAAGAATACAGATTGACGGGGGCGGGGGGGGGGGGGGGGGGCGCGCATATGGGTGGCTCAGTCAGTTAAGCATCCAACTCTTGATTTCAGCTCAGGTCATGATCTCAGGTTTTTGGGATCTAGCCCTGGATCAGGTTTCATACTGACGGTGGAGCCTGCTTGGGATTCTCTCTCTCCCTCTGCCGCTACCCCCCCCCAAAAAAAAGAAAGAAAAAGAAAGATTCTTGTGTTCACACAGCCATTTACTAATTGTGTGACTTTGCCCAAGCTACTGAACATCTTAGCCATAGTTTCCCCTTCTGTAAAAAGGCAATAATAATGGTACCCACACAGGGCTGTTGTGAGGTAAAAGCTGTTGTAAGGGTACCTGGTGCACAGTTAGATATTATCTGAACTCTTGAGGGTGTTAAGGACAGAGCTTGTTTTCAATTAAATTATACAAAAGAGGAAAGTGAAAAATAGAGCACATAAAACAAAGCTGGGCACATAAAAATGTTTACAGCACCATATGCCTGGGGAGGGGCAATCAATGATGATATTTTAATCCAGGTTTCCAAGAAAACAGGACCCAAGGTAAAGGCTTATATGACAGCAATTCTTTAGAGAGTATAACTCCAGGGAAACAAGGCGGGGGGAGGGGGGGGTGGGAGGGAAACAAAGTAGGGAAGGAGATAGCAAAAAATCCAGAAGATGAAATACTGAGCTGGCCACAGCTGTGCAAGGAAGAGCGCTTGCTGTTCTGCCTCACCTGATGTCCCCATAGAGGACTTGGGAGACCATAGTGTTTTGGAACAGAGGAAGGAAGAACAACAGTTCCTAGTTGCCATCAGTCAAAAGTTATTGCAGGAGACATGAACCACCCCCATCCCACCACCCCCATACTTTTGAGTCCTGCCTCCCGCTACTCCAGGCAGCTGCCGGGAAAGCCAGATCCCTCAACAGCACTAGCATTATCCATGCATGAGCTCAGCTAGCAAGTGAATGGGAGCCAGTAGCACTTCCCAACTGTCCACCTGCAGTTCCGCGGTGTCTACCACCTCTGGAGCTACAGGGAAGCCCGCCCGCCCCAAAAAAGCTGGGGATTCAAGGCATTAAGTGAGACTTTGTTAAATCATATCCCAAAGCAACATGAGTGACCTGAAGTAAACAGCCTCACAACATCAAGACCACTACCACCAAGGCTGCCGCAAAGTTCAATAAGCCTCCCTTCAGTGAAGATTGAAATATTCCTTCTGCAAACTAGAAAGATGCTGTTGCAGTGCGGTAATGTTCTAGAATGGTAATCGTAGCTTTAAACAGAAAATTATGCAAAGCAAATCCAGGGAGGCACATAAACTGGGTTCAATATAATGATAATGGCAGAAACATGGGAGGACTAAGGCATTAAAGGCACTGTGAACTAAGAGAAGCCCTTCATGCTTTCAAATACTAAATGCATTTTAGGGGTCAGGTACTATATTAGGTGCTACGATCAAAGATAAATAAAATAATCCCTCTGTCCAAGACCTGAGGAGCTCACAGTCACACAACAATAATAAAAAGGTAGGCATTTTTTCATTCATTTATTCATGCTTTGTTATTTAATAATTACTGTCACCAGCAAATGCAGGTTCTACAGCCTCTGTTGTGGTTTAAATCGTTAAGAAAACAGGTTTGTTTCAAGAAGTTATTGCCTCGGGCACCTGGCTGGCTCAGTTGGTAGAGCGGGCAACTCTTGATCTCAAGATTGTGAGTTGGAGCCCCACATTGAGTGTAGAGATTACTTAAAAATTTTTAAAAATCCTTTTAAAAAAGTACTTGTCTCAAAACATTAATATCAAGTGAGTTTATGAATAATTTCATATTTCACATAATGTAGCTGCCAGGAAGGTAAATGTTTTAATATTTACACAAAGGTGCTCCAAAATGTGTTTGCAATAGGGAAGTGGAATAATGACAGGAGAGTTTGGGAGGACAAGCCTTCTGACATGGAAAGGAAGGAAAGCAGAAAGCCTGTAAATGTGGAGGTTCAAATTATGGAGGAGCACATTCTCAGAGCATTATTGCCAATCCAGAAGGAAGAAGATGATGCGATTTTAAAGTTGTCTCTCTAACTGGGACAAATTTGTGTTATTCAGCCAAAATTCATTGGGCCCTTTACTATGTGCCACAATTTAAAAAAAAAGAAAAGAAAACACATCCCATGGCATTACATTCTTACTGGGGAAGCTGACGGATGATATGTGAGATAAATAAGTAAAATATGTCATGTATTAAATACGATAAGTATTAAAGGGGTTAAGAAGGCAAGGAGGGTGGAAGTGACTTTTGAGTAAAGACTTGAACAAAGTGAAATAGTTCTACAGTTATCTGGGGAGAGAGGATCCCTGCAAGCAGAAAGGTTTTGGGGAAATGGTGTGTGTGGCTTTTTCCAGGAATAGCAAGAAGGTAAGCATGGCCAGAGTAGACCAAGGGAGTAGTAGAAGCTCTAAGAGAAGTCATGGGGACCAGAAAATCAGGTGTTACAGGTCATGGTAAGAACTTTAGCTTTTTCCTCTGAATGAGTTCAGAAACCAGTGGAAGATTTTGAATAGCGTTAATGCCATCAGACATACTTTTTTTTTTACTTCTTATTTAAATTCCAGTTAGTTCACATACAGTGTAATATTAGTTTCAGGTGTACAATATAGTGATTCAACACTTCCATGCAACACCCAGTGCTCATCACAAGTGCCCTCCTTAATCCCCATCACCTATTTAGCCCATCCCCCACCCACATCCACAGGCCTACTTTGTTATAGCATCACTCTAGTTGCTTCATAGCAGGAACAGGAACAAGAGTTAGGAGCCTCCTGCAACAGTCCAGACAAGAGACGATGGAAGTTTGGGTCAGAATAGTGGCAGAAGTGATGGTTAAAAGTGGTTGAATTCTTGGTAAATCCTAAAGGAAGAATCAACAGGCTTCATAGACCAACAAAATACGATGTTGTATTGTACAATGTTGAGAGCAAACTGAAGGATAACGCTGAAATTTTTGCCAGAAGCAACTGGAAGAATAGAGGTGCCTCCCATGGGGGAGACTGTGAGGAGGCTGGGTTGGAAGCAGGTGGTGCTGGTGGTAGAGGTTTAGAAGCTTATTTTGGGGTAGGTTCAACTGGAGATGCCATTAGGCATCCGGGTGAAAATATTGGTGAGCAGTGTGATATACAATCCTGGAGTCCAGAGGAAAAACCCACGCTGGAGACTTTAATTTAGGAGCCATCAGTATATAGATTGAATTTAATGCCACGAGATTATTCACATGTTCTCTAAATGTACCCTTCCTGTACTGTTCTTCATGCATTAAACAGGTACAAATAAAAGGAATAGTACTTATCACAGCAAGGAACAAATTTATAGACTTCACTACCCATAGAAGTAGTACAAAATAAATATTTGAATAACTGCAAAGAAGTAATTTAGTGCAACTGATGATCAAATGATCCAAAGTGACTTTATCAAGGGAAATTCAGCAGTTCAGGTTTACACACTGCACCCCTCACCCAAAGTTTGAGATGTCAAAGAGTGTACTTCAAAATAAAAGCAAAAGTCTTTGGAACCCACCAACCCTGGTATCGGTCTACATTTTTTGCCACTGAAAAACCAAATATGACTGTATTAGTTTGCCAGGGCTGCCATAACAAAGTACCACAGACCAGGTGGCTTAAACAACAAAAATTTGTCATACAATTCTGAAGCTAGAAGTCCAAGGTCAAGGTGTCAGGTAGGGTTGGTTTTTTTTCCTAGGGCTGTGAAAGAAGGCTCTGTTCCCTGTCTCTCCCGTGGGCTTGTAGATGGTTATCTTCTCCCTGTCTTCCCTCTATGCACGTCTGTCTCCAAATGTCCCCATTTTTTAAGGATACCAGTCATATTGAATGACCTCACTTTGACTTGATTACCTCTGTAAAGACCCTATCTCCAAATAAGACCACATTCTGGAGTGCTGGGGGTTAGGACTTCAGCATATGAATAGGGGGGACAATTTCAGCCCATAACAAGGCCTATTAAAATAACAAAGCTAAATTTCAAGATTCTCTTGAGCTTAAATGCTTAAGTACCTGTTATCTGAGACCGTACTGGCACCTGATAGGCAATCAAGTGTAAAGTGGCAGAAAATACGGTTTAAAAAGCAATAGTGATCTAAGTACAATCCCTAAAAGAACCTTCTGTTAACATGATACCAGACATAAATTGGCTATAAAAATAATAAAAATGTCACTTACCCTCAGAGCCAACCAAAATTTGCAGATATAAGTGGGTAAGTGATCCTAAGACCTGGAAAATCATTTAGGTTTTAGAGTTGACATGATACAGATTTAGAAGTCCACCCAACAAAAAGGAAGTCTTAATTTTTCTGTGTGCTAATTAAAACTCTTTTGTTGGCAAAGGACATTAATTCAGCTGCTCAGGTTTACACACTTTGTGTTACTAATAGCACAATTACTAAGTGATTACTGATCAATCAACTGATCAATTACAGCTACTAATTGATTACTAATGCGGGTCACTGTGCTACTTGCTGGGCATCAGAGGTTAAAAAACAGAGAATGCCTGCTCCCAAGCAGCTTTCCATCTAATGATGGAGACATATAAATAAAGATTTACAGAAAAAATATGATGATACAGGAGAAAATAGAATGCTCCTTAACTACAGCCTGCCAGGGAGCAGGGAAACCCCCTAGAGGAATAATAATTGAGATGGCTTTCAAGAACAAAAAGCTGTTACCAAATCAAAGACTAACTACAGGGGCGCCTGGGTGGCTCAGTCAGTTAAGGGTCTGCCTTCGGCTCAGGTCATGATCCCAGGGTCCTGGGATGGAGCCCCCTGTCAGGCTCCCTGCTCAGCAGGAAGTCGGCTTCTCCCTCTGCCCCTCCTCCTAGCTCGTGCTCTCTCTCTCAAATAAATAAATAAAAAATCTTAAAAAAAAAAAAAACTAGACAAAGAGGAAGAGAAAGGCATTCTAATCGAAATAATATCATCTGAACTTTTAGTAAATGGATAAAGTAAAATCTTTCTTAAAGAAGAGTAAATATGCACTCTTTGAAGAACAACCATATTTTGCTCAACAATAGCATGTAAATAACTGAAAAACAGACCTTGGCATTGCATGGCCTCAAACTCATTGTGTGTGTGTGTGTGTGTGTGTGCATTTTAATATCAAACCACTTCAAAAGCTCTTAGTATACCCTATTATAATTTGAAAGATTTAAGCCTAAAAGTAGATTTCTACCTAATGAGCAATGTGGTTGGATGGACGGAAGAAAGCCGTAGTAATGTACATGCACAGGAGCAAAAATGGGTGGCAAGGGATCTTCAGAAAAGCTAGTGGCTTATTACTTTCAAGTAAGAGAAAGAAGTAACAATGGCAACAAGGCTTCTAAGAATTTGAGAAGTGATATTCATTCTTTGGTTGCCAGGAAGCTCAAAGTGAAATTTGCTGTGAGATTTTAATAATCATTTGGGAACTTAAACCTATATAACAGCTTACTCTCCTTTTTCAAATTCTTCTGTTCTATCAAAATGGTGATTCTCTACCGAGAACTGGAGAATGAAAGGGGAGAGACCACTGAATTACAGATAGAGTTAGTTTGAAATGTCTTTGGTACATGCAGGTGTAAAAATACAGTAATAATTTCAATATCAATCTATGACAGAGCTCCCAGAGCACAGGGTGTAGACTTCTTCTCTACCTACACTGACTCTCTGGTACTTTCATCTGCTCTCACGGCTTTCAATGCCATCATCTTTTGATGACTCCCACACTCATTTCTCCAGCTCAGAACTATCTTGTAAACTCTGGACTCATATTGACATCTGCACTTGAATATCTAACTAACATCTCAAATTCACACATCCAAAAACCATGCTCCTGATATTTTCTCCAAAACCGGCTTCTCTTTATGGTCCCCATCTCTGTCAGTGACTGAGGCCTTTCCTCTTATCCCCACATCTAGTCACCCAGCAAATCCTATTGACCTTACCTTTGAAATAATAAAATAGTCTGACCATTTTTCACCACCTTTATAGCTACTGCTCTGGTCCAACCAAGTTGAGTTGCCTGGGTTATTGCAGTTGCCTCTTGACTGGCTTCCTTATTCTGCCCATGCCCTCCAAATTCTATTCTCAACACATCTGCCAGAGGCCATGGTATTTTTCTTTTGAATACTCTCAAACAGCCCATCTTTCTTGGAGTAAAAGCCATAAAATGGGGACAGGATCCTGTGTTATCTGACTCCAGTTACATCTCTGACCTCATATCTTATTGCTCTCCTTCTCCTTTAATCTGGGGGAGCCCCGGGGTCTCCTCACTCCTGGAACAAACCAGACACACCGTTTGCCTCAAGGCTTTTGCATTTGCTTCACCTTCTGAAATGTTCTTCCAACAGATAACCACATGTTTGCTCCCTTATCTGTCTCTTTCAGCTCTTTGCATAAATGTCCCCCTCCTCAGTGGGGCTTTCCCTGACCACTCAGTTTAAAACTGCAACCCCCACATCCACCCACAGACAGTTTTTAACTTCCTTGCCTGCATTCGTTTGCCCCATTGCTCTTATTTTACCTAAAAAAGAAATATATATTGTATATACTTGCCATATTGCCAGTCTTACCCACAAGTATGTATGTTTCATGAGAGTAGGCATTTTTATCTTTTGAGCCCAGAGAAGTGCCTGGCAGAGTAGATGTTCAATTACTATTTGGTGAATATTGAACAAATCAAGGACTGAACACATAGATCTAGAACCCAGGTAGGAGTTTCTGCCAAAGATTTTTTAAAAATGGCAGGGTATCATTTGCATATAGATCCAAGAGGTGGATTACTCAGAGAGAATGTGCAACATGAAAAGAATAAAGAGTTGAAATCAATCTTAGGAACGGGTAGAGAAAGAGGTGGTGCAATGAAGGGGCCTGAAAATCAATAACAAAAATGTACAAGGAGAACCAGGAGAGAGTGAGCAACAAAAAGATAGACAAACTTTCAAAAGGAGTGGTTAGCAATGTCAAACGCAGCAGAAAGGTGAAGTAAGACTAGCAATAAAAAATGCCCATAGAAATTGCTTAGCTATTTAGAAGGAAATAAATTTGCTGGTCATCTTACACCATATACCTAACTCCAGACAAATAAAGTGTTGAAGGCAAGACATCAGTGAAGAAATATACTCTTAAGAGGAAAGAATTTTCTAAGCTTAAAATAAATTACATAATTTACAAACATACGAACTGATAAATTTGACTCCATTAAAATATACAATATTCTTTAGATCCAAAGAGAAGCCAAACCAAAATGAAGAGGTGAAAATAAACTGGGAAAAATATGTGCAGGAAATCTGACAGGAAAATTATCTTCTATTAAAACAGAAAACTCATACTGTAAGAAAAATCTTCAGATTCTAATATATAAAAGGGTGAAAATATGAGCAGACATTTCATAAAAGTGGAAATATAAACAGTTAGAAATGGTGTACATGACTAATAAATGAAGAAATACCAGTTAAAACAATGCTGAGATTTTTTTTCCTACTATTAACATAGTTTAAAAATATAATTATGTCAAGTAAACTGTGAAAAAGAATTACTTAAATACCGTCAGTAGACCTAACCATAGTCCATTTTAGAAATTTATTTAAAAATAGAGTAAGGGGTGACTGCGTGGCTCAGTCAGATAAGCGTCCAACTCTTAATTTCTGGTCAGATCATGATCTCAGGGTCGTGAGATCGAGCCCCGCATCAGGCTCTGTGCTCAGCTCAGAGTCTGCTTGTCCCTCTCCCTCTGCTCCTCTCTCCCACCACTCTCTCTCTAAAATAAATAAATAAAATCTTCTTTTTTTAAATTAAAATATGGGGCGCCTGGGTGGCTCAGTTGGTTAAATGTCTGCCTTTGACTCAGGTCATGATCTTGGTGTCCTGGGATTGAGCCCTGTGTTGGGCTCTCTGCTCAGTGGGAAGTCTGCTTCTCCCTCTCTCTCCCTCTCCCTCTGTGTGCTTCTCTCTCTCTCAAATAAATAAATAAAATCTTGAAAAATAAATAAAATAAAAAATAAATTAGAAAAAATAGAATAAGTCACAATTAGCTAAAAGGTAGAAACAATCCAAACGTCCATTAACAGGTGAAGGGATAAGGTATGTATGTAAAAGGAATATTATTCAGCCTTAAAAAGGAATGAAATCTGACACATGCTACAACATGGTGAAACCGTAAAACATTTTACTACGTGAAATAAGCCAGACACAAAAGGACAAATACTGTATAACTCCATTTGTATGATGTATCCAGAAAAATCAAATTCATAGAGAAAGAAAGTATAAAGGTAGTTGCCAGGGTATGGAGAGGGGGAAGCAGAAAGTTACTGTTTCATGAGTAAAAATTCCATCTGGGATGATGAAAAGCTCCTGAGATGGTTAGTGATGATGTTTGTACAACATTGTGAATGTATTTAATGCCACTGATTTATAAACTTTAAAATAGTTAAAAGTGGTAAATTTATGTGTATTTTACCACAAAAAAACCCCTCAAAAAACATATATAACAAGAGTCTTAAAGTGACCCAATAATTCACTTTTAGAAATTACTCTTGTGGTGGGGCACACGGGTGGTTCCGTGGGTTGGGCATCTGACTCTTGATTTCATCTCAGGACATGATCTCAGGGTCATGGGATCAAGCCCTGCATCGGGCTCCCTGCTCCCTGGGGAGTCTGCTTGAGATTCTCTCTCTTCCTCTGCCTCTGCCCCCTCCCCCCCATTCGTGCTCTATAGAAAGAAAGAAAGAAAGAAGGAAAAAGAAAGAAACAAAGAAAGAAGAAACAAAGAAAGAAAGAAAAGAAAAAGAAAGAAAGAAAAAAAGAAAGAAAGAAAAAAGAGAAAGAAAGATAGGAATTACTCTTGTGGAAATAAACCCCAAATTAAGCAACATGTTTATCAGAATGTTATTTGTCATTGCAAAACAACTCTTTGGAAACAGAATAATGGTTAAATAAATGATGGCAAACTTCTACTAAACTGGAAGCTCCCAGACACTGGGTACCAGCCTGTTCTTGCCCCCCACTTCATCTCCATCACCTTCCTGTGCTTGGCACAGAGAAAATACCCCCACAGATAGTTGTTGAATTAATTAATATGGTGAAATGTTATGTATAAGAGTATTTATAAAGGGTTTCATGACATGGGAAGTGGCTTGATATTATAAGTTTCAAAAGCAGGATAAAACTTGTATATACGGTTTGATTTCAACTATGTAAAACAAGGATGCTTTTTATGGGAGATAATGAATTCCCTTATTGTTTAAGCCAGTCTGAACTGTGGCTTTTTATTATACCTGAAAGCATCCCAACTGATCTTTGCACCCACACAAAAACTTCACTTATAAAGAGTTCCTCGTGCTTTCCCAGAGCTTATTAAAGACAGACACAGAAAGTAAAAAAAAGTAATGGTACAATTAATAAAAGTTACCTGACAGCAAGGAAGAAAACAGGAAAATTATTTAAACAAAACTCAAAAAAGCTATTGCAGTACCATAAAAACACAGCCAGCTGGAGCATTTAGTGGAGGATCAGACAGTTTTACAGGCTTCATAACTTTTTAAGCTATTCTTATAATGATATTTGTAATAATGATCCTGAGTCACCAATAATGATGCCCCATTTCGGCAATGTATTCTGTTTGAGAGGATGGTGCATTATATAACACAGTTTGGAAGGATTTTCATTAAAATGTTTAAAACATTTAAAAGCTCCGGGACTTATGGGGGTATACTGAAATGAAATTCTTCTGGAAAACTCACTTAGATAGAACTCTTCATTTTCCTAATGTTGTTAAAGGGAGATGAAAAGTTGTTTTATTTGACCATCTAAAATTATTGTATTTATGTTGCAAATTGGGTTTTCCTAAAATCTGGAGTACCTAACGATCACTTGGGATGGGATGGAGGGCTTGTTCAAAATGTAGTTTCCTCCGCCCTTCCTCCAAGGATTCTAATTTAGTGGACCTGGAATGGGCTTAAGTAGTGGCATTTTTAACAGACACCCCAGATGATTTGATCCAGACATTCCAAAACAGTGGAATCAAGCTATAAGGACTTAATTTAGGAATTGCTGGAGAGTTCTCTGTTTTACCAAACCTCCAGCTCAGACCATATCAATGCTTGTTACTCTGCCCAAAAAGAGGTAAATTGTTTCGGGGCACCTGGGTGGCTCAGTCAGTTAAGTGTCTGCCTTCGGCTCGGGTCATGATCCCAGGGTCCTGGGATGGAGCCCCACATGGGGCTCCCTGCTCAGTGGGGAGGCTGCTTCTCCCTCTCCCTCTGCCTTCTGCTCCCCCTGCTTGTGCTCTCTCTTTCTGTGTTAAATAAATAAATAAAATCTTAAAAAAAAAAAAGGTAGATAGCCTCACTTTTTAAATTAAAAGAGAGTACTAACCTACCTAAAATAACCTGCTGCATTTTCAAGGGATTTGTGGACCATACAGATGCTGACTTTAGCGAATTTTTTATGATTCCATTTTTAACTTTAAAGAATTCCTGCTCTGCTATTACTAATATTTAAAGTTTGGCTTACCAATAGGCCTTATCCCAGATTTCATATTTAATGTTGATAACAATGTAATCTATGTTATTAATGGTCTCTGGTGTCAGTACAACATTTTTTTCTTTTTTTTTTGATACCTTGGTGGAGGGTGGGTTATGCATAAGGCACTGGGAAAAACATATAATGAGTATAGGGGAGTTTCAACCAAATGTATGGCATGACTAAAATGTTTGGGGAGACATATATTTACTTGCATATGGCATTGATATTTTTTTAAAATAAGCATGAAGCTTTAAAAAGTGTCATGATACCACTTACATGATGAATATAAAATAGTCAAACTCTTAGAAGCAGAGAGGAGAGTAGAATGGTGGTTGCCAGAGGCTGGGGAAGGGGAAGCAGGGAGGTGTTAGTCAAAGGATATGACGTTTCAGTTATACAAGATGAGTAAGTCCTAGAGATCTTCTGCACAGCACAGCAGTTGTCGTTAATAATACTGTATTATACACTTAAAGATTTGCTGAGAAGGTAGACCTTATGTTAAGCATTTTTATCATATCATCATCATCATCATCATCATCATAAAAGGGCAGGAGCAAACTTTTGGAGGTGATGGATAAGTTTACAGCATAGATGATGGTGATGTTTTCATGGGTATATACTTATTTCCAAGCCCATCAAGGTATATTATCATGTACAGCTATTTGTATGTCAAAACATTTTTAAAAATGAAAAGGCTTATATAAATCCTTTCCAAAAAAATGTTTTTAAATATAGGAATTATTTTATAACTCGGTGATTTCTATTATATCATGTTTCTGCCAATGGCAAAGAATATTTTTCCTGGTTCTTCTCGTCCCCTTTTTCCTCTTTATGACAAGTCTGTGATTGAAATGAACATCTAGATACCCAGATATGGGGTCTACCTTCATTTTCTGCCCCCTCAGGCTCGGGTATCCCTAGAAAACAGGGATAATAGGGACAATAGGAAAATGGTTTTTTTCTGGTACCTGTAAATTCTGTCTTTTTTTTCCTGCACCACTTATTCATTTCCTGAGAGTCTCCAACATACTATGCTAGACATAAAAATATGCAGATAAATAAATATACCCTATCTTTGATTTGCTCACAGCCTAGTGGAAGGAAAACAGACATATAAGCAAATAATTACAACACAGCATAATAAATACTGTAAAAACAGGCCATTGGGTCGCAGGAGAAAAGAGTGACTAATTCTGCCTGGCCAATTACAAAAAGGCTTCTTGGAGGGGGTAATATATGACCTGGGTTTTGAACAGGTATGAAACACGTAGTTCAGGCAGGCATGGGGAGAGGGGAGGGCCTGGAAAGTTTGGTAGAACAGATAGAATTTGGGGACCAATTGGATATGGGAAATTGAGGGAAGGGAGAGAATTGAAACTGTTTCCAAAATTTTGTTCATTCATTCAATTTAGCACCTACTCTGTGACAAGAGAGTGACTGGATGAAATTTCATGAGGTGAGAAGGAAAGCAGAAGGGGAGAAGCTGATTTGGGGGATGAGTTCAGAGGTGACCATGTTGACTGCCAGTCTCCTGAAAGCCTCCAGCCCCACTGGCCTGTTGTGCCCTCAGAAACATGGCTGGTGAGAGGAGGTGCAGGTCCAGGCTGCAGACGAGGGGTAGGAACCACCAGCGAAGGAGGGCCTGGACATGCCCAGACACACAACTTGTGGAGCCCAATGGAAAAGAAAAATGTGGGTCCCTTGTTCAAACAGCAGGAAAAGAGTGCCGTTAAAGTCATGGAATGTACTGAAGGCACTAGAATACAAGAGTGTTTTCCTTCCTTCTACAGTCCCTCAGCACGTCATGGAGGTTTTTATTTGCTGTTTAATGGCGTTCTAAATCAATAAAAATTTAAAATTATTGGCATGAATTTTATCATGAATCATTACAGTGTGCCCTGCCAGTTCTCAATGTAAACACCAGAACATTTAACTTGGAATCGCTAAAATTACACAACGTAATTTCTTGGCTTGACCCTGGAAGGTGACTCAAGCTAGTCAGAAGAAATGAACCACAAGCTAGACTCAGGGAAGTTAGAAGGAGGAAGAAGAGGTTTCCCCCCGCCCCGGGGCACAGTTGTGGGCCCAAAGGATTTGGAGATACTCACAGGGCGAAGTCAGTGCCTTGCAGGTGCCAGGGGATCCAGCCCGGGAGTGGCAAACCGTCCTGCAGGTGGACCGGACAACTGCCACGTTCCCCTCCCACCAGGGCCCAGGCCAATGTGCCGCACCCCAGCAGGGGGCCAGGACGTCAAATCAGGCATCTCCCCTTTATACAGGCTAGCTGTCCCAACGCGCCCCAGATGGGCAACCCCAAGGGTATCGCAACCTCTGTGCCAAGATGTGCTAGGTATTTGGATCAAGGGTGGTGAGGGGCTGACCTTGGCCAACTCGCCCACTGAATGATCGGTGCTGCTGACAGCCAGCTGGGGGGTGGGGGCTAGGGTCGACAGCCACCGCTGCTGGGCCTCGCCCCGAGATGCCACTGATTGTAACCTCAACTCTCCTCACACCTGTGCGCAGATCCCTGCCAGGTGAAGAGCAGCCGTTTGGGCAGGGGTAGGGGAGGCATGGGGGGGTTGGAGCAGGCAGGACCCAGGGGTGCAAAGGTCGAAGGGAAGGAGACCAAGAACCCTTCCCAGGGAGGCAGGGGGAGGAGAGATTGCACAGAACTGAGATGCCAAACCTCCGGGACATGCTCCGTTGTCCCATCAGACTTCACCCACAAGACGGACACTCAAAGATATTTCAAGAACGTCAAGACAGCAGCTGCACGGCATTAAAACCCAAGCATGGAGGCTTTCTGAGTGTGGGCTCCTGTGCAACCACATTGGTTGCAAACCCATGGAGCCAGCCCTAGGCTCACAACATCACCCAAGAGGCTGAGAAAATAGAAGAGGGCCAAGGAGGAAGACTAGGAAGCCCCAACATGAGAGAGGTGGGTGGGTGGGGGGGAAGCCAATGCAAGGCAGAGATGAACAGGCAGAAGAGGGAGAGAGGTAGGCCCAGAATGTGACAGAACTAGAGGATCATCTGCTAGGAGGCAGGTCTGCAGGGATATTTCCTGGTCCCACAAGCATCTCAAAAATCTGAGCCAATGTCTAAAAATTGGAAACATTCTCACAAAAACCAAGCTTGAAAAAAACAAAAATCAAGAGATTCTAACAGTGCTGGGTCTACAGGACTCCGTGGCCAAAATGGAGCCGCTGGTCCCCTAGAAGGGGCCCGTGCCCCCCATGTGACAGGGGTCTGCATGGACAGCTGTACCGGACCCAGTTTTGCCCATTCCTGTAGGCACGCGGGTCAAGAAACCCGGGTCTGCGCTGCTGTGGCCGATGCTGCAGAAAGGTCAAGGAAGGGGGGCCTAAAAATAGGTTAGTGGATTTGGCAAGTAGGAAAACACGGGTAACATCCGAATCGGAGCAGTCTGAATGGAGCAATGGAATGGAAGCCAGATGGCAGTGGGCTGGGACGTGAATGGGAGGTGATGAAGTGTAGCCGGCAAGGGGAGAGGCTCATTTTTCTCAGATTTATTTTGTCCTAAAGGAGGGTGATGGAGAAGCAGTTCAAACCCACCTCGCCATCCGTGTTCCTCCCGCATCCTCCTGCCCACATGCTTTATGACTAAAGAAAGAAGTAAAGCAACATGACTTAAAGGAAGATCTCTGTTTAAAATTTTACATTCTAGAAAAAAAAAAAAACAAACAGCCAGTTCAAGACCAGCAGTGGAAATTAACTGGGATTTTAGTGTCCCCTGTTAGCACGTCATACTCAAAGATCCCAATCATGAGTATTTATTGCTGTCAGCCTTGGTGGTTAGGAAAAATAAAACTCGGCTGTTTCAGACTAATTCAGAGGGGGTTGTTTGTTTTGTTTTATTTTTTAAAGATTTTATTTATTTATTTGAAAGAGTGAGAGAGAAAGAGAGCATAAGTAGGGGGAGTGGAAGATGGAGAGGGAGGAGAAGCCGGCTTCCCGCTGAGCAGGGAGCCCGATGCGGGGCTCGATCCCAGGACCCTGAGATCACGACCTGAGCCAAAGGCAGACGCTTAACTGACTGAGCCACCCAGGCACCCCTTTTTTGTTTTATTTTTAAAGATACCTTAAAACATACTATCTCAGGGCAATGTAATTTTTTACAGCAGGTTTCAGGAAAAACCCGTTATGTTTGATTGGCAGAACAACACAGAATTACACATTTAGGGGCTCCTTTAGAAATCGAAAAAACTATTTGACAGCCCTATATATTTTTTTTAAATAACAAGTAAACTATTCAGATCCTAAGCTATTGTGTAGAATAAGCAACACTCCTCTTTTCAATTGTTGAATAAACTAATCTTAAAATAAATGGTGACACCTCTTTCCACCTGCCGCACCATTGTTTGGATGTTTTAGAGGCTTGTTTGTTCACACAGAACGTAATTGAGAAGGCTGATATTTTATCGTGGACATAGTTAGGTTTGGGTTTAGCAGACTCCGCATTTTATGAAAGGTCTAACTTGGTCAAGTATGCCCTATCCCCAAAGCGGGACTTACCAGAATTTTGACAGCTGAGCACCTCTTGCTTGGTGCTACGAGAGATGCTCTGTTCTGATTTGTTAAAGGATTTCTGCGAGGTGATTTAGGTCAAGGTTGGCACCCTTGCAAAGTAATCAGATTTTCACCGTGGCTTCCGATAGCCCGTCAAAGCACAGGAAGCCTGCCAGCTCCCTCCGTGGCCTGCTCTTTGCCAACAACATAGAGTGTGGTCTGCAGAGTTCACCGGGGTCTTGTGAGAGATGCAGCTTTCAACACTTCATCCTGGGCGTTGATGTGATTTGGTGACTTTGAGTGAATGTCAAGTACATGAGACAGGCTACACTTATTAAAAAAAACACACACACAAGGGGGAGATTGTATAGTTCTTTTCTGTTTGTTTTTAGTGAAGTTATGGAAGGCACCTAGCCTTGATTTAATACATTGCTGACATCATTAAGAAAAACCCTTAGCCTAACTATAAACCCCCTTAATCTACAACTTTAAGCATCACTCCGACGCTGGGAACTTCAGTCTGCACAAGAAGCTGATTCTCTCTACACGAAGTGCAGACTTGCAGGTCAGGGACCTAGCTTTGTACACACAACCCCAACAACTGGTCCGTCCTAGACTTGGATGAAGACAGACTGGGGAGCTCACGGGCACATTGCTGGGGGTGTGGGGAGGGAAGGGCTCTGTGGTAGGCACAGGAAATGGATGCCAACAGGGCCAAGAGGATGGAAAAATAGGTCATTCTCACTTTCTTACTTCTCATTCTTCAACTGCTCTTTAGCCATTAGAAACCTAGATTCTGTCCCCACTACATCACTGAAACTGATGTCTGCAAACCCCATGGAATTGTCTTCAACATTTATTCTCCTTAACACCTTGCAGGAGGTTGACTGTCGTGGCAAGTCCCGTTTTTTATGAAGTCTTCTTTTCCCTGTACCTCCAGTGCTCAGAACTGTCTTGGTCCCCCTGCTTCTTCTCTACCTCCTCTCTCTCACCTCCAGCACTTCGTCCTCCTACCCACCTGCCCACAGACATCCTGCGGGCCTGGCTTCCCTTACTCTCGCCCTTAATGATCTCATCCAGTATTATGTTTCTGGTTCTCTCTTCTCTGCAGATGACTACCAAATCATGTTATATAAACCCAGCTTCTTTGCCAAGTTGTAGACCAATGCCAATGAACAGTGTAGTGGAAAGAGCTAGAAAATTGGAACTGAACTCAAACGAGATGACAGGTGAAGAGTCATAGTGCTCCAGAGGCCGATTCTTTTCTGCCTCCCACAGCTTCCAAGTCACTTTACTTCTGTCTCCCCGACTTCTCCTAATGCCCCCCCACCTTTCTCTCGGTGAAACGGGGGGAGAATTGTGGTGCAACTTTGGTTTCTCCTCTCTCACTCATCTCACCCCCACAGCCTCTAAATCCTATATTTCTGCGAGGGTTTGGATCCTTCTCCTCCTTCAAACTCATCACACTCGCCACTAAACAGAACAGTCTTCTGCACAGCTCCAGTCACAGCACCTGGCTGCAGGCCTCAGTGAATCTCCTCTGTTAACCAAAACCAGGGCAGACTCTTCTACCCAGTATTTGAGCTCCTCCTCGACATACACC
Organism: Neomonachus schauinslandi; assembly: GCF_002201575.2. Classification (NCBI taxonomy): domain Eukaryota; kingdom Metazoa; phylum Chordata; class Mammalia; order Carnivora; family Phocidae; genus Neomonachus; species Neomonachus schauinslandi. Next base: position 182,242,857 of record NC_058404.1, read on the forward strand.
TGCTAGGCCTCCTGGCTTCTCTTCTCACTCCTCTCCTGTTCGATCACCATGCCCCAGCCAAATTGGACGATTTCTCCAAATATCCCTGTAAAATCTCTCACCTCAGGGCTTCTGCTCACCGCAGTTCTCCCTGACAGAATGCCTTTCTGTCTTTACCCCTTATCCTGATTTTAAGGCAATATTGGTCTGCGTTTGGATAGGAGAATAGAAACCACTCTAGGGAGGCACCTGGGTGGCTCAGTCAGTTAAGCATCTGACTTCGGCTCCGGCCATGACCTCGGGGTCCTGGGATGGAGCCCCACGCCACACTACGTGCTCAGCGAGGAGTCTGCTTGTCTCCCTCTCCCTCTGCCTCTCCCCTCACTCATGCTCTCTCTGTCTCTCTCTCAAATAAATGGATAAAAGCTTAAAAAAACAGAAAGAAGGAAACCACTCTGCGTTTCGAACACAAGGAATTCCATACAGGGAATCGATTTCAAAGATGCTGGAAGGGTTGGAAGAGCTAAAGGGAGGAGGAAGGGGGCTGAAGGAGGATAAAAGGAGCCACAGCGAAGCACCCTCGGGCTAACACCCCTCAATCCACACCTGCTGCTTGTGCCGCTTGTCGGTTCTGGATGTGCCAGAGGGTTGCTGCCTGGACCAGGCTTCGGCCCTGAAGTGGGGCTGCTCGGCTGGGGCCGCGTCTGCGGGAATCAGTGCCCCTCCGCTGCCGCGACTCCAGCAACCACCTCACTCTCAGAGCCCGAGGAGGACTCCTCGGCTGCCTGCGGATTTCCCGCTGCGCCCAGATGGCAGAAGAGTCTGGGAAATGTCATTTTCAGACGCCTGGCCCTGCCTCTCCCAAGCACAATACAGAAGGGCAGGTGGGACTGCAAGTCAACAGGTGAGTACCCGGTCGAGGGCCCAGTTCCGACGCCAAGTGTTTCCCAAAGTATTTCTTGAATTTTCTCTTTTCACTTCTTCCCAGCTGCCCCCCCCCCACCACCACCCCCAGCTAAAAGAAACTTCTCCCTCTTCGAATTTTCATCTGAGAGACACACAATGAGACATGCGATTACGACGTAGTTTGCTAAGCACCGAGACGAGGGGGTACAAGAGTCGGAGCCCACAAGAACGGTGTTTAAACCAAACCAGGAAGGCCAGGAAGTGGTTCCAGAGGAAGCCCAGAGTCAGAAGCCAAAGAGGTAGGGGTCAGGGAGAAATGGTCTTGATAGAAAAGCACGTACAAAGGCCCGGTGGTGAGACAGGGCAGGTCACGTGGAAGCACCAGAATGCGTGCAGAGCAGTCCGCGCACAGATTTTGAAGTGGAGAACGGGAAAGAGGACGATGGGGAGAGACGGCGCTCGGGGAGGCAATGGGGGTCACATCCTGCAAGGCCTGGAAAGCCACGTCAAAGACTTTGGACTCTATCCAGCCGGCAAAGGGAAGCCACTGAAGGTTTCCAGTAAGGATGTGACACGATCAGGTATTCTTTTAGGAAAGTTGTGTGGAAATAACCTACCAGCAGAAGTTCCACGAGCCACGGAAGCTGTCAGGGCACCAGCTCCCTTTACCAACCGCCCCATGTGTCTCAAGGTGCTTTAGAGACATTCAATCTCCGAAAGGCTCCTCTTTCTTGAGATTAAAATCTTGTTGTTTTGTTTTGTTTTGTTTTGTTTTCTGCTACCCACTGTATGATTTTACTTATCTGCCATCCCGAAGAAGGAAAAACTAGAGGGACAGAAAGCAAATGGGCGGTTGCCAGGGGCCACAAGTGGCCCCAGAGGTGGACTACAAAGGGGCACCAGGGAGTTTTTGGTGGAGATGGAAATAGTGTTTCATGACTGTGTGTGTCAAAACTCATGGAACTCGGCACTGACACGGGAGATTTTTTCTGCTTGTAAATTATGCTTCAAAAGCCTGACTTTAAAAGAAGAGAGAGTATCTTTCCTCCCTACTGAATCCTGCACGGGTACTGCATCCCTGATCTCTCTGTTGCACCACCTCCGACCTTGGCATTTGGGAAGTCTGTTTACTGGTGTCAATTTTTTCTTCTTTCTTTCTTTCTTTCTTTCTTTCTTTCTTTCTTTCTTTCTTTCTTTCTTTCTTTCGAGAGGGAGAGAGAATCTTAAGCAGGCTTCATGCCCAGCACAGAGCCTGACGCAGGGCTCTATCTCACAGCCCTGAGATCATGACCTGAGCCGAAATCAAGAGTCAGACGCCTAACAGACTGAGCCACCCAGGAACCCTTATTGATTACTGATGTCAATTTAAATCTATCTGTTCCTTAATTTCTCTTTCTTCTGTCTCATTGTGAGCATATAGAAATGCAACTGACGTCTGTGCATTGATTTTATACCCTGCCACTTTGCTGGATTCCTGTATGAGTTCTACCAATGTGGGGGGTGGAGTCTTTTGGGTTTTCCACATAGAGTATCATGTCAGCTTCGAAAAGCGAGAGTTTGAGTTCTTCTTTGACGATTTGGATGCCTTTTATTTCTTTTTGTTGTCTGACTGCTGAGGATTTCTAGTACTATGTTGAGCAGCAGTGGTGAGAGTGGACATCCCTGTCGTGTTCCTGACCTTAGGGGAAAAGCTCTCAGTTTCCCTGTTGAGAATGATATTTGCTGTCTGCTTTTCGTAAATGGCTTTTACGATATTGAGGATCACACCTCAATATCATAAAAGCCATATACAAATAGGAAACAAACTGGGGGTTGCTGGAGGGGGGGGGGGGTGGGAGGATGGGGTAACTGGATGACGGGCATTAAGGAGGGCACGTGATGTGATGAGCACTGGGTGTTATATGCAACTGATGAATCATTGAACTCTACCTCTGAAACTGAAAATACACTATATGTTAACTAATTGAATTCAAATAAAATTTTTTAAAAAATCTATCTGTTCACCAGCAAGTACAATCGCTCCTTGCTTGTCTCTGTGTGTCTGCAACCACGATTCAGCTCCTCGAGGACGATGGGCATTTTGATTGCCTTTCCTGCAAGTAACTCAGCACTCACTAATTTTGAGGGAGTATATTTCAAGCCAGAGAAGTGATTTCAGTCTTGATGGACTCATCCAGAGACTTTGCACTGACTTCCCTCTGGCTTCTCCAGTTCCCATCCCCGCACTTTCCTTTCCTCTCAGTTCATTTGCTCGAGTCTCCCTATGTGCTTCTGTACAGCTACGAAAGGTTCTAACCAAGCAGCATGCACACCTACGTATCAAACAAGAAGATAAAATGACTAATTGTTTCAAATGTGGAAAGTAAAAAGAGGGCCAGCACTTCCACCATTTTGCCTAGGAAATGAAGGTGATCGCAGACTTCTGGAGCATTCTCTCCAGTTGGACAAGCAGCAGCCTGAAGCCTGGCGGCCACTGCCACAATGTTTTTGCAATGTCAGAAGCCTGTGATTCTAAAAGGTATCAGGTTTCCAGAAAAGACAGAAGGCTACCTTTGGAGGATCAGGGAGGGATTTCCCATCCAAAGTGAGGCCCTAGGGTAAAAGGATTATTTTATCGTAGTCATTTGCCAAAAATCTGATTTCCTTGAGTTGTACCGAAAGACAAATCACATTTTAAATAATCCAGTTTTATTTTTGTCTTATGCCCTGGAAAAATCTGACAAGAGGAATTCGTGATTTTAACTGTTAGGTGTTTAACATCACCCGTGGCTTGCCCAGCATGTAGAAATACTTGTTGAAATTACTTTCATTCCAATACAATGACCAACAGAATAACAAGATCAGGCATTTTATTTTTGCTAAGTATCTTGAAGTTGGTATATATTATAAACCTGGGATATGTGGGCCTTATCATTTTCATTCAATAGGATCTTGAAACTTAAAGACAGGCATCAGCAACCTGCTGCCATGGGCCAAATCTGGCCCACCACCTGTTTTTGTAAATAAAGTTTTATTGAAACATCATCACTCCCATTTGTTTACATATTGTCTATGGCTGCTTTCCACACAAGAGCAGAGTTGTGTAGTTTGGCAGAGATCACGTGGCCTGAAAAGCCGGAAATATTTAGTACCCGACCCTTTACAGAGTTTCAACAACTCCTGCTCTAAGAGACAACATTTTCCAGAAGCAGTTTCAGAATTCTCATCAGTCCCGTGCTCAGACCTTATCTTTGAAGTTAAGCATGGAAAGGTAGCATCTGTGTTGTGATAATCTCTCTCACTAGTACAGATATTTTCTTTCGAATGAAAACTAGGAAAAAAGTTAATTAAATTATTGTGGTTTTTTTCCCCTTGAAAATATCTTAGGCAAGGTTTTCAGTTGGCCTTCTTTGTGATATATAAAATTTATGCCCATGTGTCTATGTGTTTTCACGCACCTCTAATGGTAAATAACTTCAAACATCTTATCAGAAAAAGCAATCACTCTTACACTTGGTGGGTTATTGACATTTTGGGTTACCAGCAACCACCAAAGATACTTTCTTCACAGTTAGACATGGGCAGATGCACATATACCCAAACTCTGGATATAATTTCAAGAGTTCACAGGGGTCTGAGGCCTCCTTGGACAGTCCGGTGAATTGCTTCTTTATGGAAAGATGAGTCTCCACAGGTGGAACTCCAGGCACCAGCCACTTTGAAGAGGGGGCTGTGGATCGGGGCAATCCCTGCAGCTGTGAAAAATCACACCTCCCAGGCAGTCACTTTGTTTTTCCAAAACTGAAGTCTTTTTTTTTTTTTTTTTAAAGATTTTATTTATTTATTTGAGACAGAGAGAATGGGAGAGAGAGAGCACATGAGAGGGGGGAGGGTCAGAGGCAGAAGCAGGCTCCCCGCCAAGCAGGGAGCCTGATGCGGGACTCGATCCAGAGACTCCAGGATCATGACCTGAGCTGAAGGCAGTCGCTTAACCAACTGAGCCACCCAGGCGCCCTCCAAAACTGAAGTCTTAAAGGGTGTTTAGGCTACAGACGCAGATCCGCGTCCTGGTTCTGTGTGGTCGCAGATACAAACAAAATCTTGAGTCGGTGTCTGAATTGCAGAAGCTGTCATCTGGTGGTTAGGGGATCTCCAAGAATAGAAGACAACTGCCGAGGTCAGAGGCGATAAACATCCCAGGAATATGCAAACATTGCACAGCTCAGAGAGTTCCATGAGGGCCCCACACTTCCTTGCAAGGACCTCTCTCTTATCTCTTAATTTTGTCTACACGTGAGCGTGGAGTGGAAGTCAGTTTTACAGAAACCTCTGCTCTGCCAAGGCAGACGTCACATGCACTTCCTATAACTCAAACGACTACAGGATCACCCGGCCAAGTTAAAGACCGGAGACGAGAACTCTCTGGCGAGGTTTCAGGGGCATGCTGACCCATGGCGCTCAAAAGTGGTGGGCAAACACTGATGTTTATCTTTTGCATATAAGTATTGTTTATTCGTAGATGGAGGAGTGGGGGATTTGCAAGCACTTGCCAAGTTGAGTAAACAGTTATGTTCATCTTCCCTCCAACAAATGTGAGATTAAGTGCTCCTCCGGTAGGGTCAACTTCTTACAGAAATCTCTTTTGTGGACCTTGGCCATGGTGGGGGTGGTTGGGGGCAGGGAGCCATAACTGGATGAAATGGCCCAAATCACGGAAGCCCTGTTCCTCGAGGCCAGCTCCTAGATGCTTCCTGTAGTGTTGATGAGTATGAATGGAGTGCAGAAGCAATCGCCAAAAGCTAAGCTATCGACAGGCATGCTGAGATCCTGTCGCAACGCAAAACTCTGGGTTGGCCCTGTGTCAGACCACCTTGCTTGCTAGAATAATTCCCGGAGTGCAAAACCCCACCTACTAGGTAGTCAGCCACGTTCTTTGTCCACGGGCATCACCAAGTGCCACCTGGACCCAATGCAGCAACAGGTTTTAGTCCTGATGACGTAAAAATAAACAAACAGAAAAATCGTACCTGCCTCTAATAAACCCTTATCTTGAACATTTGGTGAGTCACTGCTGAGCCTAGATAATTTCTCTGCTAAATAATAATGATCAGTTTATCCTTTTTTCTGTTGAAGGAGGGGAAAATTGGAGAATTTCCCAACTGCACTGTAGTACCCCGCTGCCCATCTTCCCCTCTCTGTGCAATTGCAAATGTGTTACCTGTAAGGAACCCGGCTAGGAGTTAAGAAAGTGGGTGTGGTCGCTGAGTGGCCTCAGGCAAATCCTTTAATGCTTCTTAAGCTTGTTTCTTCAGCTATAAAAAGATCAGTTAGGAGGAGATGATTTCTAAAGAAACTTCTAGCTCTAAAATGTGATTGTGTGAAGTTTGGGAATACCTCAGGACATTCAAAGGAACTTTAATTCCCACAGCGGGAACTAAGTCCCAGGAGGGACATGACCTGTGTGTTATTTAAACAACTGAATCGCAATAAGGCTTTTCCCATTAAGGCATTTGGTGCAGGCACATACTTTATAATAACCTTCCCAGGAGTTCATTTAAAACTTCATTAAAAAGCAAACATATTTTTTCAAAATGAGCTCCTTCTACTTACCTGTTATTTGAGCTTTGTGTTTCCTTCCAATCTTGAGTTCTGGGCATCAGCGGATGCCCAGGCAAAGTTCGGAGCTCTCCAGAAAGATAATTGGTTTGATGAAAGTTGTAGGTACAATGACTAACAGGTGTAAACCAAATGGATTTGTCCTATTCTCCCTTCCTGTCCTGTTCTTTCTTCCCACTCTTCTGCATCACAGCCTCTATCATTTGAAACAGTAATGTAGGGGCACCTGGGTGGCTCAGTCGGTTAAGCATCTGCCTTCAGCTCAGGTCATGGTCTCCAGGTCCTGAAATCAAGCCCCGCATCGAGCCCCCTGCTCAGCAGGGAGTCTGCTTGTCTGCTTCTCCCTATCCCTCCCACCCCAGCTTGTGCTCCCTCGTGCACTCTCCCAAATAAATAAATAAAATCTTTAAAACAGTAATGTAAAAGCTAACATTTGCTCAGTGCCTCATTGTCAAACACTGTTCTAAGGGCTAACTCTGAACACAACACTTATAATATTCTAAGTCCTTTCCATTTGTTAATTAAGCAAATTTTCCCTACGATCTTATAAGGTAGGTACTTTTATTATCCTATTTACCAATGAGGAAACTGAAGCACAGGGAGGTTAAGTAACTTGTCCAAGGTCACACAGCTAATAAGCGGCAAAAGCAGGATCTGAAGGTGGTCAGGCTCCAGAGTCCACACTCTTAACTACTTGACCATAGTGCTTTATACTTGGGCATCGTGGATTTGAGAAGCAATGTTTTATAAGAGGAGTTTTTAAAATGTCATTCCATCACGTATTTCTCCATCTAAGCGAAGGCTAATCTAGAGATGACTCGGAATGATGAAATGATTTCCATTTGATTCCAATGATTTCAGCCAAAAAGAAACGGCCACGAAATTGTGTGGAAGGCCATGGATGTTTCTGTACTCTCTTTTCATCCCATAGTGAATTTCTGGAGAAACTGCCAGAAGAGTCTGCCTTAGACCAAGCTAGAGTTCACAAATCAGGCTGCCTCCATTTAAGGCAGACGAGGCTACAGCTTAGGAGGCTAAAATTAATATCCCTGGTTGGTGTACATTAAGTCAGTTTGGGAGCTGTGATCATAATGGGCACCCCTTGCATTCACCCACATAGACCGCTGATCCTCTTTGCCCAGTTTATGGAAGAGGAATCCGAGCCTCAGAGTACTTGCTAATTCTGCTGGGCACCACCCACCTAGTGAGAACCAGGACTGAGGAACTCCGACTTGCAGCACGGGGCGGGGCAGGTTCCATCCAACCCCTTAAGCCTGCAGACATCAAAGTAGCTGCCAAACCAGATCTTGGAGGGATGGTTTCAAAGTTCTTTCTTTTAGGAATCTGCAGATACGTGTTAAGTGGCTTCTGTCCATCTCCAAGCCCAGGGGAATTGTCCCATCCTCAAAACCATGTGCTTGGATGTAGCGGTGAGTAGGTGGGTGCCCGCCTCATGTTTTTGACCCAAATGGTGGATTTGGTGACTAAGATGAGAGATCTTTTGAATAGTAATACATTTAAAGCTGAATATTTTAATTGAGCAAAAGTGCAAATAATGTGTTTTCAGTTTTTCTGTTGGCCATTTATTGTGATACAATTTGTGCTGGGGAGAGAATGCATATGAACGGTTTTCTGTCTTGGTTCACCAGAGTTATGATGGGAAGGTCAAGCTATCCTGGTTAAAGTTAAAAATTAGTTACCGTTCCCCATGATACGATTGAATAAGCACATTAACAGTTTATACAAGAGGTTGTGAGAGCTTCTAGGGAAAAAAATATTATGTAACCAGTTTGGTGGGGCAGGGGGGAGACTTCCTCATCCCCATCTCAGGAGGGGGCTGAACTGCATGACTGGGAGGTTCATTCCTATTTCATAACTATTATTATTTCTCCGAAGGGCTTACCTTTTACTGCTAATAACATTTCTCTCTGAGCTGCTTTCTCTGATCTGTCCTCTCCATCTACGTCACCACCCACACCAAGAGCCATTATAAACATTCCCCATCACCTGGCACTAATCTTCAGTAAGTAGAAACAGCACTGTCTTTTCTGCCTACCAACGGGGTTATAAACCTTGAAATGTCATTATGCCAAGCTTTACTGGATTTTGTTGTTATCCAGCTGAATCCTATCTAACAAAATGCATGTGGACATCAACTATAAAACAATGACTTCCAAAGTGAGTGTTTTGTAAGATGTATTGAAGAGCATTAAGAAGTTTTTATGATTGTAACAGCCCTATTATCTTAACAATCTTCTGACTTAGAATTAAAAACACAGTAGTAATGCCATTCATGTTTTTTTCCCCCTAAATAAGCTGTAAGTACTATTAGTAGACAATAAGGGCACTAATATATGTAAGCTTTAAATTGTTTTGTTTTGTTTTTTAAAGATTTTATTTATTTATTTGACAGAGAGAGACACTGAGAGAGGGAACACAAGCAGGGGGAGTGGGAGAGGGAGAAGCAGGCTCCCCGCTGAGCAGGGAGCCTGATGCGGGGCTCGATCCCAGGACCCTGGGATCATGACCTGAGCCGAAGGCAGACGCTGAATGACTGAGCCACCCATGCGCCCCTAAATTGTTTTAAATATCCTGCTTTTCATTATTATTATCATCGTTAACTATGTCTTAGCTAAGTTGCTGGACAAAATTGCTCTAATATAAGATTTAAGTGCTTTTTTTAAGAATACGAAGTTCTACCTGCAGTGGGAATGACATTTTCCTTTGATGGCAAAAATATGGTCTTCAAATGAAAAATCTTTTTAAAAATGCAAAGAATCTGTCCTCTATATTCTCTCAGAGGCAGTACAGATGGGTATGAGTCCCAGTTCTGTACGCGAACAAGGAGGCTTTGGCTGACTTATTTAATCCCTCTGCATCTGAGTTTCTTCATTTCTGAAATAGACATAACAAAAGAAGTTGCTTCAGAGAATTGGTGATGATCACATGGGTTGTTTATACCCTTTGTAACTCAGTAAACATTCTATATGGCTTAGCTATTATTATATCCTGTTACTAATCATTAATGTTTATTGAGGGCTTAACTTGTATGAGGAGATCTGTTACAAGGGCTTCACTCATTTTATCTTAATGAGATTGTAAAAACCCTATTAAATAGATATTATTATCTCCATTTTACAGATAGGAAAATGTGCAGAGATTTTCAGCAGTTTATCCAAGGTCATATAACCACTAAGTGATAGGACTGGGTTTTGACTCCAGAAAGTCTGGCTCCAAACCCATTTTAATTAACTAGTATAACCACACAATAGTACCTCTCAAGTCATTCTACTTAATTAGATTGTAATCAATCTGTTGGAAAAAATTCAAAGCAATGGGCAATGTGTGTTTCCAACCAAAATGCATCCACTAAAACCTGGAGTTTTTTTGCACATATAGAAAATATCATTGGAGAAATAACTACAATGTCTGATAATGAGGCATTACCTTATCTATCCAGTTACTCCTGAAAGAAAAGAAAAAGATTTCCAAACTTTAAGGTGTGAAGAGGCAAATCAAGATATATAGAAAATACCAATACATATTTGTAAATGATATATCCATTAAGTGGTTAAATCAAAATTATATAAAGAACTTGTATAACTCAACACCAAAAACAAAACAATCCAATTAAAAAATAGGAAGAGGAACTGAACAGACATTTTTCCCAAGAGGACATACAGATGGCCAACAGGCACATGAAACGATGCCCAACATTACTCATCATCATGCCCATGCAAAAGGAAACCACAATGAGATATCACCTCACATCTGCTAGAATGGCTAAAATCAAAAAGACGAGAAACAAGTGTTGGCAAGGATGGGGAGAAAAAGGATCCCTTGTGCACCGTTGGTGGGAATGTAAATCAGTAAACTGCTGTAGAAAACAGTATGGCATTTTCTCAAAAAATTAAAAATAGAAATACCATGTGGTCCAATAATTACAATATTGGGTGCTTACCCAGAGAAAATGAAAACACTGACTTGAAAAGATATATGCACCCCTAGGTTTATTACAGCATTGTTTACAATAGCCAACCAAAGTGCCTATCAATAGACAAATAGATAAGGAAAATGTGGTGTGTACACCACACACACACACACACACACACATACACACACTGGAAAATCACACAGCCATAAAAAGGATGAGATCACGCCATTTGAGACAAAATGGATGCAACTAGAGGGTATTATGCTAACTGAAATAAGTCAGACTGAGAAAGATAAATACCATATGATTCCACTCATAAAAGGTATCTAAAAAAAAAAGAATAAACAAACAAAAAGCAGAATCAGAACTACAAATACAGAGAACAAACTGATGGCTGCCAAAGGGGAGGGGAATGGAGGGTTAAGCAAAATGGGTGAAAGCGAGAGGGAGATACAGGCCTCCAGTAATGGAATTGAGTAAGTCATGGGATAAAAGGCAGAATATAAGGAATACAGTCAATGATACCATAATAGCGATGTAATGGGACAGATGGTAGCTACGCTCGTGGGGAACCTAGCATAACATGTAATATAAACTTGGCAAATTACTAATGTGTACGCCAGAAACTAATGTTAACATTGTGTGTCAACTATACTGAAGTTAAAAAAAATACATAAAAATACATAAGATCAGATTTTTAAAAAAGAAGATATCGATACAAATAGCCAACCAACATATGAAAAAAAATGTTCATTTTGATTGTACTTGAGACAATAGTAATTTCCAGTGTGTGGGATCATGTGGCAGAACAGCAGAAGTGCAGACTCAAACAGCATTCTGTAAGGCAAGTTGGCAATGTGCAGCAACAGCCTTCAGCAAGCATGTCCCCTACCCAGCAATTCCACTTCTAGGAGCTTATTTCATATAAAGAAATGCATAAATGTGTTCATTTAAACATTATTTATAATAAAAATTTGGAAACAACCGAATGAGGAATTTATTATACATAGGGCCATGTAAATTTATTCTAAGGAAATGGCCATGGGTAAAGATTGGCCATGTGCAAAGATTTATCAACATAGATGTTCATGATAGGAAACAGTAAATTTAAAAAAAGAAGAAAGAAAGGAAATGACTTCAGCTGTTAAAAAGAAGGAACTAAACAAATCATAAAGCACCTACATGATTTGGAAATTATGTTACAGAAGTCCATAAGCGTGCATATGAAAAGACTTAAAAACATACACTACAGGTTAGGAGTCATAATTTCAGAGTTGTAGTATTAAAAGTGAATTTTGCTTTATTTTCTTGGTGTTTTCCAGACTTTCTGCATTAAGTAGTACTAGAGGAAAATAGGAATATTATAATAAATGGAAATAAATATTTATTTCAGTGTGAAAAAAATTTCTGGTCCATATTATACAAGATTCTAAACTACAAGTGACAGAAAACCCAGATCAAACTGCCTTGACGAGAAGGAAGTGACTGCTTTTCATGCTTCAGGCAGGGCTCAATCCAGGCCTCAGACAAAGTTGTTAGGACTTGGTCCTCCTTCTCTCACCATCTCTTAAACTTTCTCTCCTCTCTCTCTCTCTTTTTTTTTTAATTGCTTCATTTTTAGGAATGCTCTCTCCATAAACATTCATGGTGCAAATATGCCCTCCAAGATGTTTCTATCCTCTTCCCTCTGCAAATTCTTCAACTGCTTTTTTCATAAGAGTTAAAACAGAAGTCCTGGATCTTATTTTCATTGGCTATCTTGGGACAGTTTACTTATACTGATCCAATCAGACAGTCCCATGAATGGAATGCCCTGACTGGTTATGCCCGGGTCACATGTCCACTGCTGGAGCCAGGAGGTGGGGTCAGCTAGGGTGGCAGGGAGTGAGAGTGGGGGAAGGGTGGTTTCCTAAGAGACAATGGTGTTCCATGTAGAAAAGGAAGAGTGGAGGATGCTAGTGAACTGAAACCACGATAGCAAAGAAACAAAAACACATTCACCGCGGATTTCAGTTTCTTTAGCTGCTGGCGATGCGTGGGTAGGAATAGAGTGAGCAGCCTTGAATCATTTAGGTCTCTTGTGTTTGCACACGACCAAGAATCCAATTAGACCTGGCTTAACCAACAAAGAGAATTTATTGATTTACATAAATGAAAAGTCCAGAGGTAGGGCTGGCTTCAGGTAAGTCTAAGCCACCCGAGGAGCTGGCTTTTACAGTCTCTCCAGTTTTCAAAGTGGTGGCAGTTTTATCTCCAGATTCCACACAAAGGCTCCTGGCAATTTTGGGATCTCTCCCCGCAAGGGGAGCAAATTGCTTCAGCCCGTCGGCACCTCACATCCTCACACCACACTGGGCGTGATCCAGGGACAGAGAAGCTGTAGTATTTACCATACAGGTCCGGTGATTGTCTCCTTTGTCACTAGCTCAAATTGGAAGGGTGTGAGAAAGCTTGGTATTAATTCTCCAAATGTTTGGTAGAATTCACCAGTGAAGCCTCCTTGTCCTGGACTTTTCTTTGTTGGTAGCTTTTTGATTACTAATTCAATCTCTTTACTAGTAATAGATCTGTTCAGATTTTCTGTTTCTTCATGATTCGGCCTTGGTCAGCTGTATGCTTTTAGGTGTTTGTCCATTTCTTCAAGATTGTCCAATTTGCTGGCATACAATTGTTTAGTCTCTTATGCTTCTTTTTATTTCTGTGGTATTAGTCGTAATGTCTCTTGTTTCATTTCTGATTTTATTTATTTGAGTTCTTTCTTTTTTTCTTGGTAAGTCAAGCTAAAGTTTTGCCGATTTTGTTTATCCTTTCAAAAAGCAGCTTTGGTTTCACTGATTTTTTTCCTATTGTCTTTTTAAACTCTTTCATATATAATTTCCATTCTGATCTTCATTATTTCCTTCCTTCTGCTAATTTTGGGCTTCATTTGTTCTTCTAGCTCCTTGAGGTTCATTTGAGCTTTCTCTTTTTTCCTAATGTAGGCGTTTATCGCTATGAATCATTGGCCCAAATTGGATCACGAGCTCATTACTGACCCATCTATGTGGCCTGAGGAATGGGATCCATGATTGGCTTGAGCCCATCATAGTCCATTCCTGGAGCTGGGGGCCAGGTCAATTCCATCTTGACCCCCAGTAAGAATGGAAGAGGGGTGTATCCGCAAGGAAGATCAAAGTGCAGAGGGGGAGAATCCGTGCTGGGGAGGTAACTGGCAAATGTCTATTCCAACTCTTGAGGAGTCTGACGTGTTTGAAACTCCACCATTGTACATTTTTGAATGGGAAATATTTATTTTATTTTATTTTTTTTAAAGATTTTATTTATTTATTTGACACAGAGAGAGCGAGCACAAGTAGGCAGAACGGCAGGCAGAGGGAGAGGGAGAAGCAGACTCCCTGCTAAGCAGGGAGCCCGATGCGTGGCTCGATCCCAGGACCCTGGGATCATGACCTGAGCCGAAGGCAAACGTTTAACCGACTGAGCCACCCAGGCGCCCCGGGAAATATTTATTAAAACTACATCTTGCTTGTGGCTCAGTGCAGAATATTTCTAAAGTGTACAGCTAAATGAAGAAGCATACACTGGTCGCAGATCTTTTTTTAATATGTATTTTCATGAAGTTTCATTGAGGGAAACATATGGGGCTTTGAAATGTCAGCACACTGGGGGGGGAGGCAGGAAGTGTAAAGAGTTTTGTGCTCCTGTCTCTTTTATTTACAGAATGGGTTCAAAGTCGTGCAGGGTTAGCGAGGAAAACAAACACAATGGTCCACACCTGCTTGCAATGACATCTGTCCATCAGGACAGTCGCTAGCTTTTGGTTTTGAAGGGTTTTCGGTAGATGGCACAAGCGAGAGATGACATGTTTTCATCTCCAGAAGAAAGTTTGCACGAATCCTTTCAGAGCCAACCTCTCCTGTGATAAATAAACGTGCCTCTGCCAGAGAAAGCAACAAGAAGCCCTCAGCAACTGACAGCTTAAGAGAGACAGAGAGAGAGAGAGAGAAGAAAATCACCAAGGCTAATGTCATTGCAAATGAGGGACAGCTTTGAAGTTTACATGATGAAAACTGCTCCGCGCAGACAACAGCAGGGCTCGGCATATGATGTGACTCACTGATCTGCTTTCCCACGTGGCAACGGCTGCAGAACAATCCCCCATCTTGTCTCTCATGAGTCAGCGGAATTCTGCAAAAGTGTCACAAAATGTCAGTGAAAACATTTCTGCCACCAGGGCCCAGGAGATGATAGAAGTGGGGAGAGGGGTTCCCAAAGGGAAGGGGTGTGCCTGGCCACCAGAGGTCTGCCACAGGTGAAGGAGGCTTCCTCGGCCGGCTGGTGCACAGCAGCCGACGGGGACAGAGACTTCAGCACAAGCCCGGGTGCCCTGCCCTGGCTTCCTGGCTCCCAGCCACGCCCACAGAGCATGGACCCCCTCACCAAGGACCCACAGTCTCGGGCAGTGAAGGGAGATTTCCTTTCTCTAATCCCGGATTCTTGCCAAGACCATTTTATCTGTTGGATTTTCTGGGTCCAAGACTTGGGTCCCGCGAGATCCCAGGGGCCCACAAACTTGGCTGAGTCCGCCAAGGAGACAGTTACCAGCTCTAATGTTTATAAGGAACATTTCCAAATCTGAATTCAGCAGTGCTCACATAAATGCCCACGGAGCATAGAATTAGCCCGATTTCATTAACTGCTGAATTGATGAGTCATAGAAACATCATTGCATTTGAAAGCCATTTAAAGGTTAGATTCGATTCCGCTTCCAAAGAACTTCTGAGTGTACACGATGACCTGCTGAAATTCAGAGCCAAGTGTAAATTCACCCAGCGATTCGTTACCAAATCATTTCAAAAGCAGAAGTGTAATAGTCCTTTAAAAAAGTCTCAGCCCAAATTACGTTTAAAATGGAAGATAGGTGCGTTTAACTCTATTTGCCAGGATGCAAGGTGGGACCTTTAAGAGAAAGGAGAGTTGGGACTCAAAGGCCCTTCAAACAGTCTGGAACCTGCTGAGCGTTTATGCACATGCGTGCTTAAGTCCCAAGGTGCTCTTGGCCATGAATCACATTAGAACCCACGCATCCCTACACCGAGTGCGGCAGCATGGGGCTCAGGGCATGCACAAACCTGAGTAGAGACATTCCCATTCATTTAGTAACCAGTCAACAGATATTTATGTGCCTAGTATATTCCAGGAGGTGTTCTGGGGACTGAGAATTCAGCCACGAAAACAAACAAATCTCTGCACTGATGGAGCTTTCAGTCTAATGGGGCAAAGGACTATCACCAAATAAGTTAAATGTATAGTATATGAGGTGGTGGTAAGTGATAAGGAGAAGGGTAAAGCAGAGAATGCGTTAGAAGTTTGCAGTTTTAGACATAGCGGCAAGAGAAGACTGCAGGGAGAAGGGGTTATTTGAGCAGAGAATTGAAATTGGTGAGAAAGAAAGTCAGGCCACTGTGAGGGAAAAGCATTCTTGGCAGAGGGAAAGGCAAGTACAGGTGCCCAGAGGCATGAAATGTTTGGGTAGCCTGAGAAAGAGCAAGAGACCAGCACAGTTACAGGGGAGTAATCAAGGCTGGGGCTAGTATAGGATGAGGTCAGAGAGGCGTCTGAGAACCACACCCGGCAGGGCCTCCGGAGCCATCGCTCGGGGTTTGGACTTTCTTCTGAGTGAGACGGGAAGCCGTTGGAGGTGACAGTGTGGCACGGCCTGAGGTAGAGATTAACAAGGGGTGCAGACTGCGAGTGACAAGAGCAGAAGCGGGACCATCATGGCATCTGCTATTGCTACGGCATGACTAGGGCCCCTGCGGTCGGCAAGGTGAGAGACACGGGCAGCTTGGACCGGTGTGAGCATGGGACGCAAATGATGAGGACTGATAAGGGGCTGGATCCAGTTAGACTTTCAGTTCTTACCATTTTTTTTTCTGTGTAGACGCTTCCCTCCTCTCTCCACCATTCTCCACTCTGTTCAGGGCACATAGAAGCAAAACAGAGCAGAGACGGGTGCACTAGGACCCCAGAAGCATCGACACACCTTTCAGTCTTCCCCGACAGGGCTTTCATCCTACCCACCTTGCTGGGGACCATCTCTGGTTCCCAGAACCTTCCTGGGCTTCTGTCCTGGGAGAGGAGACAGACGCCCAAGGTCAGAGCAAGGTGCTCACAAACACTAAAGAAAAAATTCCAGCTACTCTTGTTTTAGGAACCAGTTAGTCACTGGGGATTTGTTTTGTCCTTGCTTCCAGCAGCAGGCTCCCAGGGAGCTGTTATGTGAGGGACACTCGACAACACAGAGACTCTGATCAGTGTGGCCTCTCTGGGCCACGGCACTCATTGCCGGGACCCACAGAACATGTCTGAATC
Organism: Neomonachus schauinslandi; assembly: GCF_002201575.2. Taxonomy (NCBI): domain Eukaryota; kingdom Metazoa; phylum Chordata; class Mammalia; order Carnivora; family Phocidae; genus Neomonachus; species Neomonachus schauinslandi. Next base: position 182,259,646 of record NC_058404.1, read on the forward strand.
TGCTTTGGAGGATGTTTCTTCAAACCGTGTTGGTCTTTTTTTCCTTTCAACTTGTTATTTTGCTATAATTTCAGACACAGAAAAGTTGCAAGAATATGACAAAGATTTGTCACGCATATCCCCCAAATGTTTACATTGACTACATTTGTTTTATACAACCACACATGTTTTTTACCTGAACGTTTTGAGAGTCGGCTGCGATGAGCATGACCAACTCCTCCCATTTTGCGTGGGACCTTCCTGATTTCAACATTAGAAGTCTTGCTTCCTTCAGGCCCAGACCAACTGAGACAACTGGTCACCCTAGCTACAGCCACGATGCCCCCTTGCCTGTAAATACTTCAGCATGTATGTACTAAAAACAAGGACATAACTATTGTATGGGTATCAAAATCTGGAAATGAACTTTGGTACAAAAGCCTCTTCAATCTACAGACTACAAAGTTTTCAGATTTTGCCAATCTTCCCAATCATGTCTTTTGTAAAAAGGAAAATCCCAGATTGTGCACTGGGTTCACTTGTCATGTTTATTTTCTATTCCTTCATCTGGACCAGTTCCACAGTCTTTGTCTTTTGTGAGACTAATATTTGTGAAGAGTATAAGCCAAACGTTATGTAGAATGTCCCTCAACATGGGTTTGTTTGATGTTTTCACACACTTAGATTCAGGTTATTTGTCATTAGCAGGAATCCCACAGAAGTGAGGCATATGGTGTTGATATATCCCGGGAGCAGGTATATTAACTTTGATCACTTGATGGAGGGGGGTTTCTGCCAGATTTCTCCCCTGTAAAGTTACTATTTTCCCCTTTGCCATTAATAAGTAGGTTGTAGGGAGTTATTTGGAGACTATGCATCTTGTTTCTCATCAGGCTCTCCCATTTGTTTTAATATCCATTGATGATTCTTGCCTGCATCAGTTATTTTTATGATGGTTGCCTACTGACTGAACTTTATTTTTGAATATTTTAACAGTGAAGAATCTTCATTAGAAGAAGTGCATGGGCTTATGGAGCAGACAAGTTAGAGATAATTACTGTACCATGTAGCAGGGGATGGCAAGCTACAAGCCCAACAGCAATTTTGTAAATAAAGTTTTATTGGAACACAGCCATGCCATCTGCTTCTCTATTGTCTATGACCTACTTTCACACTACAATGGCAGAATTGTGAGGTTGTAACAGAGACTATATGGCTTGAAAAGCCTAACGTATTTACTACCCAGTCCTTATAGAAAATGTTTGCTGACTCCTGATAAAAGGAGGAGACCTCCTCTGAATTGAATTTCAGTTCTGTTTAACTCACACAAAGGGAGCATCAATCTGCTCTGTAAGCCCTGAGGGGTGGGTAACAGCTAGTAGTGGGCATTTCTGCCCTAGAACCTAGTAATGTGTAAGGCTTCCCACACGGGTTACCATACATACTACAGAGGTGTCATGCCATGTCTTACTTAAAAGAGATTAACTCTGTTTTTCTTTTACAGTTTTAACTATAAATTATCAAGAAGGAAAATTACACCAAGACGGAGTGATTAAATACAATTACTGTGATTAGCCTGACCCAAATCTTTGCATATCAAAGTATCGCCAAATTGTATAAGAATGTCCTCTTTACTTCTAGCAAATCTTTGGTACAACAGAACTCCAGGGATTAAAACAACAACTTTCGAAGTGTGTAACATAAGGGTCACCTGGGTGGCTCAGTTGGTTAAGTGACAGACTCTTGATTTTAGCTCAGGTCATGATCTCAGGGTCAGGAGATGGGTCCTGAGTTAGGTTCCATGCTCAGCGGGGAGTCTGCCTGATTCTCTCTTTCCCTTTCCCTCTATCCCTCCCTCCACCACACACGCTCTCTCTCTCTTTCAAATAAATAAATAAATCTTTAAAAAAAAGAAGTGTGTAACATGAAGACAGAATCTGTTTTGGCATTAAATTCAATAAAGATAAATAATAAGGGTTATCGGGAGGTTGAAAGTATCACTTAGTCATTTACATGTGAAATCACTTTTATTTCCAGAATGTGTCTTGTTTATTAAAGCTCCAGGCAAGAGTAGGCTAAGTTGAATGTGTTGCTCAGAAGGCTCCATTTTGTGATAGGAAGAGGAAGTTCTGGAAAATCAATTAAGAACTCAAAGTAACTTAATCATGTTGATTGTTCCCTTTTATGGGGAACACCCATGTAGTGCTGGGAAGACCAGCTCCATGAAAAGATCAGGCCAAGCCTATATGATTAGAGAGTTACATATCGCTCTGATGAATTTTGTCTGAACACACGCACACACACAAATCAATCTAGATTTTTCTAGAGCCAAAACAACAGTTTCTATTGGTAAAAACCATCCATGAAGATTCTTGCTTGAGATAGTGTTGGGATAAAGAGGCAAAGAGAATTTTAGGGGCACCTGTATGGCTCAGTTGGTAGAGCATGTGACTCTTGATCTCAGGGTTCTGAGTTTGAACCCCATGCTGGGTGTAGAAAAAAAAAAAAAGAATTTTCATGACTGATAGAGTTCTTACTAAAGATTATTACTTTATGTTTAGGGAAGCATGTGACTTTAAAGCAGATAAAGCAGCCCCAAAACTGGATAGGTTATTGAAGACTTGGAAGAACACAAAAATGAAACCCCAAGTAATTACAAAATGGTGGAAGATAGAAAAGGAAAAGTGGATTGATCAGTGTAAGACTAAAGCACATGAGCTTCTGCCCAAGACACTCACTGAAGTGGATGATAGAAATTAAGCTCAGGCAGCAAAGAACAGCTGAGTCCTGAAATGGACATCTAGGAAGGAGATGGGGAAGACCATGGGCTCTCCTTTTTCAAGTTGCCTATGGCCTCCTCTGGTCTCAGAACAGAGCATAGGTATCCTTTGCTCTAAACAAATTGTTATGGATTGCATGTTTATCACTCCCTCCCAGTTCATATGTTGAAACCCTAACCCCCAATGGGATGGTAGTAGGAGGGGGGCTTTTGGGAGGTACTCAGGTTAGATAAGGTCATGACGGTGGGCCCTCTTGATGGGATTAAAGCCTTTATAAGAAGAGGAAGAGATACAGGATCTCTCTCTCTCTCTCTCTCTCTCATCCATGTGAGGATGCAAGGAGTAGATGAGGGTCATCTGCTAACCAAGAAGCGGGCTCCCACCAGATACCGAATCTGCCAACACCTTGCTCTTGAACTTCCCAGCCTCTAGAACTGGGAGAAATAAATGTTGTTTAAGCCATCCAGTCTGTGGTATTTTTGTTATAGCAGCCTGAGCAGAGACCCAAAGCAAACACTCCTTTATCCAGAAGAGTTGGTGGGGGAGGGGTTTAGAATATTTGGAATAGGGGCACCTGGGTGGCTCAGTCGGTTAGGCGTCTGCCTTCGGCTCAGGTCATGATCCCACGGTCCTGGGATCGAGCCCTGCATCGGGCTCCCTGCTCTGCGGGAAGCCTGCTTCTCCCTCTCCCACTCCCCCTGCTTGTGTTCCCTCTCTGGCTGTGTCGCTCTATCAAATAAATAAATGAAATCTTTAAAAAAAAAATAAAAAAGCAGAAATTAAAAAAAAAGAATATTCGGAATAACTGAATAGTCTAGTTTCTTAAGAATTCTTGAACTCTTTGTATTTCTTTAGAGTTTCCTAGACATGTTCACATAGAGTGACTGGTTTTATTATCAAAACACACCCTGAAATAGGCATTATCAGCCCCTTTTTACAGAAGGGAAAACCAAGGAACAGAAAAGTGAAGGGAGTGCCCCAAATTAGCCAATCCATAAACTCGGGCCTCTTGAGTTCAGAGCATTTTCCAGGGCAGTACAAAGACTCTGATTTGTCAATTGGTCTGTGTGCAGCCAGAAGCAAGTAAGTGTTCACTCCAGAGGATTGAAATGGACAGACTCTAACAAAGGGGTTGCTTACAAGGTGTGGACAAGGTGCAGAGAACAAGCATGAAGTGGGTGCATCCAGAGGTCTGCAGGAATGGGGAGCTGGAGGCGAAGGGGAGGGCATACTCTTCCCCAGTTCGCAGCGTCAGAGCTGTGGATGTGAATTGGGCTGCCGGGCAGGAAGGGCCAGTGACGGACACCAAAGCCAGACGCAGTGGGAAGAAACACTCCGGCCTCCCTCCCCCGGCCTTCAGTTCTCCAGCCAGTCCCTTGCACCAGCCATCAAGTGAGTCAGCCAGAATGAGCTCATCCACTTGACTGGCCTCCCTGGGCAGAGGGCAGGATGCTGGAGTATGGATCCAGGAGGGGACAGGAAGGAGGCAGGCAATGAAAAGTGAAGAGCCAGCACTCCAACTTCATAAAAAAATGCTTACACTAAAGTAAGGTTGAACATAATCTATATAGGCTTAGGCCCATAATCACTTACCTGAAGCTCCCTGGGTCAGATGCATTCTGGAATTCAAAATATTTTGTATTCTAGACAAATAATAGTGTTCATAAACTATATATTATATAATGCCCCCCAAACAGAAACTAGGGCGGCAGTCTGTTGTTAAACACATTCTATATGCCTGCAGCAAAAGGTATGACTATTTGCTTTGAGATAAACGAATATAAATTAACTTCTCCCTAGTGTAGGTTAATTTTTGCTACCAAATGAATTTTGGAATTGTGGACAAGGGATTATTGCCATAGTTTAATGTTCAGAAAGCACCCCAGGATTTTGCGGCATCTTATTGTCATTATTACGAATGCTGATTGTCTTTCTTTCACTACCTAGTTATGTAGATGTATTTTTCTGGATCCTAGAAAAAAATGCAAATTTATCTCATACAGGCTTTTAAAAATATATTAATTTAAAAATAAAAGAACATGGGGATCCACTCCGCAAAAGAGTCTCTGTCCTGGAAATGCTTCACAGCAGATTTCAACTTTAAATAGCAAACATCCCGATCGTTACAATTGGGCTTTGTCGACAAAAAGTGGAGTGACACGCTACTTTTCCTGAGTGTCACTGGGTATTATGTCACGGATGGGCCCCTGAGAGTGAAGAGAACATCTCCCACCCTCTGTCCCCTTGGACGCTGGGCGTGCTCTGGAATGCCCACATCAGCAGCACAAGGAATGGCTTCGTGGAATTCAGTGGGGATCTTTAGTGGTAATTTTGTTGGCAGGCATTCCTGGTCTCTGAAGCTCTGAAAGACATGGTTCTCAGAACGACTTAACAGGAAGCCTCACCCATGAACAGAGGAAGCTGAGGAAGGAAGGAAAGATGGCAATGCTGGGGGAGAGGCAGTAGAGCGAACAATAAGCAAAGTCACATGCCCTGGGACTGTGTCTACGTGGTCAGAGGAAGCACCCCCATCCACGCCTTCCTTGCCGCCCCCCAACACTCTTCTAGGTACCCTGCACTCTGCTGGCCCAGATCATTCCTCGTTTCCCAGGCCAACTTAGACACGTCCTGCCCTAGGATATTACCCTCTGGAAAGCCTCCTCTCCCTGCTCCTCATGCTCCTTAAGTCCATTGCCCAACTATCACTGTCTTCCATGACCTTCAGAGCCAAAGCTCACCTCTTTGAGGGGAAGGACTGGCTGCCTTCTCTTTGTTCTGGCAGGCTGCAAAGTGGTTTCGACTTTTCCCCAAGATGCTCACACTATTTTACTTTGTGTTAGAGGAATTGTCTTATTCCATTTCCAAAATTAAAAGCCTTGCCCACTTACTACTTTTTTCCCATTAATTCATCAAGGATTTATTCAAAACCTCTTCCGTGTAGCTAGGGGTGCTAGGCTTCATACTTTGAAGATAAGTAAGATAGGGTTCCTGCATCACGGAGCTTACAGTCCAGTGGGAGAAGGTGGGCAATATGAGAGCAGAGCAGTCTGGGAGCACGTAAGAGGGACAGGTCCCCCAGCAGGGTGCATGTTTGTGGGGGGCGGTCAAGGAAGGCTGAAACCTCAAAGGCAGGTGGAAAGTAGACCAGTGAATGGCGGGGAAAGATGTTGCTGGCACAGAGAGAGCATGGCCTGGCCAGAGGCCTGAGGATTGAAATTCCAAGAACTGCAAGTCACTGAGCATAACTGGTACGTGGAGGTGAGGTGGGAGGGTGCGGTGGCGACCGTCCTGGGGAGAGGTGAGGCTGGACAGTGAGCAGCGCGGCCTGATGCTGAAGGGTCTTATCAACTCTCCTATGGGATTCAGGTTAGTCCGCGGTGGCTTCTGAGCGGCCTGGACCTATGAGGCACCCCGTCAAGTCCCAGATCAAGGTATGATTATCTGGTATCTTAGGCTGAGTTCCCACAGAAGCAGATTCTGAGACAAAGATTCAAGTGCAAGCAGGTAAATTGGGAGGTGACCCCAAGAACTGTCAGGGGCGCAAGGAAGTGGGAAGGGAAGGCGGCCACCACAGGGAGCGTGGACAAGCAGATGTTGCTGTGAGTGGCTCCGCTCATGCCTCTGGAAAGCTGTAGAATGAGTTTTGGAGTCATTCTACTTGAGGGGTGAGGTATTATCCACTGGGGCTCCCCTCGGTCTTTGTTCAAGGGCGGCTCTCAGGGGCTTCAGCACCCCAACACTGTGGTCTGCCCTGAGTGAGGAGTCATGGGTGCCTTCAGTCAGAGAGGACCTGCAGGCGCTTGAAGAGGAAGCCCCTGGTGCAGATAGCTTGTGTCCTATATATGTCTGGTTATCCAGATGGAATAATCTGGACAAGCATGGCAGGTCTGGATGTCAGGGCGGGAAAGAGATGGCTCACCCAAGGGGGAAGAGAAGAGAGTTGTCAGGTGAAGACAGAGTTGACAAGGTGTGGGCAGGCGAGGCAGCCAAGAGGAAAGGCAAGTGGCCAGGAGTCTTAGCACCCCGATATCTGAAGGGGGGACCCCAGCCTCCTCACCCCTTAGGCGGGACCGCCCTGAGGCTTGTTCTACAACATTGTTTTCCAGAGGTCTGAGCCCAATGTTCACCATACGCACCATGGACGCTCCCCATATTGGCCACCTTCCCTTTCTTGGCCAGCTTCCCCACTCCCCTAAACAGGCCTTCTCAACCCAGTTAACCTTCTTGGTGGGAGATGGTGAGAGCCGGAATGGAGGAAAAGAGGTCACCCAACAAGAGTGTGGTCTTAGGGAGAAAATTGCAGCCCTGCCCATGGACAGCTTGCTAGACACGAAGCAGAGGGCAAAAGCACTGCGTCCCTTCTCATGCCCGGACCCAAGCCGGAGGACGGGGAGCACCAGTGATGCGATGCATCCCAAGAGAAGCATCTCCCAGGGCACAGAGTGGGGAGGGCAAATCAAGAATACCCAACTCACCTCTCACACCAGAATGGAGCCTTTAACCTGCACCATTCAGATTGGTATCTCTGCTGCCAACAAACTCATTTCATGGCAAACACAGCTTTATCCAACCCTGCTTTGTACTTGTGAACTCCTTATAATACAGAACCTCAATTACTTTTCATTTACCCCATACTTCTTTTGCCTCAGAATAACCGGGTCAGCTGGACAGAGCAGGTGTTAGTCCCCATTCCCGATCGATCCAGGAGTCCAAATCTTATCTTTAACCTCAAAGTCCAGCATTCGTTCCAGTACACTATGTCCTCTCAGAAGTCAAGGTCGTCGGGGCTCAGCAAGGCCCATGTTCGGACTGTTCACCGTACATCTTTGTAATTGCCTCGTTAGTGCTCAGAGTCAGTAACCAAACTTCTCGATTTCTGAAGGTCCCTGCTAGCATCAAATTTCTTGCTTTGATAATGATCTGGCTTAAATTAGACGTGACCTAGGTAGTGCTACAGATAGTATGTTTGTGCCCCCCTTTTCCCCCCCCCCCCCCCCCCCCCCCCCACCAAATTCATGTGTTGAAATCCTAACCTCCAATGTGATGGTATTGGTAGAGGAGGCAGTTGGGTCACGAGGGTGGAGCCCTCAAGCATGGGATTAGTGTCCTTCTAAGGGGCTGCAGAGACCAGAGTTTTCCCTTCCACCATATAAGGACACAGGGAGCAGACAGGCATCCATGAACGAGGAAGTGGGCTCTCACTAGACATGGAATCTGCTGGCGCCTTGATCTTGGACTCCCCAGCCCCCAGAACTGTGAGGAATACATTTGTTGTTAATAAGCCACCTGATCTATGGTATTCTGTTATGGTGGCCCAGATGGGCTAAGGCAGAAGGGTACATTCTATCTCTTTAACTGGAATTTCATGGACAATCTACTTAGGCAGAAGGAGGCTGACAGAACTAAACTTGCTGAATGCCTACTGGGTGCCAGACAACTTGTAAATGCCATCACTTTACAGATGGAGAAACCAGAGCCCAGAGAGGCTGAGTAACTTGTTCAAGGTTACACATCCAGTAGGGCAGATCCGGGAATGGAATCTATGTCCCACTGACCCCAAATGCTTCAGTAAAGGTTTCCAGTGGATTGTGGCTAAGAAAATCAAGCTTATTTTTAGAAACACAACAACCAAGGTAAAGAATCGTTTTGGGGTCCTCAATGACACACAGTCTGCCTCTTGCAGAGACGTGTCCTTGAGCTGCGCCATCAGCAGTAGCTGGGAGCCCGGGCTCTGGAGCCAGATTGCCATTGTCCCACTCCGGCTTGTCATTGATCCTTTATTCCCTGTGTAACCTTAGATGAGTCATCCAAGCTCCTGGTGCCTCAGTTTCCCCACCACCAAAGTAGGTCAATAGTAGTCCTTGCCTCTAGGGGTGTAACCAACGTTAAGTGAAGCTCAGGGTGCCTGGTGCAGAGCAAGCCCTCAGGAAGATCAGCGGCTAGGATGTCTCTGACTCATGACCTGTCCTAGAAACTGGAGGGGTGGACCTGGAAAGGCTGGGAATCCAGGACCTGGAGAGTGACCCACAGGGGCCCGGACAAACGACCGGTGTTCCCTGTGGGTGGGAGTGAACCAACCGGCCAAGCGAGTGGCACCAGGAGGGTGGGCGGGTCTCATCAGAAACGTATTTTGGTCTGTGGTTTCTCGGAGGCATTTTTATCTTTCCCAAATGACCCCCTGGGGAAAATGAGGCAGCTCGATATATAAAAATAGCCAGGATGTGAGAGAGGAAGTGAGAGGGTTCCCAAGAGCGGGCCGAGCAGTGGTTGCAGGAGCTCCGAGTCAGCCCTGCACCTCCACGCCGGGGCCCCTCCTCGGGATTGTCCAACCAACCGAGGGGTCTGAACGACTTCCTCCTTCCTGGACAGAGGCCATTGTCTTGATGCGGTGATGGCCGTGTTTATGGTGGGCTGACCTTGACTGAGGCAGGGCGGTTACCGGGCTCTCCACCTCTAAGGCGGGAGGGGGAAGGACTCTGCATCCCTGCTGTGCCTCCCAAAGGAGGGAGGGATTGTGTACGGAAGCCCCTAAGAACCTCCTGCAATGTGACAGGGGAAAGCAGGGAAGACTTTGCCATCTCGTGGGAGTCAGAGGGTGGGGGAAGGAGGTGTCTGAATTATTCACTCACTCACCCTCCCACCGCTCACTGGATGTTGAGTTATTTCCCAGGGCTGTCCTACCAAAGTACAAACTGGGTGGCTCGAAGGACAGGAATTTATTCTCTCACAGTTCTGGAAGTCCCAAGTCGAGGTGTCTGCAGGGAAACGCTTTCTCCGGAAGCTCTCGGGGACAACCCTCAGTACCATCACTGCCTCCGTCACCCCATAGCCTCCTTCCCTCTGTGTCCTGTCTGTCTCTTCACATGGCCTCCTTACAAGGACACCAGTCATGGGATTTAGGGCCTGTCCTTATCCAGTATGATCTCGCCTTCAGTCGTTGCATCTGCAAAGACTCCAGTTCCAGATAAGATACCATTCTGAGGTTCTGTGTGCCTATGAATTTGGGGGCGGGGGGACACTGTTCAACCCAGTTTAGGTGTCTTCTTTAGGCCAGATACCCTGCCAGTTGGCCTGGATATAAGGATGAGTAAGTCCCCCCGGGATGTCACAGCCCACAGAAGAGGTAAGCACATAAGCAAATTATTGTAACGCTCTGACCTGAACACAAGCTAATGCTTCACATTTACTGAGCACTTACTAAGGGCCTGGCACCATTTTAAACAATGTACATTTTCTATCAGTGAATGAACGGCTCAAGAAAATGTGGGCTTTATATGCCAGGAAACATTATTCAGCCGTAAAAAAGAAGGAAATCCTGCCATTCGTGACAACATGGATGGAACTTGAGGACATGATGCTAAGTGAAGGAAGTCAGACAGGGAAGGACAGACACTGTATGACCTCACTTATATGTGGAATCAAAAAAAAAAAGAATTCAGAAATACGGAGAACAAATTCATGGTTTTCAGAGGCAGGGGGTTGGGGGTGGAGGAAATAGGGGAAGGGGGTCAAAAGGTATACACTTCCAGTTGTCAGATAAGTAAGACCTAGGGATGTAGTGTACAGCAGGGTGACGACAGTTAAGAAGACTGTATTGTGTATTTGAAAGTTGCTAAATAGATCTTAAAAATTCTCGTCATAAGAGAAAAATCTGTAGCTACATGAGTGGATGGATGTTAACCAGACTTATTGTGGTCGTCATTTTGCAATATATATATAAATCATTGCGGTGTCCATCTTAAATTAATATAATGCTATGTGTCAGTTATATCTTAATAAAACCAGGAAAAAATTTAAATTTTGAAAATTAAAAAAAAATGTGCATTCAAACTCATATCATCATCCTAGAAAGCCTAGGAGGTGAATACTACTATTATCTCCGTTTTAGAGATGGGGAAACTGAGCTCCAGAAACGCTGAGGGACCTGCCATAGGTCACAGAGCTGGCTCCCTTGGCTCTGGAAGCCAGGGCACACCTCCCTGAGGAGCTGCCATGGAGGCAGAGACTTGTTGGAGGAGAAAGCGGGAGCTATGGGAAGGCTGGAGGGCAGATGGGGCGAGCAAATGTTCCAGGCAGAGGGACGAGGCGGTGCCAAGGCGGTGAGTCAGGCCCAAGCTTAGCATGTGTGAGAGGGAGGGAGGCTGCGGCGGCTGAAGCTTGGGGAAGGCAGGGAGGAGCCAGGTGAGCTTAGACGGAGGGGCCCTGGGGCCTGACTTAGTCTTTGTAAGTCACTTGGGCTGTTCCTGGAAAATGGTCCACAGCAGAGCTGGGGGGAAGCTGGCTCAGGTAAGGGCAGAGGTCAGGAGGAAGGGCTGGGTTTGGGGGGGTTGGGTCCTGTTGACAGGACCGCTGATGGCTGTGAAGGTTGGGGAGGGGGGAAAGAGAAATCACGCTTGCAGCCTGAGCATCTGGGGGTGTAAGATGCCCTGGGGAGATGGGGAGGATGAGGCTGGGCAGGAGTACTAGCCTGAGTTTCATATGTGTGTTAGGCATTTGTTGGCTTTTGAAGCCAAGGGACCGAATGTGAATGGGGCCCTCCTGGGTGAGAATCTTGCTGGGGCCACTTCTGTGTGGCTCCGCTCCTGGGACCCTGGTTCCGAAACCTAGTGATCCAGTAGAAAACTCTGGGGGGCATGTTAGAAATACAGACTCCGGGGCCTTAGCTCAGACGCACTGAGTCCTGATGTAAGAGGATCCAGGAATCAGCAGTGTTAGGAGGCCTACTGTCCTTCCATAGTCAAACTTGCTTTTATTAAGCACTTCCTCTGTGCCAACACTTTTCAGTGCTTGTTTTTTTAAATCTCGTAAGAGTTCCATGAGATGCCTTCTCCCCTCCCTCTGTCTCAGATGAGAACGAGAAGGCTGAGAGCATCTCAGTCACGTGCCCCGTCCCAGCAAATGCGTTCGAGCGGCGGGGGACGAGGAGCTGGGCCGCACCGTCTGTAACCTTGAGTGCATTTCATGAATCTCCGGAAATCTTCAGGCGTCTTTCTTTCAACCGAGGGCTTTCTCCGGACCCTGTGGCTTACTTCAGAAAAGCGGTGTTCAGCTTCTTGTCCTGAGTCTGGGTTAGAATGTTGCAGCCGTCTGTGGATCTCCTCTTTGAGTAAATATTTAAATCGGATTTGAATTTTTCCTCTTCAACCTTTCTAAATAAAAATAAATCTCGCCCTCTGGACTGTGTCGGCTTGCTTCCCGTTTATTTAAGAGCTCCGTTTACCCTGCTGAGTGCGGGTGAAGTGGGGCGCAGGCAAAGAGCGGATGGCTGTGGTCAAAGGAAGAAGGCTCTGCAAGCCCGGGCTGACCCCGCCCCGCAGCTGCTCCAGCAGAACCCGGCCCCAGTCGTGCCTCCTCGCTGGGGCGCAGCCAGAGCCCCTTTTAGCGGAGCGAGCTTGCTACCAGGCTCAGTTGCAACCCTTGAATTTGGCTGAGTTGCGCGGGCTCCCCCCAGGGGACCGGCTCTGGAGGAAGTCACGTCCCAGATAGACTCCCAGATACCGGGGGAAATGCTCACGATCTACCCTCAGGAATCACAAGTTGTAAACTTTTTAATGACGCAAAGAAAAAAAAAATTGCTGCTTGCTTTTATTTTTTAAGCGTTAGATCCCCGGGCCCTCAGAGACAAGTCGACAGAATGAGAAATTAAGGCTGACCACTCACTGACTTCCATCTGAAATCATTTTAGTCCCCTGAATTCCAGAAAATTGCACTTTCCCTACTTCAACTGCGCCCCCTCTTCCCTTTGTTTGAAATTTAGCCGCCGGCTTCCCAAAGACACGCAGGCAGTGACGATTCTCTTTCAGAAGGACCTGCAAAATCAAAAATGAAAAAGAGACATTCTGCCCCTCCCCTCGCCACCCCTCACCCCTCCCGGTTCTGCCAGACCCCCAGCGGCTTGCCAAGAGCCACCGAGGAACAGATTTCCTGTCTCATCTGCTGCATCTGGTCGTCCACTCCCACTCCCTGTTCATCCCCGCAAAGGCACTGCTGGCCCCAAACGGGCTGCAGACACGGAGCTCGACCCGGGCGCTGGTTCACGTGGCGGCAGCCGCTCTCACTTCTGCTTCTTCCGGAAGCGCCGGGAAGCAGCCACCCGCCCTCCACCCAGCCAGGTGACCCTGGGCAACTCTCTAGTGGCAGGGCCACGTCCAAACCCCCGGTGCATGAAGCCAAGCCTTTACCGTCTATACCCTCGCTCCTCTATTCCATGCCCGTGGCTTGCACTTAGCTGGGAATAGACTTCACCTCCCGTGCAAGCCACGGGAAAGTCAGGAGGCTTGGGTGGTGTTTCTGGCTCAATAATTGCCTTGCTGGGGGGCTCTGGGTGAGGGAATAATCCTCTTTGAGCCAGCGTGTCTCCGAGTTGAAAACAGAAATCTCCCAGGCAATAGCTATCGGCTATATAGAAATCGGCTACTAAAAGATAAATACTTTAATAGCTGAATCTTGTTTATTTTCTTCTCTTTCCCCCCTTTTCCTTTTTAGTTGTTCTGTAGCATCCTCAAAGCATCCTTGGTGCCCCAGGCAATCTGTGTAGACAACCTACTATTTATCTGTTAGGGACCGGATATTCGGGTTTCCCCAAGTTCACGTGTTGAAGTCCTACCTCCACATGTGATGGGATGAGGAGGTGGGGCCTCTGGGAGGTCCTGAGGGTGGACCCCCATGGTGGGATTAGTGGCTTTCTAAGAAGAGGAAGAGACCTTGGAATTTTCATGAAGATAAAGGTGGCCATTGGCAAGCCAGGAAAAGGGCCTGAGAGAACAAACTGATGGTTAGCAGAGGGGAGGTGGGTACCGGGCTGATTGAAATAGGTGATGGGGATTAAAGAATGCATTATCATGATGAACACTGAGTAATGTATAAAATTGTCAAATCACTACATTGTACACCTGAAACTCATATAACACTGTATGTTAACTATACTGGAATTAAAATTTAAAAATTAAAGAAAACCCAGTTTTATTGAAGTATAATTTACACACTGTGAAATTCATCCATCATTAAGTGATTTGAGTAAGTCGATAGAGTTTTGCAACCATTACAATCCAGTTTTAGAACATTTCCATCACCCCAAAAAGTTTTCTTCTGTTTACCATCTAGCCTAGGCAACCACAGATCTGTTCTCTATGTCTATAAATTTGCCTTTTCTAGACTAGAAGAATCACTTTTGTCCTACTTGAAACTATAAATACATGGTTAGGACTCTCTGTTTTGTTCCATTGATTCATTTGTTTATCCTTCAACCCATTAGAAATATGAGCAAAGAATATGAAAAGTTTTTGAAAAGGAAATACAAATGACTCTTATGGCTCAATCTCACTCCTAATAAGAAGGAAAAAACAAGTACAAATGAAAATTATGCTGAGATACCATTTTTACCTTTTAAAATGGCAATAATCCAAAAGTTTGTAACAGACCATGTTGGTGAGGCTATGCGCAAACCTATTCTTATTCATTTCTGGTAAAAGCATAACCCCTTGGCATAACCCGTACGTAAGGCAATTTGGCAATATTTCAAATGCATATTTCTGGCAATGGTGATTTTGGGAAATTATTCTACAGATATATTTAGGAGAAAAGACGTGGGTACACACACACACACACACACACACACACATTCTAACAGTGCTTATAGTAACAAAACAGACATAACCTCAACATTCCATAATAGGAAACTAGTTAAATAAATTATTGTGTATCTATACAATGGAAGGTGAAGCATCTAAATAATAAAGAACCAAAAAGCTCTTTTTGTACTACAAATATCTTGGAGATTTAGTAAGTAGAAAACATGATTCAGAGTGTATAATTTGATACCCTTTATGTAGAAAATACGGGAAAAAAAGATTCTCTATGTCTTCCGATCTATCTACCTACCTATCTGTCTAAATTCTGGAAGGATATACATATAGTGGGGGGTTAGATGAACCTGGGCAGATGTGGGACAAGGACAGGAGGAAAGTTTTCACTGCATAGTCTTTTCCCTTAATTTTAATTTATATTAAATTTTTGCCTATTCAAAATTTTCTCTTAGCTATTCTCAGGCATTTATTCTTTTGTATACAAATTTATCCAATTCTCACCTTCTCAACGCTGCTGGCCTTCCAACTGTAATTGCATTAAATTTATATCTTAATTTTGGGAGAATGGACTTTTACATTATGTTGTCTTCTCAACCAAGACTGTTTTTTTTTCCCATTTGTTAAGATTTGGGTTTAAATACTTTGATGTTATAGTTTAAGTGTCCTTACTTATTAAATTAATTTCTAGAAAAGTTTTCAGTTTATTGTGAATGAAACGTTTTTCCCATTTCTTTTTTCAGGTGCTTATTGCTAGAAGACAGAACATTCAGTTCTTTTATTAACTCTAGTAATATTTTATAAGATTATCTTGGATTTTCTAGGTATATAACCGTATCAACAGTTAGACACTTCCAACATTTATATCAGTTATTTCATATTCCTGTCTCAATGCATTTGTTAGAATCCCAAGACAACGTTAAATAATAGTAATGGTTATGGCTTTCCGTTCCAGTTCCTGATTTTAGTGGAAATGGTTTTAGCATTTGCCATTTAGGTTAATATTAGGTTAAGTCACATGCAATTGTTGTTTTATAGGTCTAAAAGAGCTGGACATTGGTGATTTCATATGATTCCGTATTGAATGTTTGCTCTTGGTTTCCACACCTCTTTTGCCTGAAGTTTTTATCAGAAATGGCTGTTAAGGGGCACCTGGGTGGCTCAGTTGGTTAAGCATCTGCCTTTGGTTCAGGTCATGATCCCAGGGTCCTGGTCCTGCTTCTCCCTCTCCCCCTTCAACCCCCCCAGTTCATGCTCTCCTCTCTCTCTATTAAATAAATAAATAAAATCTTTTAAAAAAGAGAAAGAAATGGCTGTTAAATTTTATCAAATGTGTTTTGGGCACTTGTTGGTAGGGTCCTTTGATTTTTCTCTTTTAATATTGTGGTGGACTGTTGCATGGGTGACACCAATGAAATACACTCCCCAGTATTCCCACTTCTGTAGCTTTTCATGTGATTTCAGCCAATTGAACAGTAGCACGCATGATGCAATCAGAGCTTGAAAAGTCCTTGTATAAGGGAATTGGTCCTCTTAGAACACCTCCTTCCCCAGAAGCCAGACATTATACAGTAATGAAGCTTGGGCTAAATTACTAAATGATGAGAAGCCATCTTGGATGCTCCAGCCCTAACTGAACTCCCAGTTGAAGATAGTCACGAGTCACTCAGTTACACTGTGTGGAGCAGAACTTCCCAGCTGAAACCAGCCAAACCACAGAATCACAAGAAATAATACATTGTTATTTATTTAACACACTGGGTTTTGGGGTCATTTGTTAAGTATTAATAGATAATTGGGAAAATGTTGTAGCAATGAATTATGTGATAGATTTTCTTAAACTATTGAATTATTAGAATAAATGCCACTCGATCATGAAGATACTGATTCATTGCTGGATTCTATTGGCTAATTTAAAAAATTTTTGCATGCTTAATTGATTGGTTGATCATCTCTTTTAACACTGAATTATAGAACTTTCTACATTTTTCTATGGTCTAGAATTACTTAAGTAACATTTAATTATCCCTCTAAAAATTTTTTATTTTTATTGAGATATAATTCAACAAATAACATCGTAGAAGTTTAAGGTGTATAACATGCTGATTTGATACATTACCACCGTGGCATTAGCTAACATTAATTATCTATTTTTAAAACCTAAAAACTTTTTTAGTTTTCTTATGATTAATTTTGATATGATGTATTTTGTTTAAAAAATCAAACATTTCTCATATTTTCAATTGCGCATCCATTTATGACTTTTGATCTCTTCTGTATATGTGGTTTTATCTTTTTTTGTTTTTATTTTTAATTTTTTTTAAGATTGATTTTATTGATTTATTTAGGGAGCACACACGAGTGGGGGGAGGGGCAGAGGGAGAGAGAGAATCTCAAGCAGACTCTGTGCGGAGCCCCATTAGGGGCTTGATCCCAGGACCACATCTTCTTTATCCATTCGTCTGTTGAAGGGCAAAAGAGATGGATTCTTAATGACATTAGTTGAACCCTTGATCATTATGTCTGGAGCTGATTTGTCCCCTTCTAACATTCTAGTTATGTGAATAAATTCCACATTTGTTTAGTAAGTTTGAATCGGGCTTCTGTCACACACCATAGGAGGAATCCTGATAGACACAGCATGGGGTGGGATTGAAAGGTCCAACCTTCTAAACACATGCTTGGGTTCCCTGACAACCTGCCCTCATCCTTTGGTTACCTAGGGACTTTTCAAAAGCCACCTTTACTGCTCTCATCACTTAGGATATTCCAAGGGTTTCAGGAGTTCTGTGCCAGAAATGGGGACGAAGACAAAATATATGTATTTCTTATTGTAAATCACCATATCGAGGGAGGATAGATACTTGTACATTAAGACAGATATGGGTCAGAGTAAAAGGGGAAATTTATGTGAATCTTTAAGATTTCAAAGAAATCTTATGCTTATGGCAGGCTACTTCAGCCAATAAACTCTTGATTTTCTGGCGACATACAATTATGATGTAATTGCTCCCACCTTAAGGAAAACCCTCCCATGACCCCATATTCTCCTCTAGCTATGGCCCTTTTATTTACTTCCTTTATAGCTAAGCTCATTCAAAAGGTATCTACACTTATTGTCTCTACTTCTCTTCCTCCTAGTTTTTCGTGATGGGGTGGCCTTATCAGTATTCTGCTCCCATTTTGCTCTTTGCCCAAGTCTCCAGTAGCTTCCATGTGGCTAAATCCAATGGCTAAATCCAATGATCTGCCTTCAGCTTATACGACTAATGCAGATCTGATGTAGTTTGTCAGCCTGTCCTAGAAACACTCTTCACTTGGCGTCTAGGACCCACTTTCTGCTAATCTCGTCTCTCAGAGTGGACACTCCTTTTCAGTCTCTTTTGCTGGTTCTTCTCATTTCCAAGACCACTTGGAATGGGGGCCCCGCGGTCTTGGCCCTTTGATGTCTTCACTATCCACATGTTCTGAGTGGTGATCTTAGCCAGTCTCACAGCTTTAAATGCCATCTATATGCTGACAACTTCCAAATTTATGTCTCCAGCCTGGACCTTTCCCCTGAATTCCAGCGACATACTTGACATCCCTACTTGGATGTCTAATAGGCATCTGACTTAACACACCCAGAAAGGAAACTCCTCATCTTCCCACAATAAACCAGTTTCTCTCTCATCTTTTATATTTTTAGGCTTCAAACTATAGATTCTTCTTTTATTCCTTCACACTAATACTCTACATCCAATCAATCAGAAAACCATCTTGGATCTATGTTCAAACTATATCCAGAGTTTCCACTGGTACCACCCCAGTCTAAGTTTCCATCATCCATCATCTCTTGCTCATATTACTATCTTGGGCTCCTCGCTGGTCTCCTGGCTTCTGTCTGTGCCCACTCTAGGCCATTTGCCACCCAGCCACCAGAGCAATCATTTCAATACATGTCTTTGCTTGGAATCCTCCAATGGCTTCCCAGTTCACTCAGGGTAAAAGCCAAACTCCATCTGATTGTCCTCTGGCCTTCACTCAATCTGGACTCTTCTTACTCACTGCATGCCAACCACACTGGACTCTGTGCTGCCCCTCAAACGTACCAAGCCTGCTCTTGGTCCAAAATTCTTCCTCTGGAATGCTCTTTCTCAGCTCTGCACATACCTTGCTCCCTCATCTTCTAGGTCTTGGTGTGCATATCACTTTTCATGAGTCCTTCCCTGATCACTTTATTTAAAATGGCATCCTCCCACCCCACTCCTGATAGGTACTATTATTCCTCTGTAATTAATTTTTTCCTGTTTATCACCATTTAATGCGCTGTGATTTAACGTATTTATTCATTTACTCTCTATCTTCCTACACGCTAGAGTAAGCTCCATGAGGGCAGGGATTTTTTTTTGCCTGTTTTGTTTGTTAACTGTTGTATCTCCTGGTTGATAGCAGGTGATCAAAAACTTTATTTGAGGGGTGCCTGGGTGGCTCATTTGGTTAAGCATCCGACTCTTGATTTTGGCCCTGGTCATGATCTCAGGGTCATGAGCTTCAGCCCCGCATCAGGCTCCATGCTTAGTATGGAGTGTTTGAAATTCTCTTTCTCCCTCTCCCTCTGCCCCTCCCCCCATTCACGTACATTCTCTCTCAAATAAATAAATAAAATCTTTAAAGAAATGTTATTTGAATGAATTCAATCAATGATTAAAGAATACATGACACCAATTTGTTCTCTACCATTATAGCTCTTCTCTAACATATCTGAGATTCTCTGCAAGAAACAACCAAGGGCCTTGCAGGGTTTGGAGCAGGAGAGAGAGGGTGAAAAGAAGGATTTTGAGGCAATTATTCTGAGAACACTGTGCTAGATGGATTTGGGAGTGAGCAGTGAGGCATGGGGAGCAAACAGGGAGCAGGTTGGCTAGTAGGAGGTTGTTGTAATAATAAAAATGAAAAAGAACTAATGTTGATGTTGGGGGTTAAGCCTTTGTGAGGTGGACAGAAAGGCAGCACTGCAAGAAGTATATCAACATTTCAGAGGTGGTTACTGCTGAGGCGGGCTCAGTTATTTCCTTCCTTTCTTCCTTCCTTCCTTCCTCCCCCCTTTCCTCCTTCCTCCCTTCCTCCCTCCCTCACTTCCACCTCCCTCCCTTCCCTTCTTCCTCCCTTCCCTCCCTCCTTCGTTCCCTCCCTCCCTTCCTTCCTCCCTTCCCTCCCTTGGCTCCCTCCCTTCCTCCCTTCCTTCCTTCCTTCTTCCCTCCCTCCCTCCCTCATAGAAGCAAATTATCTCAACGATTATATGACTGGGAAAGAGAAGATACTATTTTTGCATAAATACCATTATTTGGTTTAAAAAACTGTCTATTTCATCCAGACAGTATCTCTGAGAAAAGCAGTTGTCTTTTATTTTTCTTCAAGAAACATATAAATGTACTAATAAATGCCTCAATTTATTTTTCTACAGTGCCTTTCTTGCCCCCCAAATGCAAACTCTACAGCCGTATAGTAAAAATATATTTTTAATATTATCTTGACAATAATCTAAGAGCTAAGACTCTGGACTTAGTGGAAGAAATCAGACAGAGAAAGAAAAACACTGTATGATCTCACTTATATGTGGAATCTAACCCCAACAACAACAACAAAACCGATCAAACAAAAAACCAAACTCATAGAAAAAGAGATCGGATTTGTGGTTACCAGAGGTAGGAGTGGGGGGAAGGGGAATTGGATGAAGGCGGTCAAGAGGCACAAACTTCCGGTTTTAAGATAAGTAAGTGCCAGGGATGTCATGTACAGCGTGGTGACTAACGTGAACTCTGTTGTATAATATATTTGAAAGTTAAGACAGTAGGTCCCAAGAGTTCTCATCACAGAGAAAAAAAAGATATTTCCCCCCCTTTCTTGGGTATCTATATGAAATGATGAATACTAACTAAACTTATTGTGGTGATCATTTCTTAATATATGCAAGTCGAACCGTTATGCTGCACACCTTTATTCAGTGCTGTATCTCAATAAAACTGGGGGAAGAAAGACTCTGACCACGTATCTTTGCAACCCTTAAAGATAATTCTGTCTCTCCCTTTTTCTAGGTCATTTTCTATCTATCCATCCATCCAAATACCATCATAATGGCACCTACGTTTATAGCTCATTTATATATGTTCCAGGCACTGTGTTAGGGACTTTGCCTATGTTAATTCATTTAATTCTTGCAATGACTTCATGAAGTAGACCTACTGCTATAGAAACTCATGGTAGATTCTCAGTATCTTAGAATCTTAACGAATACGAGCTGTTTTCTCTCAAGTAATAGTTCAGGGCTGGTATTTGGCAGGTGGCCTGGCACTCGGTGATTCAGGGACCCAGGCTCCTTCCATTTGGTGGCTCCATCATCCCACAGGGCTTCCGGGGCCCGCAGGCCCCCTCAGCCAGCCAGTGGGATAAGACAGAATGTGGAGGATTACCGCAGAAGTTTCTATGAGCCAGGCCTGGAATCAGTGCACCTCACTTCCCCTGACATTCCATTTAACAGAGAATTCACTCGCACAGCGCACCCAAGCGAAAGGCGGGCTGAGCTGGGCACAACGGCCTGGCTGTGTGTGCAGAGTTGGCCCACCGGCCCAGGGGGGCACCAGGATGCTATTCTACACCTGGGAAAACCACGGTCTAGAATGTTAAGAAACTTGCCCGAAGTCGCATCAGTAACAAGTGCTGGGGCCAGGACTCAAGCCGCAGTCGTCGGCCTCGAGTGCGGCTCTTTAGCGCTGCAGCTACCACGACGTGCCAGAGGTCGGCTCAAAGAGACGCCTGGTCATTCAGAGAAACGAGGACGAACAACAGCAACCAAAGCAACCGCAGAGTGCCCCCACTTTCCTGCTCTCTCTCCGGCGGCTGTCGTGCCCGGGCGCAGAGCCAAGCGGGCCAGAACCCCAGCACGGCGCTCGCCCACCACCCAGCGCGGCGCAGCCGCACACGGCGCTCCTGGAGAGGCGCGGCCTCCGCACAGGAAGTCAGCCCCGTGGGGGAGGGGCGCGGCGGAAGGAGCCGAGGCGCCGCGGGCGGCGAGACCTTCCCCGTAGTGCCTCCTGACACGGCGCGTTTCTGTCCACAGTAACACAGAACGCCCCCTTAGCGTAGGCTCTGTCGTGGGGCCGGGGCAGCGGAAGGGCCCTGAGCCTGCTTCCATCCTCTTCTCCGCTCCCCACCGTCCGAGGGACGCGCAGAGCCAGAGGGAGGGTACACGTGATCAAGACGCGCGGGAGGGCTTGGAACCCAAAGGAGCGGATTAAAACGACGGGTCGTCTCCTCACAAAACGCACATGCCCCCGGAATTTTGCAGACTTGCAGACTCCCGGAGGGGGGTCCCGGAAGGACCCCGTTAAGATGCGCGGGACTCCGGGCCGTTTTGAGCTCCGGCGCTCGTGCTTCCTGAAAGCCGTGAGCCGAGAACCTCTGCCCTCGCCTCTGCTGCCTCCTGTGGAAGGAAACCTTGCAGGCACCTTGTGGGTTGTGCGTCAGCCTCCGCGTGGTCGGCTCGGTGGCGCGAAGCGCTGCAACCGCGCCCCCGCATCTGCGGGCGGGCCGAGGGCCTTCTGCACGGGGCCCCGGGAGGGCGCGTTCACCGGCAGCATTTATCCGCCAGGGGAGCTTTGCGGGCCTTGTTTCCCTTTGTGCCAGCTAATCTTTAAAAATCATTTGCTTCTTAACGGTCAAGGGCGGGTTTCGGGGCACAGCGGCCCCTGGGGAGGGAGGGGGTGCTGGCTGCCACTGCCCCGCGGCTGTCCTGGGCACGGGAAGTCCAGGGGCTACTTGTCAGAGTAAAGGGAACTATAAATACTGTAAAAAATGAGAGCCTCCAAGTTCAAAGGAAGTCCGGATGTGGCCAAGGTCGGACTGAGGAAGAGGAAGAAAGGGAGGCCGGAGGGAGCAGTTCTGCTTCCTGCTGAACCTTCAGGATTCCGCACGGGGCCTCCCGGGAAGAGCCAGAACCCCTTGGCGTTTCACGGCCTCCCGACGCGGGCCCCAGATGGGCTTTCTAACCCCGCGAACCTGTGTCTCCAGTTAGCTTCCCTGAGCTACGCTGCCTGTGCCCCCAGCTTTTCTAGGTACACGTTCTCATATGCTGTTCTTCCAACAGATTGTCCTTTCCCCCTTTCTGTCCGCCTCGGTCTGTCTTGTCTCGGGCCCGCTTCGAATTCCGTGTCCACCTGAAAACTTTTCTAGACCATGACCGCTAGAAATAAACATGGTGGCTCTTCACTGAGCGCCCGCCATATGCCAGTTGCTTCACAAACCTTATCACATTCGATTCCCTCAATAAGCTTGCAAGGCAAGCCTTATCTCTATTTTATGGGTGAGGGAACTGGGTTTGACGGGGTTAATCACATCTCCTGAGGTCGTTCAGCTAGTAAATGACAGAACAGCAGCTCTTGGCCAACTGGCTTCAAAACCACTGTGTTATGGCGTCACGCCGCTGTACCCATGCACGTGTTCATCTGTCCAGGCCCCCTTCCCCATCCATCCATTCAACTGACTCATCCTTTTGTTCCTCGCTCAAATACCTTCATGGAGCAAGGCAGCTCTCTCCCTCTTACGTCCTGTGGCACTCAGTATCTGAACCCCTCCTGTGGCAGCCCGGTGTGGTACTTCTTCTCTCCTAGTGTAGACGTTACCTTATTAACTAGATTGGAAATGCTAAGGCCAGGGATCAGGTGTCCCTCATAAAGTCTCCCATAGCACTTTGGGCAGACTGGATACTTACTGACAACTGGCTAATGATTGAATGTTCACTCTGCTATTATGGGCAGCTGAGAATAGCCACATTCCCAGATGACCAGGAGCCCGGAGGCCATGTCTTCAGGTGACCCGGGTCAGGGAAAGCTATTCACGAAAGGTCAACACACGAAAATGGCCTCTTGCTGGAGTCCTGAGTCAGAGTCTCCAGGAACCCAAAAGAACCTAGTTCACACTCTTTTAAAACCTTCTGACAGGTACACACTTCTGTCAAAAAAGTCTGCAGTGAGCATGGAACTTCAGCCTTGAGACTTTAATCACAGGAAATGTAGTGTTCAGTTTTGTAGGCAACCGTAATTCTTTTTTTCCCCATCTTTCCTGCCCCTTTATATTACAATGGGATCTCTGATAACGGGAATACAAATCCAAAATACTCTTCAATGGCATGCAAGGTGATATTTTTAAAAGCTCCTACAGATCCTGGTCCTCTGTAGCACAAGGAAAGGGAAATGATAAAGTAGCAGTTGTCAGAATCTAACTCTGTTCCTGTTTACACAGATGAACAGACAAGCAGTCGTTTTAAGTCACTTACAGTCATCCATGCACATCCGCACCTTGCGTCTGTGTGTTGACTGAATGCTGTGGTCCCCAGCCACACCCCTGCCCCTGGGCTGGCTCGAGTTTCCCTCTCTCTCTGGTCCTGGTCCCCCTTCATGCATTATTCACACTGCACTGTAGGATGATCATCTGTTTACCTGAGTGCTTCCTCCACCAGATGGGGAACTTCTTGAGGGCAATAACCATGTCATCATTGTCATTATCACTGTCACCGTCACCATCATGGTGATAGTCAACATTTTCAATGCTGACTGTGTGATAGGCATCGTGTTAACTGCTCCACATGCATTACTGGAATCCAACCCAAGCAATCCTATGAGGTAGGTGCTCTTACCATTCTCAGGGGCCATTTTGGTTTTCTTCAGTCCCAGCACGCATAGTCCATCAAAGTCTATCTTATGTGAAAGTTCTTAAAACAGAGAGAGAGAGGGAGAAAGAGAGATTTAGGAGAAATATTTTCCGCCTCTACTGCAAAAGAACTTGTCATCCTTGAAATACAAACTTTTTGAACTGAATTGTAAAGATCGCCAATACAAAGTCAAAATAATAGCTGGGGGGTGGGGGAGGTAAAAGACAGACCAGGTGTGAAACTGCCTCTACTAGCCTGTGTGACCTTGGGCAAGTCCCCTCACCACTCAGAGCCTCACTTTTAACGTATGTGAAGTGGGGGTGATAAAATGTGTCTTGTGGTGTTCTTGAGTGTAGGCACCGTGTCTAGCACGGCATGTGACCCAAAGCTGGTGTTTAATAAAGTGTGGCCATTATCATCATTTTCATGATCAGTACTCACCCTTTAATATCAGACAGTAATAAGATCGGAGGCTTAGCCCAAATTTATAGGTAGTTTTTAACTCTCTACAAATAATTAGCCAATGTTCCCGAAGACAGAGAACTACTTCTTCCTTCACAAATTCAAAACGTGCTCAGTATTAGAACGTGAACTGGCCAGGGTACCCTGGGTGGGGGGCACTCAGTCGGTTACACGTCCAACTCTTGATCTCAGCTCAGGTCTTGATCTCAGGGTCATGAGCCCAAGCCCCGCATTGGGCTCCATGCTGGGTATGGAGCCTACTTAAAAAAAAAAAAAAAAAGAATATGAACTTGCCATGCAAGAGATTTAAGGATACTCAAACATGTTATTTTGATCAAGAGTTAAGATCTTTTATGTCTTCAGAAGATTCATGGGACTCATTTTAGATTGGGGTCACCACAAAAATTCCTGTTCTGGGTCAAGAGTTAACATGACCACACAGAGCTCTTGCTTGGCAGTAGCTCTGCAGGTGGGGGGAAGCAGAGGCAAACAGAGCGCCCCTGGGAAGGTCTCTTGGGTATATCAAAAGACTAACTTTGGGAATGCCCATCACAAAGGTTTGTTGTGTGTGTTAAGTTGCAGTTCGGCGGTTTGCCCAGTCATTCACTGGCCCAGGCATTTGCCAGTAGTCTGCAGAGACAAGATGATGATGCGGCCAGCTCTGGGCTGGGTTCTGGGCTCCTGCCAATCGCCTTGGGCCGTCACTAGACAACTTTGAGCCTGGGAGATAAGAGGCTTAGACAACAGTCTTAAATCTCCCTGGTTTTTCCATGCTGGAGATTTATGGAGCACAGAAGTGCTCACAAAGACACAGCCTCCAGGATTCTTTACTGGGAGAACCACTCGGGGCTAAAGGACCCTTGGGATCCTTGCCCTGTTGCTGTCAGTCACCACAGCCTTTGTTACAGCCAGGGCAACAGAAAAAGAGGGTCAGTGCCTCTACCCCCCGGCTCGGTGTGAACAAGTTCATGCAGGTTGTTTTCTATCCCTGGTGAAGATACTGAAGGAGTTCTTCCTGAGGTTCGAAAACAGGAGAGGCCGTTTGAAACCAAAGCCATTGAGTGGCTAAACATCTCAATAAGGTTAACACACAGGGCTCCTGGAGGAAGGAGTGTGAGCTCAGCTCTGACCTAGCTCCCAGGTGACCAGTACAGAAGCTCCGGGAAGCTTCCTGGGGAGAGCAGCCACCAGAAGGCATGCTCCAGGAGCATTTCTGCGATGGCCTGAGCCATACCTCTTAGGGGAAGTATGAGGAGCACCCATTTCTCTAAATTAAAAACTGTGGGAGAGCATTCTTTCTCAATTTATTCACCCTGCCTCCATCCTCCTGTCTTATGTCTCCCTCATCTAGCAACTATTTTGACATTGTATTGCCAATCTTTACACTTCAGTTCAAAAAGCATACCCACTTTATTTCTCAGAGATGACAAGTTCTTTTTTTTTTAAAGATTTTGTTTATTTATTTGACACAGACACAGCGAGAGAGGGAACACAAGCAGGGGAAGTGGGAGAGGGAGGAGCAGGCTTCCCGCCAAGCAGGGAGCCGGATGTGGGGCTCAATCCCAGGACGCTGGGATCATGACCTGAGCTGAAGGCAAACGCTTAATGACTGAGCCACTCAGGTGCCCCTCAGAGATGATTAGTTCTTTTGCATTCAAGGGGAAAAATAGGATTGGCTAATGTCTATACCAAATTGCTTTTTTTTTTTTTTTAAGTGCTTTTTTTATCTTGGAAGAAGATGTTCCAATTTGTTCTGATCTTCCTGGTCTATTCAAAATGTTCTTCAGGAGGCCTTACGTATGAAACCATATTTTTCCCTTCATCCATTTCAATAGAAGGTGTTTCTCTAGTGCATGCAAGTCATCATCAGTGATCAGCACCTAGAATCAATCACTCCTCATGCCCTTAATTAAATCTTCAAGTTGGAAACTATGTAGGGAGATTCTTTATTCAAAATACCAAGAGAAAACATAAGCAGGCCTCATTTCTTGCTGTAACAATGCCAGTTTTCCATAATCTGACCTTCACCTGCCATCAGTGGACCAGAACCTTTCTTCAAAGCAGTGTATATATTTTTATAACCTAGATGCACCAGATGACGACAGAGGATTATCTTCGGTCATTAAAGATGTTGGAACATTCTTTATTACAGAGGGAAAAAATAGCCCCGCGGTTAGTTATGATTCCTGTTTGCAAAGCTGACTTGAGTTGTCTTTTGTTGTTACAAGGTGTGGACTCCAACTGTAGGATTAGAAATACCTACGTTCTTTAGAACCAATATTTAAAAGCAGATTAGATACGTGACTCACACATTCTGCAGTCATATTTTGCAGAATAGCGAGAGATGTGTGTGATCATTACATATGCAAATATACTCACAAACAAGGAAACTATCTGTATTCTTTTCCCTGAGGAAGCTGTATTTATTTTCAAGGGAAACTTAGTGATGCAGTGCTTTCAGGATATATGCTATGTTTTATTCTTCCATGATCTTTTTTTGTTTGTTTTGTAAGAAAAGAATCAATGTTGTTTTTAATCCATAAATCATTCTGGAACATGAACAAATAAATGATCAGTTACAGGGAAAACTGGCATGGTCACAAGATGCCAATGTCAAAAGAAATTTAGTTCGACAATGAAGATTTTGGTCACTCCTAAACATAGAACAAATGATAGTAAATTTAGGACAAAGATGCACAACCGTGCAAGTAATAAAGAGTCTAACTCCAGTTTTGGTGTTTGGCTGGTGACAGCTTTTGAGCTCACCACTCTCTCCTTTCCCTTTCTGCCCCATATCTGGGCAAGCTGATGAGAAAGAGCAGGGCACCATTCCTTCGGCACCAGTGGGAGGAGCAAACCACACAAGGCCTGGCCACCCCAGCCTCTCCTAACCACAAGAAAAACCAATGCCGTTTGCCTTTCCCTGCTCTCTTGAGCCATTCTTGGACCTCTTTAGACGCCTGCCCTGAACTACCCTCGTCCCTCCAGAAAGCCTCAGAATGTGAGTAATAAATCTTATCATATCCTCTTGGTGTGTGCGTGTTGCATCACCAGTTTTGACATCTGAACCAAATTTTGGGTGGGAGGAGTCCATCCCACCTCTGCAGGGTGATCACAATATGATATCCCATTAAAAAGTTTTTATGTACATATACATATTAATAATCATACCTGTTAGCAGGAAAATAAAAACCCACATAGAAATATACTAACATTAACAGTGGTCATCTCTGAGCAGTAGGATATGGGCGTTTTCTTCTTCATATTTCTCTGTGTTTTCTAAAATTCCTGCTCTAAAGATACGCTTTTTTATATGTATGCAAAAAGCAATGTAGCATGCAACAGAGTCAAAAATGTTCTGCCATGAGTAAGAGAGAAGGAAAATGTTCAAATCATTTTGATCAGTTTTAACTTTACCTAATCCTGAATTACATATACAAAAAAAACAAAAATCAAACTTCACACGATCTGTTCTTCTCCCTCTCTTCACAAGAAGAAAAGAGGAAGCATAAGTGCAGGAAGTTAAGTTTCACTTTTTAGGAAAGTTTTAATCTAATCTTTGAAACTATTTGGATGAAAGTCAGCCTGGGGAAACATTTTTCTGCTATAAACAATTCTTTATCCTCGGGACTCAAAGGCTGAACTGAACTCTTGTAAACCTAGAGCCATTTAAAAATGTTAATTAAAAATGTATTAACCTTAGCATCTTGTACATGTGTGGCCATTCCTTGTCTCACAGATTTTCACTCTAGGGGCGGTGGGTCCTGTTCTGTAAATTTCCTATCTGATGGATTGCTGGGGGGAAGACACAGAAACTCATGACCTCCTCTGGAAGAGGCATTACTCCCCACATCCTAGAGCTGAGGGAACAGACGTGCAAGGTCACAGGACTAGGCGGTGACAAAGCTAGTCTTCAGAACCAGGCAGACCGATCTGAAATTCCCAACCCCCTTCCCTCTGGGTGATCCAGATGTAAAAGGGGCTGAGCAAACAACGGTGTTTTTCACTGGAGCAGTGTTCCGAGAACTTGAGCCTGCACCGCAATCCCTGGAGGGCTTGCTCAGACACAAGGGTTGCTGGATCCCACCAGGGCTCTTATGTTAATCCCCATACATTACATCATTAGTTTTAGATGAAGTGTTCCATGATTCATTGTTTGTGCATAACACCCAGTGCTCCATGCAGAATGTGCCCTCCTCAATACCCACCACCAGGCTAACCCATCCTCCCACCCCCCTCCCCTCTAGAACCCTGTTTGTTTTTCAGAGTCCATCGTCTCTCATGGTTCGTCTACCCCTCCGATTTCCCCCGCTTCATTCTTCCCCTCCCGCTACCTTCTTCTTCTTCTTTTTTTTTTCTTAACATATATTGCATTATTTGTTTCAGAGGTACAGATCTGAGATTCAACAGTCTTGCACAATTCACAGCGCTTACCAGAGCACATACCCTCCCCAGTGTCTATCACCCAGTCACCCCATCCCTCCCACCCCACCCCCCACTCTAGCAACCCTCAGTTTGTTTTCTGCGATTAAGAGTTCCTCATATCAGTGAGGTCATATGATACATGTCTTTCTCTGTTTGACTTATTTCGCTCAACATAATACCCTCCAGTTCCAACCATGTCGTTGCAAATGGCAAGATCTCATTCCTTTTGATGGCTGCATAATATTCCATTGTATGTATATACCACATCTTCTTTATCCATTCATCTGTCGATGGACATCTTGGCTCTTTCCACAGTTTGGCTATTGTGGACATTGCTGCTATAAACATCGGGGTGCACGTACCCTTTTGGATTCCTACTTTTGTATCTTTGGGGTAAATACCCAGTAGTGCAATTGCTGGATCATATGGTAGCTCTATCCAGGATGGTGTCTGAGAATGCTCTTTTCTAACAAGTTCCCAGGCAATGCTGATGCTGTTTCCCAGCAACCACTCTGAGAACCAGCAGGGTGAAAGCAGAACCTTAACTCTGGGGCTTTTCAGGGCAGATGGTTCCAGGCCTGGATCTTAAGAGCCCTTAGGGAGCTCCTCTAATTCATTGGATGCTTAAGGCTGCCAGAGGGTCTTAGTGGTGACGCTAAAACTTCCAGTCCCAAAGACAGCCCCCTCCACACCCTAGGACATTTTGCTGCTTGTCAGGGGATCTCCTCCAGAGTTGTTTCCTCCTCTGCTCTCTCTTGGTTAATTAGCCACCCCCCACAGGTGAGGTTTCATTAGGCCAATTACTTATGGAATAGGAAATTTCTTCTTTTGTTGTAGCTCTCAAAACAGCTCATTTTAATAGTATTCCCAAGGGGGTGTTATTAGGGTTAGGGAAGTGAAGAGAGGAGCTTATATCTACTTAAGACTAGTCATGGGAGACCAGACGCCAATCCCAAGAGGCTGGATCCAACCCAGATTGCACCGTGGATACCTGGCCGTGGATACTAGCTGGGACAAGGTTTTAGGGACATTGTTCGAACCTCATCTGGGGAATGAAGCCTTCCCTTGGTCAGGTTTTGGGAACAGTAAGGATTAAATATGCTACCAGCAGAGAGGAAAAGCCTGCTCAGCCTTTGAGCTACATTAACTCTTTTAGGTCCCAGAGTGGCTTTCTCTGAATTCTTAGAAACTGGCAAGAAATGAAATAGAGTCTTCAGAATCTAGAAAATAAAACAGTGTTATTCCAGAGGGTCAACACGTGTCCTGATGACTAGTTTTTTTTTTTTTTTAAAGATTTTATTTATTTATTTGACAGAGAGAGACACAGCGAGAGCAGGAATACAAGCAGGGGGAGTGGGAGAGGGAGAAGCAGGCTTCCCGCAGAGCAGGAAGCCCGATGTGGGGCTCGATGTGGGGCTCAATCCCAGGACCCTGGGATCATGACCTGAGCCGAAGGCAGACGCTTAACGACTGAGCCACCCAGGCGCCCCCTGATGACTAGTTTTGTCTGGCATGTGGAAAAGGCCTTGTAGGTAGTGCTCAGAAAATTGTCAGTGAAAAAACCCCCAGTAAAAAAACACAGGATGATCTCAATGTAGAAACTGAGATTTAAAGAATCTTGGACTCCGCAGCCTTTGCAATGGGCACCCTAAGGTCTCGGTTTTTTCCCTCCCCAACGCCATCGTTCTTTTCTTTCTGTCAGACCCAGAGGAAAGTGAGTCAGTTTGCTCTGGCCACCAGAATTCTGGGTAAGTGTTCAGCCACCTCAGAAACAGGGCCAGGTAAGGCTGGCAGGGGATTCCTCAGCCTCAGGGCGTCCGGAGGGAAGCCCTTACTCAGCCTTTGCCTCAGAGCAACCATTCCCGCCCCAATGCCGGCCAGTGGGTTTGAGTCAAAACTCTGGGCCGCAGCTCACCCAACCCGGGGCTGCCTCATGCCCAGCGAGTCCCACACAACCTGCTGCTGACAGTAGCTGAGGTCTTGCCAAGGGAGAAAAATATGTAAATTATAAGCTGGAGTGAGAACGTGTTAAGTCCTGCCAAGCTGCAGTCGTCAGACCAAACCTTGCATGTCATGAATGGGGCCGGGACGGAAACCAAATCAAGTTCTGTCCTGCTGTGTCTTTTAGGCACTCATCGCCGCCGCGCTCACTCTCTGGCTTGAGCGCCTCAGGGCTATGGCCTCGGCTTCTGCAGTTTGGACTTAGTCCAAAGCCCAAGTACGCAGCAGGTGCCCCAGGGAGGAACCCAGGGTGAAGGGAGGGAAGGACAGACTGGGGAAAGAAAAAGTACACAGCCGGTGAAGGCGCAGGCAGCCAGAGAGAAGTGTGTGCTTGCCCCGCGGCTGCCGTGCCGCCATCTGATGCCCCGGGAACCGTCAGCCTGTCTGCTAGGTGCGGCTGCTCAGCCCAGCGCCAGGTGTGAAGTAACCTGGAAGGCCCTAGAAGAGCCTGCAGCAACGCCCCCCCCCCAACCCCCTTCTCCCAGAGTTCCTTGTTTCATCTCCCACAAAGGTAAGCAGGCCAGGGCTATGCCTTTCGGGAGCCGGCCCTGATCCTGTTCTATTCGGACTGACTAGGGTTGCTGGAGGAAACCCCAGGTAGTTTCATTTGACACCAGAAACTCCTGGGACCAGCAACATCTGTCATCTGGGTACTCATTAGAAATGCAGACTCTCAGGCCCCACCCTCTACCTACTGCCATTTCAGATGCACCCAGGTGATTCGGAGGAACATGAGGCCTGAAGAGAAATGCCTTAAGCACGGGTTCCCAAACCTGGCTGCACTTTTAGGGAATCTTAAAATATATTGATACCTGGGCTCCATCCCCAGAGATTCTGGCTTCATTGGTAGGGTTGTAGCCTGGGTATTGGGATTTTTAAATGATTCTGTAGTTCTTCTTCTTCTTCTTTTTTTTTTTTAAGATTTTATTTATTCATTTGAGAGAGAGACAGAGACAGAAAGAGCACAATCATTTGAGAGAGAGAGAGAGAGAGCACAAGCAAGGGGAGAGGCAGAGGGAGAAGGAGAAGCAGACTCCCTGAGGCTCCCAGGGAGCCTGATGTGGGGCTCAATCCCAGGACCCTGGGATCATGACATGAGCCGAAGGCAGATGGCTAACCCACTGAGCCACCCAGGCACTCATGATTCTGTAGTTATTCTAACATGCAGTAAAGTTTGAGAAACACTGCCTAGAGTACCTTCAGATTTTTCTGCTAGACCACTGCTTCTCAAAATTTAATGTGCACAGAAATAGCCAGGGGATCTTGTAAAAACTCAGTAGTCCTGAAGAAAAGGATATTCCTCAGTTCTAATGAGCTCCAAACTCATTAGATGCTAATGCTGCTGGTCCAAGACCTTTCTTTGAGAAGCAAGGTTATAAGACATGGGAGAGTGACCACTGAAAGAAGGGCAGTGAAATAAAAACAGGGAAAATCGGGCTGTGTGACATCTGGACCTGTGCAGCTGGGTAGTGTGGGAGAAAGCCCTCAGGATACAGAGGTAATCAGACTAGAGTTCTAGCTCTCCCCCTACCAGCTGTGCAAACTTGAATAACTTATATAATTTTTCTGATCATAAGTTTCCTTAGTTGAAAAATGGGAATGGGAAGGCCTATCTAATAGAGTTATGTAAAGATATCAGGTGACCTACTATCCCAGGGTTTCCTGTAGAAAAAAACCCAAACAAGGAAACGCAACAAACACTAAAAATTATATTTCAAGAAAACTTTCTTGAAATTTAAAAAAATAAGATCTGAGGGGAGTCTGAGTGGCTCGGTCAGTTAAGCATCTGCTGCCCTCAGCTCAGGTCATGATCCTGGACTCCTGGGATCAAGCCCAGAATCGGGCTCCCTGCTCAGCGGGGAGTCTACTCTCTCCCTCCCTCATCCTGTTCTGGTGCTCTCTCTCACTCTCAAATAAATAAATAAAATCTTAAAAAAAAAAAAAGATTTGAAATTACACGTTGAAACAGCACACCATGAACCTCAGAAGATTAACACAAGGGGCGCCTGGGTGGCTCAGTCGTTAAGCGTCTGCCTTCTGCTCAGGTTATGATCCCAGGGTCGTGCAATGGAGCCCCGCATCGGGCTCCCTGCTCCACGGGAAGACTGCTTCTCCCTCTCCCACTCCCCCTGCTTGTGTTCCCTCTCTCACTGTGTCTCTGTCAAATAAATAAAAAATCCTTAAAAAAAAAAAAGAAGATTAACACAAAACAACCAACATCAAGGCACATTTTAATTACATGGCTTTAAAGAAAGAGAAAAAATCCTTAGAAAATGCAGGCAAAATCAGCAAGTGACTTATAAGGAAAAGAGAATTAGATTATCATCTCTTTTGGGGGCAGAAGAAGAGAGAATAACATATTTAAGATGTTCAAGGAAATAAAATGGGAGCCAAGGATTTTATATCCAGCCAAACTTACTTTCAAGTAAAAAAAGATGCATACAAGCTGTAATCAACATGCAGACTTTGGGGATTATTGTCCCTCTCTGAGTCCTTCTTGAGGAATCTACTAGAAATCGAAGCTTCAGACAGCTAAAATGATTAGGAAGACATCAGCATAAGTACTGATGGTGAGTATTCAATGTAGTAGCTTGTAGAACACCAAGACTAAATAAGGATTATATGGAAGAGGGGTGTAGTATGTTCTGACTATATGCTCTGACATATGGTCAGAGATTTGGTGCAACTATAAATAATAGTATTAGAATGATGAGAACATATGACAAGGATATTTAAAAACCCTTTTGTGTTGGGGTGATAGTTTTGTTGTTTTGAGACTATGGTATGTGAATTGTTGGATAAAATAAGTAAGTGGTTATAGATATTTTATTCCATCATCTCTTCTGTCCTTGAGAACAATGATTATCAAAGTTGAAAAAGGAGATATAATATAGGAAAGCTAAGATAAAAATACTGTATTTTGTATTTGAATTGGAAATTATCTCTGAACTCTTGAAAAAGCCTGGTAACAATGACTAACCTAATAGCAATGAATGACCCTAACAACCAGGTTGTGGCTTTGAAATATTGTGTTCCACTAAAAGATACCAGAACTTCCTGAAGAATTGGCTGTTTTCAGGTTTGGGGTGGAAGATGCACAAGATGAACCTGGAACATTTTGTCATACCAGACAGCAAGCTAGCTTTCAGTGATGACTAGAGTTGTGCCAAAAGGATGTAGGAGCCCCTTTGAAGGTGCAGTCACTGACCAAAGGTGGAGCAATTTGAGCTTCAATCATGACAAAAATTGCAATGGATTGAAACCATAGAATTTCACATTTAAATCCATTATGTTCCTAATGATATTTAAAAAACAAATGACCATCTTTGAAGAATAATAAGGAACCAACCAATGGCCTTGATAACTGATAAAAAGAAAGAATCGAGCATTATCCAGGCTCTCCTATATGTACTGTGCCAAATTATTTAAATACAATTCACCATATTAACACATTAAGAGAACAAAACCATATGATTATGTCAGTAGATGCAAAAAAAGGCATTTTATAAAATTCAGCATTAATTCCTAATAAAAACTATCTGTAGACTTGGACTGGAAGGTAACTTCCTAACCTGACAAAAGGGATCTATAAAAAGCCTACTGTAGGGGCTCCTGGGTGGCTGGTTAAGCGTCAGACTCTTGGTTTTGGCTCAGGTCTGATCTTAGGGTCATGGGATCGAGCCCACGTTGGGCTCTGTGCTCAGTGCAGAATCCGCTTGAGTTTCTTTCTCCCTCGCCCCCTACCCCCACCCCCCACCCCTGCTCTCTGTCTCAAATAAATAAATAAATCTTAAAAAAAATCATCTACTATAACACCATACTTAATTGAGAAATAGTGAATGCTTTCTTCCTAACGTTAGGAACAGGGGGAAAGTCTACTCTCACAACTTCTACTCAACATTTTATTGGTAGTTTTAGCCAGTGCACATAGGCCAGAGAAAGAAATAAAAGACATCCACATTGGAAAGGAAGAAGGAAAACTGTTCTTATTCATAGATATTATCATTTATGTGGAAAATTATAGGGAATTTACAAAAAGCAGTAGGACTAGTAATGAGTTTAGCAAGGTTTCAGTCTACAAAAATCAATTGTATTTCTATATGCTAGCAACAATCAAAAATTGAAATTAAACAATAGTGCTTATAATAGCATAAAAAATGTGAAACTTAGAGAAAGCTCTGACAAAGGCTGTGTAAGACCTATACACTGACAACAAATGCAGAGATATGCTGTGACAACATTGCTGAGTGGGATTTAAAAAGACCTAAATAAATGGACATATACCATGTTCATGAAATGGAAGACTCAATATTGTTAAGATATCAATTCTACTGAAATCGATCTTTGGATTCCATGAAATCTCAATCAAAATCCCAGAAGTCTTTTTTGTAGAAAAATGTGTCAAGGACTGAGCTGGGTTGAGCTGAGAGTGCCCTGAGCTCCCAGGCATCAGAGTAGCTGATTAAGGCAACAAGCCCAAACCAAAGTATCAGTTGAACCTTTAACCATTACTCCAATAGTATAAGCAAGAGGCTAACCTGACAAAAGCGTCACCCTCCTTTTCCATTTTGTCCCATGAAACAACTCCAGTTGAAGGTGACGTGTATCAGCACCAATTGTCTTAATGCTCAGGGAGCCCCAAACAAAAGACTCCTGAGGGGACCAGGAAGAGAGAGAGAGAGGGAGGAGACAGAAGTGGAAGAGTACCAAGTATTGAGTCAGAGGGGAAGACAATGTCGTCAGGTCCTCCTCACCCCCAGCACCCTGAAAAGAAGATCTTGGCAGAGCTCCTGAAGAAGGCCTCTGTAGAAGACCTCTGATAAAGAGGCTTCCATAAGAAGGCACCTGGGCTGGGAAGGCAGATATAGTGAAGAGCACAGCCATCCAGGGGAGGCTGGTCCACGTTGCAACTTCTTTTAGAGGCTGCACTGTGTTGGCTGTGCACCAAGTCTGGTGTGGGGGCAGCTCTCCCTCATGGGGCCTACCAGGTGAAGCCTTAGCAATTGCCTTTGAAAAAAATTACGCATGGGTTTTTGTCCAAGATCAATTCCTCAGTAAAAGATGCAGACATACCAGAACAGCCAAAACAATTTT
The DNA here is from genome assembly GCF_002201575.2 of Neomonachus schauinslandi. NCBI lineage: Eukaryota > Metazoa > Chordata > Mammalia > Carnivora > Phocidae > Neomonachus > Neomonachus schauinslandi. Next base: position 182,295,657 of record NC_058404.1, read on the forward strand.
GAGAAAGCGCACAGTTGGATGGCTAAAACTACTTGACATCATATTTATGGGCATAAATTATTCATAATATTTCCTGTAGCTATAGCATGTCCCTCATTTCTGATACTGGCAATTTTTTACTTCTTTCTTTTTCTCCTGATCAGTCAGGATAGAGGTTTATCAATTTTACTGATCTTGCCAAAGAAACAGCTTTTTTGTTTTATTGATTTTCTCTATTGTTTTTGTTTTCTATTTCATTAATTTTTGCTTTGATCTTTATTATTTCCCCTTTTATACCTACTTTTGGTTGAATATTGTTATTTTTTTCCTAGTTTTTTAATGGAAGCTAAGATGATTGATTTGGAATCTTTCTACTCTTCTAATATAGGCCTCTATAGTATAAATTTCCCACTAAACACCAAAAATTTCCGGATACTGTGTTTTCATTTAGTTCAAATACTATCTAATTTCCCTTTTTGATTTATTCTTTGATTCATGGATGATTTAGCAGTGTATTAGTTTCCAAATAGTTCAAGTATTCTCTAGATATCTTTGCTATTGATTTCTACTATAATTCCATTGTCATCAGAGAATATACTTCATATAGCTGGAGTCCTTTTAAATCTGCAGAGACTTCTTAGCCGGCCCAAGATATATTCTGTATTCATAAGAATTGTGTGTGCACTTGAGATGAATGTGCATTTTGCTGTTGTTGGATGAAAGTCTCTACAAATGTGATTAGATAAAGTTGGTTAATAACGTTGTTCTTTTATATCCTGATTTTTCTGCCCACTTTTTCTGTAAATAATTGATAGAGGGGTGTTGAAATCTCTGACTATAATTTTAAATTTGTCTATTTTTCTTAGCATTACCAATTTTGCTTCATATATTTAGAAATTCTGTTGTGTGTATAAATGTTTGGGACTTCTATGTCTTCTTGATGACTTTACCTTTTCTCATGGTAATGATCTTTGCTTTGAAATCTGATTTGTTTGATTTAATACAGTCACTCCAGCTTACTTTTGATTGGTGATAGCATGCTATATCTTTTATTCATCCTTTTACTTTTAATCTAATTATATTTTCATATTAAAATGGGTTTATTATAAGGACCATGTAATTAGGGGTTGGGTTTTTGTTTGTTTTTATCCAATGTGTCAATCTCTGCTTTTTAACTGAAATGTTTACATTTAAATCTTACATTTAATGTGGTTATTGATATGGTTGAGTATTTTGTTTTCTATTTTCTCTATCTGTGTTTTGTTTCCTTTTCACTCCTCTTCTGCCTTCTTTTGAACTGCATGTTTTTATAATTCCATTTTATCTTCTTTAGCTTCTTCATTATATCCTGGTGATTTTATTCGAGTGGTTGTTTCAGGAGTTTTTATATACATCTTTAACTTATTACAGTGTACCTTCAAGTGATGACATGCCACTCATGTACAGAACCTTATAATATACAGAAATATATTTCTACCCTACTTGGCTATTGTGCTACTCTTGTCACATATTCACTTCTACTTCTATATAAACCTCATGATTTATTGTTATTATTTTTGCTTTACATGGTTTATTTTTTAAAGTTTATTTATTTATTTAAGTAATCTCTACACCCAACATGGGGCTTGAACTCATGACCCCGAGGTCAAGAGTCATGAGCTCTTCTGACTGAGCCAGCCAGGCGCCCCTACATGGTTTATTTTTAAAATGAATTTAAGGGGCGCCTGGGTGGCTCAGTCATTAAGCGTCTGCCTTTGGCTCAGGTCATGATCCCGGGGTCCTGGGATCGAGCCCTGCATCGGGCTCCCTGCTCGGCGGGAAGCCTGCTTCTCCCTCTCCCACTCCCCCTGCTTGTGTTCCTGCTCTCGCTGTCTCTCTCTCTGTCAAATAAATAAATAAAATCTTTAAAAAAAAATAAATAAATAAATAAAATGAATTTAAGTACTAAGAAAGAAGTTTTTATATTTATTCACATGATTATTACTTCCAGGGCTCTTCATTCCTTGGTATAGATCCAGATTTCCTTCTGATGCCATTTTTCTTCTGTTTGAAGACTTCCTTTACCATTTCTTTTAAGGCATGTCTGCTTGGTGATGAGTATTTTCAGCTTTTCAATGTGTGAAAGAGAGTCTATTTCCCCATTCATTTTTGAGAGATATTTTCACTGGGTAAAGAATTCTAGATTGACAATATATTTTTGCAGCACTTTAAAGATGTTGGTCCACGCTCTTCTATTTTGCATGTTTCCTACAGTAATATCGCACTATCCTTAACCTTGCTGTTCTGCACAAAATGGGACTTCTTGGGCTGCTTTTAAGATTTTCTCTTTATCACTGGTTTTAAAACCAAGTTTATGATATGTCTTACACTTTCTCCAAAGACAGCAAAATACACATTCATTTCAAGTGCACACAGAATTCTTATGAATACAGAATATATCTTGGGCCTGCTAACAAGTCTCCACAGATTTAAAAGGACTCCAGCCACATAAAGTATGTTCTCTGATGACAATGGAATTATAGTAGAAATCAATAGCAAAGATAACTAGAGGAAACTTGAACTATTTGGAAACTAACACACTGAATCAAAGAATAAATCAAACAGGGAAATTAGATAGTATTTGAACTAAATGAAAACACAATACATGGAAATTTTGGAATGCAGCTAAAACAGTGCTTAGTGGGAAATTTATACTATATGCCCTATTTGGCACTGATTAGCATTTTCAGATGAAGAAATTAAGGCTTGTAAAGATGAGGTAATTTTACCAAGCTTGCAGAGCTAGCAAATGTTGGAGCTGGGTTTCAAGTCAATGTCTAATAGAGTATAAACAAAAAAACGAGATACTGTGAAAATATTTGCTTTCAACAGTGGTGACTGTTCCCTCTGTGCCTAGCACAGGAGTTACTAAGATGCATGGTTCCCTATGCACAGGTATAGGAACTCTTCCTGTCTCTTCCAACCATCTCCCTCACATGGAATAGGTTTCTGGTGGTTCCTTAGAGGAAGGGTGTTGTTCCTACTCAACAGATGAGTCCACTGACCTTATCCCGGGGCTGAAGTCCAGGGTTGGCCTTCTGTCCAGGGGAGCTCCTGTTCCTCGTACACTGCCCCCTTACATTTCTGTAGTTTGCCAGCAGCCTGGCAATATCAGACCTCTGACAGAGTTGGTGTTCTATCAGCCTGTCCACTGATCCAAATATTTCTTTCCATACATGTATTCAAGTCTTTTTATTTGCTTTAGGCTCTCATACATGAAATAATCATTCAGTCACTTTTCTCCTACACTAGGGGAGGCTGCCCAACAACACAAAAAATTTGTGTGCCCTTTTTTGAAAGTAAGGCACACAGTCCTTTGAAAGGTGACAGAGAGAAAGAGAAAAACCTGCCTGTTTCTCCATATAGTCTTACCATTGACATTCTAATCCCCATTCATTCATTCATTCATTCATTCTCTCTCTCTGTCTCTGGGTCAGTCCATCACTGTACATGCTATGGGTGCAAATTAAGTTGTGTATTAATTTGCTGCTTTCTATATTTCATGAAAACTTTGCAGTGATTCCATTTATAAAGGAGGGATCCTTTTGTCTGAGCAAAGAAAATAGTCTCTCCCCAAGCCATGAGTAAGTTGAAATAATGAATAGGCAAAAGCCAAAAGAGAGAGAGGAAAACTAAATTCACTGGGTGGGGGGGAAAATAGCTAAGTCACCAAACTAGTGCAGTGCTCTCTCAGAGACAACCACAACTGCTGTCTGAAAAGGCAGCTGACTATAATTAGACCATGCCAGCCTCAGGGTGCTGGAGGGAGCAGCTGTCCCAACAAGAGTAGTCTGGACCACAGCAGTAGAACTGATGGTTCAGTCACCTCTGAGAGGACCAGCCCATCCACACATCCCTGTTTATCCCACTGTCCATCAGAGTTCCAAGCTTCTCAGTCATCAATTATCCAAACTTCTTTCCTTTAATCGGACCTAATCCCCACCCCACTTTTCATTCCCCTCCCTAGGAAAGCATTTCCTTTTGTCTCTTGGAATTCCCAATGTGAGATCAATAAACTGTATTTTTCAACCTCTTCTTGGAAAGTTCTCTTCACCTCTTTGCTTAACTAAAAGCAGGCTGTATCCTGGGGACACGGTTTCTTTGCCACTCTCTTGAATGGATTATTTCTTTTCTCTTACATGCAAAATGATTCAGCACCAGGCTTACTCGGCAATGCCAATTTGAGTTTTACTCCCCCTTCCCTCTTGCAAACCCCTTCTGCTCCTTTGAGGCTCACACCATCTGGTCATACCACTCTTCCTCCTCCAAGTTACAGTTACTAACTAGTAGCTTCGGAGTCTTTCCTTCTGATTCTCAGAAAAACTAACTTGCAAGTCTGTTTTCTTCTTCTCCCCTACTTCTGTCATCCTCCTGGGTGACTTCAATATTTATACGGATGATTCCTCCAACACCATGGACTCTTGGTTTCTTGACTTCCTCATATTTTCAATGATGTTCTCCTCTACTCTATGTCCGCTATCCACCATGCCTTAGATTTTGGCATCAACAAAAATGGCACCAAGTTCAAAATTTCAAATGCAAATATCCCATTCTGGTTACAAACATTATCCTTCCAAGTTACTTGCTGAAGTACCCTGCCTTCAAAAATGCTTTTTAACTTTTTTGTTTTTACCTTTAATCCTCTCACCCCTCTTGATCCATATCTATCATCACCCCCTAGTTATCCTTCATTTCTCTTCTTTTCTAGCTTATATTCCATGACCCATCATTGTAATTTCTTCCTTGCAACCCTTAACTTTCTGGCCCAGGTGAATAAGGCTTGGAGATCCAAGAAACAGCACCTGTTTTCCTGCCTGAGCTCTGAGTACTTGAGAGATAAAATTAAAACCTTGGCAAATGAAAGCTTATGAAGATGATATATCATCTATCTTGCTGATAAAGTTAATCTCAGGGAGTGTGACTTAATTTTGCAGCAAGGACAGGTTTTTCAAAACTTGTGCACTCAGTGATGCACTGAACAACTGTAGCCACCCCCTCCTGCCACCACTCCCGCCCCTCCATACCCTGGGATCCAAACTTTCTAAAGCCAGGGTGTGGAGGAACAGTACAGAACATATGCTTGCTTTGGGTTGTTGGATCCCAAGAGAAATGTGTGAGAAAGGAGTTGGCTTTATATGCCCACTCACTGATCCCAACCTCATCAATAATATAATTTACTCCTGTCCACGGGGGGAGGGAGTGAGGAACATTACACCAGTGAACAACGTCCACATGGAAGGAAACATTAGGACTTGGCAATACATTTCCCCCAACACTTCTCTTCCTCTGTTAACGCTTGTCTTAAAATAGCCCAACTTTGTGGGGTCTTTTCCCTGTCAGTACCAGAGCAGAAGGTTTTCTTCAAAATACTTTTACACATTTTATCTTATTTGATCATTATAAAAACCCCACGAGAGACACTGGACAGGTAGAATCATCTATTTTATAGGTAAGAGAATTGAAGCAATGTGAACTTACTATCATATGTCACAGTTGATACAGTAAATCTAATTTATCTGAGAGGAGGTGGATTGATTTCCTGTTGCTGCAACAAATCACCATACACTAAGTGGCTTCAAACAACACAAAATTACTATCTTATAGTTCTGGAGGCCAGAAGTCCTAAAATCAAGGTGTCAACAGGGCTGGATTCCTCCTAAAGGCCGTAGGGGAGAATCCGTTCCCTTGACTTCTCCAACTACTAGAATGACCTGCATTCCTTCCTCCATTTTCAAAGCCAGTAGTACATCTTCCAATCCTTCCCTGACTCTGACACTCCTGCCTGCCTCCCTCTTTCCCTGATAAGGACCCTTGTCATTACACTGGACCCACCTGACAATCCAAGATAATCTCCCTATCTCAAAATCTAATTTAATCACAGAAGCAAAGTGCCTTTTGTCATGTAATAATCACTGGGTTCAGGGACTGGGACATGAACTTTTAATGGGGGACCATTATTCTTCCTACCACAGGAGGCAAGGCACCATTGCTTGCAGAAAGAGGGGTTAGTATTCTATTTATATAAGAAGTTCTGTCTCTTACCACATTTGTTACTAAGAAAGTGAACATACAAATACATATAAACATTGAGTGCTCAGCAGAATACCTTGTTCTGAGGAAGCATTTAGTGTTTGTTGAATAAATATATACACACCATATTATCTAAAAACAAAGTTTTAAGGATAAAGAGAAATTGAAGAAGTAATACAAAAACAATCGCCTAGTTAACATAAGAAAGACATTGATAATACCTGAAGTCAATTGCTTAAGTTAAAAGGAATAATTTGAAGAAGACATCTGGATCATCAGCAACATACAACTGACCAAATTTATCTTCACTGTGTATCAGTATGTCTCCCCACCTCATTCTGAATGTTTCATTTCCTCCCACTGTTTTATTCCTAAATTGACCAAACTATTACACTGGTGTATATTTAAAATATTTATTGCACTTATTCAAGAAAGAAGTACACTTAATTTAAAATTAGGTGAACTGCAACACTTCAATTATCCAAACTTCTTTCCTTTAATCGGACCTAATCCCCACCCCACTTTTCATTCCCCTATTGCAAGTTCTAGTCAATGAATTAAAAAAAACATATAGATTTGAAAAAAATGTAAAATTGTCTTTATTTATAGATGACATATCATATATGTAGAAAATCTTAGGGAGGCTACAAAAAGGGGTATTAGGAATGGTTAAGTTTAGCAAGGTCTCAGGATACAAGGTCAATATTGAAAAATGAATTGTGTTTCTATATATTAGCAAACCATTGGAAAGTGAAATTAAAAATACCATTTATAATAGCATAAAAATGTGAAAGAATTAAGGATATTTTAACAAAGTATGTACAGGAGCTCTACATGGAGGACTACAAAATATTACTGAATGGAATTAAAGAAGACATAACTAAATGGAAAGGTATCTCATGTTCATGGACTGGTAGGCTCAATATTGTTAAAGTATCAATTGTCTCCAACGGATTTATAGATTCAATGCTATTTCAATAAAAATCCCAGCATCTTTTAAAAAATTTTTGGTACCAAGTGGAAAAGCTGGTTCTAAAAGTTATTTAGAAATGCAAAGAACTTAGAATAGCCAAAATAATTTTGACATAGGAAACAAAATTAGAGGACTTAAACTACCTGATTTCAAGATTTACTCTAAAGGTGCAAAATTAACACAGTGTGGTATTGGAGAAGGATAGACATAAATCCATGGAACAGAATAGGGTCCAGAAATAAACCCACAGATATATGACCAACTGATTTTACACAGAGGTGCTGACATAAAAGGGATAGTTTTGTGTGTGTGTGTGTGTTTTTGTTTTGTTTTGTTTTGTTTTGTTTTGTTTTAGCAAATAGTGCTGGGACAACTGCTTATCCATATGCAAAAACATGACCCTCAATCCTTAACTCTTGTACTATACACAAAATTAACTTAAAAAAAGGATTATAGGCCTAAATGTAAGAGCTAAAGCTATAAAGTTTCTAGAAGAAAACATAGGAAAAAAATCTTTGTGACCTTCAGTTATGGAAAAATTTCTTAGATAGGACACAAAAAACATGAGCCATAAAAGAAAAAAGATAAACTGATTCAATAAAATTAAAAATTTTGCTCTTTAAAAGATACTTAAGAAAATTAAGAGATAAGCCACAGGATGGGAGAAAATGTTACAAGACGTAAATGTATCCAGAATAAGAAATTCTTACAACTTAAGATAATTAAAAATGGGCAAGATATTTGAATATTTTTTAAAAAAGAATATGTATACATGGCAAATAAGCATGAAAAGATACTCAACATCATTAGTAATCACGGAAATGCAAAGTAAAACCATGTTGGAATGATCAACATGGTAATACCAAGTGTTGGTGAGGATTTGGTACAATTAGAACTCTTACACACTGCTGGTAGGAATGTAAAATGGTAGAACCACTTCAGAAGAGAGTTTAGAGGTTTCTTAGAGAGTTAAATTTATGTTCACGTATGACTCAGCAAGTCTACTCCTACGTATTTACTCAAAAGAAAGGACGATTTACGTCCACATAAAGGCTTGCGCACAAATGTTTATAGTGGCTGTGTCCATAATACACCAAGATATGAGGACATGGATGCCCTTAACAATGATGGATAAACAAACTGTATGAAATAGTCATTCAATGAAATACTGCTCAGTAATAAAAAGGAATGGACAACTAATCACACAACATGGATGGATCTCTAACATTATGTTGAGCAAAAGAAACCAGACAAAAAAGAGTACATATGTGGGGTGCCATTTACATGCACCTCTAGAAAGGACCAATCTAAACTTTAGAGACAGAGCAGATGAGTGGTTGTCTGAATGGGAGATCAAATGGGAACAGGCTTTAAAGAGAATTGTTTCAGATAATGGAAATGTCGTATACTACAAGTGATTGTGGTGGTGATGGTGATGTGGGTCTATACATGTGTTAAACCTTATAGAACTGTAAAATTAAAATGCATACATTTTACTGTACATAAATTATACCTTAGTAAAGTGGATTTAAATGCAAAAATGAAGTGTTTCTAAAGTTATGAAGTGCTTATAATATTATGAAGTGTTTTTTTCTCTCGAGATATTCTTTTCTTTTGGAAGGGAAGATATTCTCCCTGTGGAGGCAACTCCACAAGTCAACTTAGTGGGTAAAATAGTCGTGTGACACTGAACAAGTTAAGTTGTTACTCTGAACTGGGCAAGTTTCCTTATCAGTAAAATGAGTGAATTAGGTTACATGATTTCATCTGTTCATTCAACAAACATTTATTAAAGCCCACTATGGGGCAAGCACAATGCCAGTTCTAGAGATATAAAACTGAAAAAGAAACCATTTTGGCCCTTAAGGAGTTATAGTCTAGTGGAAGAAAGACAAGCTAACATATGATTATAATATAACTTATGTATGAGGAGAATTCATAAGAAAGCAGTCTTCCCTGATGATGCAACGCCTGAGTTGGGTTTTGAGGTACAAGCAAGAGTTCAGTAAAGAGGGAAGAGAAGGCATTCTAAGCAGAGGTGCTATATGGGCAAAGGGCCAAAGTTGAGAGACATACTGTGTGTTTAAGGTACTTCAGGTGGCTCAGTAGGTCTGGAACATAGAATTTATCCTTGTAAGGTCATGGTGTGTCTTGACTGAAAAAAAGTTAAAAAAAGATTCCTCCAGTTTAAGCAGTGTGTAGACAGGAGTCCTGTACCACGTAATGATACTCATGTTGTAGTGGGCCATCTAAAAGGTAAAATAACTGCACCTTCAGTTAGGATTCTTTCTGTTGTAAAAAGAATCTTTCGGCTCAGGTAACGAAACAGTCCAGGGGCAGGTTGGTGGAATGTGACTGGGGGATCAACAAGGTCAACAGAGCAGCTTTTCATGCTTTCCATTTCTAGGCTGCAGCTATAGACCTTATATCCTCTCTTTTTGATACCCAGCTTTCCCAAAAGATTAAACCAAAGTCTTGTAATCACGTTTCATTGGTCCTCATTGGTCTTAGATTTTTGCACTGATCCTGAAGCAATCCCTGCGGCCAAGAGGGATGGTACATGGTGACTGGCTTGACCGGGACCCAGAGGTCCTGGGGTGGAGTCAGCCTCATCTGAAGCATATGGTGCTAGGGTGGGGGGAAATCTCCAAATAAAAATTAGAGCCTTTGTGGAAGAAGGGAGACTAGTAGATACTTAGGAGGAATTATGTTTTAAGAAAAGCAGATCCCAACAATTTTTAGAATAAGTCAGGGGATACAAACACAACGGACACATTCTTTTTTCATCCTCCATACTTAGGACCAGTCAATGAATACTGACTTCAGAATAAGTGACGTGAGAATCAACATGCATACAAAAAACTGTCACTCAATATTCTTAGCACCCATATTAGTGGATGAGCAGTTTTATGAGAACAAAGAGAAGGGCGTAATTATTCCAAAATACAGACTCCAGGGTGTCTTCACAAGAGAGATTTTTTTTAGTTGGGCCTTGAAATATGGAGGTCCTTCTGGCAGAGACAAAGGGCATGGCCACAGCTGGTTGAAGATGAGCAAGTAACCTGGTGACACTGAAGTATAGGATAATGGATCAGAGTGGGGGCCCAGGAATGGAAAGACCAAGCTGTGGAGAATTGTTCCTGCTATACTACAGAGCCCGGACTTCATCCTTGAAGCAATAGGGTGTTGTTGAATTTTTAAGCATGGAAGTGAAAAACCGAGCCTGTATTTAGAGAGCTGTAGGAATAGACTAGACACTTCTGGAGAGTAGAAGGAAGGAGATGAGTATAGGGAGAATAAAGCTAAGTTTGAAGCAGAAGGCTGAGGGGGTTCAACCTTAATGGTCTTTATTTTCTCTATGAAATAGGAAGAGAGAATACCTGCTGAGTGTAAGAGGGTGCTATGCCGTTAAGACCAGCTGGAAATTTCAATTAGCCAGAGTGCTGCACTACCAAAATGTTCTATCAGAGAGACTGTTCAATAAACTCTTCCATCATATAAAGTCATACATATTACATTAGTGGGTGAACTGAAGTCCAGAAGAGCCGAATACAATTTGCCTACTAGCTTATTTCGCCATCAGTGTGAATGCTGCAGATAGAAAGATTACCTGGTTAACACTGGTCACTTGGGTCCTTGTGACCACTAGCAGAGAGGGCTTCGGGGGTTGGTAGGAGGTGGCGTAGGAGGACACAGGAGGAAGGAAGCCAAGAGGGGCAGTGTAAGGAGTGCTGTGAGAGGCAGAGGGGGCAACACAGCCCAAATGCCCTTGATGCGCTATTTTCCACGAGCAGCTAAGCACAGCCGAGAGGGGCTTGTGACGGCAGCGAAATGTGTAGCAAAATGTGAACCTTTGGGGTTCAGATTCAGCTCTGCTGGCTGGAGGCACCCGTTTCAGATGAAAGGGTCTGCTCTGCCATGTTCCAGATTTCATTTTTTATAGTCACAGTCTCAAATTATCAAATAAAGTCAATCAGATGTTAATGAAGTTAAGCATTCTTCATATGCATCTTCTATCATTTGGCCTTAAAATGTCATATTTAAAATTAATAGCAACAACATCTTACATTTGCTTGGTGCTTTGCAGTTAAAAATCAATCACTTTCAAATATATCTTCTCATTTAGTCTTACTCAACCTGGTAAGGTAAACAAGAACAAGTACAGTAATTTCCTATTGCCTGCCCCTCATACCCTCCATCCCCTCAATTACAGATAAGAGAGATTAAATTATCTAGGGACTCACTGCTAGGACAAGAACTCAGTCTAGAGTTTTTCTACTACACCACTACATTTCTGTTTTGAAAAAGGCTTATGAATATTCTCTTAAAGTAGCTGTACACAGTTGACCTTAATCATTTAAAACTCTAACAGGGAAGAAAGGGACACAGCAGTCAAAGGTGTGTGCTTATCTTCATGATGAATGTGCATTTGCACACACCCAAATGGCAAAGCATATGATTATAACTGAATCACTTTCAAAAGCAATGAAATGCGGTTTCTCAAGAATCAATCACTGAATAATAAATTATTTTGTTTTCAATAAGCACCTGATGAATAAAGCATAAAGATTTTCAAATTAAGAACTAATTCTATCAAACTCCATCACACTTGCAGTCTTGTGCTAAACCTCAGACATTTCCTAATTTATATATACTCTTCAAATAAAAGACTCAGGAAATACATCTGGACAAAACTTAATACAATTCTAGGCATTCAGTAAGAGCATCAATCTCTTGATTTGAGGTTGTGTTGAAATTTTGACTTTTTTTTTTTTTCACATTCTATCATTCCGAATTACAGAAATGGTAGGTCTTTAGGAAGTGATATAAAATAAAACCCTTCACTTACAAAAAAGACCAAAATAAGACTGATGCCCAGCATAATGTCTTCAGTTCTAAAATGAATGTCTTATCGTACCTCCTGCTAGTTTCTCAGCTGCTCTGCCCTGGAAGTAAATCTTGTTAAACCAAGATTCAGCAAAAGCGGATATGCCTTTGATTTTTCATTCCCTTCATTGAATCCGTGGATGTCCTCTTTGCATTCTTCCAAAGTAACAGACTCCGGCACCATCAAGTCTTCTAATCAAGAGGTGGAAGGTTGAGAAGTTTGAAGAGATCACTCTGTAATTTTCTTTTTTCGGAAAGTGATGAAGAAAACACTGTCAGATGGAGACAACTGTATTTGACCTGCCCCACTGAGACCTTTCAGGGAGAAATAAAGTGGAAGGGGATCTAGAAGATGTCCGGTGAGAGAAAAGTCGTTAAGAACGCCAAAGTACATTTGAATTCCATTACCTTTTTCAAATCTTCCCACTTTCTACGCCACCCCTGGCTCTGAGTGAGAGCAATTTACAAGACAAAATGATACATTATCTAGAGATAAATTTGCAAACTGGCAGAAGAAAATTGTCCCAGAGGCTACATTACCTCAAGTTTATTACAGTATCTTGAGTTCTTATTGCATATATTGTTACATGCCTTTTACAAGTCAGGAGTATATATATAGTATGCTCAATTTAGCAGAAGTTATGTCTATTGCTTCTCTCTTGAAAATCAGCAGCATGCAGTGCAATATTTGGTGTGCGGAGTTACTGTTTCAAAAAGTGAAAAACTACTTAGGTTTAACTGAAGAGGGAACATGATCTTTATTGGCTTATATGCAAAGTTTCATTTTGGTTTTATGCAGAGTTTGCATAGTTCATGATTATTTTCTAATGAAAAACTAGATGTGTTGTCAGTGACCTTGAAGAAGATCAGGTGACAGTAGCAAACAGAAAAATTTGAAGAAGAGGCATAACTTTTAAAGTAGAAAGGTCAGCAAGAACTGCCTGAAACAAAAAAAACAGAAAGAATTATTAATATCAGTATTCTAATGGGCAAAGGAAGCCACAACAGAAACACCACTGCAGTGTAAGTCTGGCCTTGACACCTTCTCTGAGATCTTCACGTGTGTCCTAAATCTGCACTGAAGCTACAACCTCCCTTTTCTTTTCTGAACATCTTAATGTTAGAACATGTGCAAAATACTAAAACGTGCAGTAGAAAGTAACCTGGACTTTTGCCTTGAGCCTTCTTCAAATATACAAGGTAGCAGGAGTTTATAAGAGGTCTAACATTTCAACTTGCTTCTATAAATAAACGTACATTATGAATCCCGGTCCCGTTATTCTAGTATACGGAGTATCTGGCTTCAGGAAATCATTTTGAGATGAAACTAATGTTTATTCAATTGCAAGATGCATAAACATCCTCTTCCCTTTAAACAAAGAATGTAGGCAGCTATTTTAAGGGTAAAATTTAAATTTCTATGAGAGATAACAAATAGAGTAATATGGTAAGCCACTATTTAACTGAACTACGTTTCAGGTATAAATTATACTATTGAAAAGAAACCAGCTTTAAAGAATTAATCCATTATTAAAGATAACCAAAAAACCTTGTATCTTTACTGTATCATCTGAATGCATGCTCTTTAACTCTCTCAACTCGTTTTTCCTTGTTCTAGCAGAATACACGATGTGAACAATAACCAGAAAATGCAACCCAAGCCCCAATAGCTGCTACTAAAGTTTCTGGGTATCTTGTTTCCCCCATAATGGTTATAAACATGGTTTCCTATAACAATCTTGTTTGTGATTCCTTCACAAGAAGACTGTCTTCAACTGATTAAGGAATCTTGAGTACTTAATATTACTTAGCTTGAAACTTACAGGTTTTACCCGAGTTAAAAAATTAGGCAATGAGTAATGTGTATCCTATGCATCTGAGACTACAGGGCCCGGGCCTGGCAATCTCTCAGGAACTATTCCCAGCCCCTCCGAGTGAAACTTATCCTTACTTCGGCTGCAGCCAGTGATGTCACCTCCATCAGGTTCACTGCTCGGAAAGCAAACACAGCAGCCGCCAGCACTGGAAAAGAACGCACACTATTTCAACTGCTGGCCTACCCATCAGCCTGACACATCGACTGCTATGCCCACACCCCCAGGAGGGCTCAGAGCTCGCACTTTACATGACTGCCCGCACGCATTCTGAGTTAAGGCCTTGCGATGAACGGAAACCGTCTGCTCCGGAGGACAGAGTGCCCGATGGCTAGATAAACCGAATCCCACAGGTTTGGGGAAAAGGAAAATTCAGTGGTCTTAAAAGAGCCATTTTATAAATTGCTTCTTTCCTACCTATGACTTAAGCCGTAAGTTCTTAAATATAAAGAAATATATAACAAATATAATAAATACAGACAAATAAAGGTTTATTTTAATGCAGGTATTTCTTACTAATGCAACAGGATTCTGAAAAGTTATATGGAGACTGTATTTGTAAATTTATCAGATCATGTTTCGTATCTATCAAGAGGTATCCTGATAGACATGTGCAATAAAGACTTTTCTTAAAAAATATTTTTCTAGGGGCACCTGGGTGGCTCAGTTGGTTAAGCAGCTGCCTTCAGCTCAGGTCATGATCCCAGGGTCCTGGGATTGAGCCCCACTCGGGCTCCTTCCTCAGCAGGGAGCCTGCTTCTCCCTCTCCCTCTGCCTGCCGCTCCCCCTGCTTGTGCTCTCCCTCTATCTCTATCAAATAAATAAATAAAATCTTAAAAAATATATATTTTTCTAGTATTTTGTTGTATTTATACTTTTATATTCAGCATTGACTTTCCTAGAGTGTCATAAATGGATAGGCCTGTGGGGAGAGCTGCTGTGGACTGATCCTGAAATTTACATTAATGTTGGCTATAGGAAAAAGAAGTTGAAACTTTGAAAAAAAATTCTAGGACACCTTAAGGGTCAATAATGTACATGTAGTAGACAGCAACATTTGGATTTTTGTTTCTATCAATCATATGCATATAACAAGAAAGTAATGCTAACATGTAATCCGTCTTATTATATAATCTGTCATAAAACCCCACGCGAGGGAATGCATCATCGTGAACAGTGAAAGGACCCGAATAAGAGGCAGGTACGCTGACAAGGAGATGGTGCTGCCTAAAGATGACTCTTGACTTCTCCCTTGTTTTTTCTTTTTTATCACCAGTGGTGGTAGTTTCCTCCCCATCCAGTAAGTCCTTGAAATTTAGGAAATAAATGGTAAGGAATCTCCAAAATTATTTGGAAGACTGGCTCCTAAGTATATGGCATAGCTAATACAAATATCTTTAAATACATTTTTACTATGGGAATAATAATAACGCCAATGATAATTCACATCAACTCTATGAGTTAAGTACCACTGCTAGCCCCGTTATATGAAGATGGAAACTGAGGCCCAATGAGTTTGGAGGACATGTTCGGAGTCTCACAGGTACAAAATAGTAGAGTGAAAACTTAACCTGGCTCTGGAGCCTGAGCATCTAACCATTCACTCTGTGATGACTTTACTGAGATTGAAGGTAAGTAGTAATGACTCTTCCCTGACATGAAAATCTGGGTGCTTTCCTATGAATCGTCATCTCTGCTGTCCTTCAGAATGGTTTTCCAGAGATGGCCTGAAGCATGATGCTATGGTGATCCTGGGCTCTGACAGGTAGGTGGTTGTGCTTGAGGAGAAGTCAGCATCCAGACCTCTTAATTTTCCCAGACAGACACTGAGTGCAACCACACCAGACTGGGAAACACAGGCACTTTTCTAGGGTACAACAGATTTTGGGCAGTCTAGCAAAAAAAAAAAAAGCATTGCAACTAGTTAGACAGGAGAACTCTGAGGGCAAAAAAAGATGGTACTGGTAAAACAAAATTTAAAAAGTCAAATCAGCTGGGATTATTTAATATGTAACAAGGGATACAAGAGATCAGGGACAAAAAATTAACCTTTTAACAAAAAAGGAGAAAACTTGGGGCGCCTGGGTGGCTCAGTCGGTTAAGTGACTGCCTTCGGCTCAGGTCATGATCCTGGAGTCCCGGGATCGAGTCCCACATCGGGCTCCCTGCTCGGCGGGGAGCCTGCTTCTCCCTCCGACCCTCCCCCCCTCATGTGCTCGCTCTCTCTCTCATTCTGTCTCAAATAAATAAATAAAATCTTTAAAAAAAAAAAAAAGGAGAAAACTTAAGTACTTTAAAGTCACTAAGCTTCTAAATTTATAAGAATATCAAAGAAAAGAACTTCTGTGGACCAGCAACTTCTTTATAGATTTTTAAAATCTGGAATCATTTTGACAATGGGGACATTCGGGAAGCTAAGGAGTGTGACTGCTACTTCCTTTTTTGTGTATAATTTAATAGAGTTGGTGAAAGCTTGACAGGATGGCCAAATTTTCTGCTGTAGCAGGAAAGAGTTTTACATGGCGGGAAATTGTTTTTCCAAAGGTAGATAAGAGGGGGAAAAAAAGATCAGTTCACTAACTGACCTCAGCATCCCAAGTGCTTATGTGCTCATAACCTTTATTTATCTTGGTGTCACATCACAGAAGTTCCTTTGCGTCTGCTTCATGTTTGATTTGCCCAGCCCTTCCACAGAACACGTTTGTTTGCCAAGGAGTAAAGATCTCCACTTCGGGATATTCTCAACTGCAATCATGCTTCACGGGAAATATAGAAACTCTAATATTTACCTGTCATCTTTTAAGCTATTCTCATTGCTTTAATTCTAAGCAACTCTATCATAAGCATTAAGACACTTATGCTTTAAACTGTTTTTCAAAAGACCCTAATTAATTCAAAATTAAAGCCAGTAATATTTACTAACAATTTCTAAAGGCTATAGAATGACTAACTTGAGCAAAAAAGGTGGTTCCAAAATATCCATTCCAAAAAATGTCTGAAATAATAAAAACTAATTCGGGTATGCCTACACGAAATGGTCTACTCCATGGCTCCTTATCTGGATTCAGAGTAGGGGTGTTCCCACCAGTCTAGTTCCATTTCTAGATGTTCTATAATTCTTCTCTGATGATTTAAAAAAGCACTCAGGGAAAGCGGACAGATGCTGCCGTGCAGACTGCATTTCTACCTATACACCAGTGACATTTTTATTAATGCATTGAGCTCACAGCAGAGTGCCTAGTTTAGAGCAAATGCATTATTCAACATTCATTTATTTCTCTCTCACTTGAGTTTGCTGGGGGGTTTTAAGTCACAAAATGAGAAAATTTAAATTGGAAGCGGTCTTGAAGGTCTTCCAATTCAACATTTCTTTCACAGTAGAAAACCTCTTAACCTTTGGGTGACAGTTAAAAGCCCATTCTGTTTTGAAAAATCCTAATTATTACTTTCTTATACCTAATCCCCTTCTTTAACATGCTCTAATATCTTTTTGAAATAATACAAAAAGCTATACACAACACTCTTCAAAATTTATGACACACCCAGAAGAGGTTTATTTGCTGGAAAGTCTAAAATCCCGTTGCCTGAGAAATGGTAGCAGAAAACAAGGCTTCTTAGCCTGGAAAGTAGAAGCTTTGGAGAAAGGCAAGAGTAGAAAAAACACGATGATGACCATGGTTTAACAGGAGTACATTTTAACAAGGTATATTGTCCAGAAGTGAAATAAGCTATGTTGTCAGACAAGGACTCCAACACTGAGAGTTCAAGCAGAGGATGAGAACTGCCTATCAGAAACATCAAAAGAAGTCACAGAATTCCTCTACTTCTAGATTATAAGTATCACTGCCATTCAGCCAAGGGAAATGAGGGCAGACCCTTCTTTCCTAAGTCATATCTGTGTGGGCTTAAAACCCAATTGAGACAGAAAGATAGTAGGAATTGTTAACATCAGTAAGTGGGATCTCTGATTACACCAAGGGTGATGTTTATCTTCATGGCACTTTATTATTACTGTAATTTTCCTTTTTGAAATGCCATACAATTACTCTAGACCTCTCAGCATTCAAGAATATTTTAATATGGTACCTAAACAACCTTCTGCAAGAAAAGGGTCTTCTTCAATTAAGCATTATTTCCACAAACCCAGAGAGGTGTCTTCACAATGCTATCAGTATAAGGTAAGGAAATGAAGTTCTCACGCAGGTCAAATAATTTATTCAATATTACACAACTGGAGAAGGTTGGACCCAGCATTCTGCCAACTTTTCTGCTCTCCACTCATTGTTGTGAAAACCTTGTGCTATTTATTTGAATTTCCTGATAATCCCAATGATTAAAAATAACTGAGCCTATTTTGTATAAGAGAAGCAAAATAATATAATTAATAAGAAATCTGTGCCCTATGTATTATCCTACAGTTGTCTTGTGTGTATATCTATTGTAAGAACTGCTTAATTATAAATAAGAGATAAATCTGTGGCTTCCTGAAAAAAGATGAAATTTTTTTTTGGCTTAAGAGAATACCTAAAAGGGGAAACTCAATCACCAGGAGTCAGAGACTGTTAGCAAAAAGGAAAAGGTTTCAAATTCAGTAGAAGCTGCAGTCCAAAAGAGCTAAGATTTCCATTCTGTAGGGAGGCTCTGTGTCAGTCTGGATTTTAGGCAGTGGTTGGGAAGGGGCACAGAACAGACGCTGAGATATCTGGGGAGCCAGGAACGGAACTGCAGTGTACACGCTACACGGACCTCACAGGTGCTGAGGGATAGTAAGCCCTTGCTCAACTAGAAATGAGGGAGGAGAAATGGACTTCCCTGGGAGCAAAGAAGAAAGACGAGGAATACACTAGTGTTGGGATGTTACACATAAGTATCTAGATCTCAGAACTTCAGTACTTGTTTTCTAAGGCAGATAGATCTATTAAATATTTATGAGTTAAAAACGACAAATAACTATAGACTCAAACTGCAATTACAGATGATGAATGTTAGAAAGGAAAGGGGCCTTACTATAGAAACGTGTGTTTTACAAACAAGCACTTATTACCAGCAAGAATTTCCAGAGAGTTGTATCCTAGGATTCTGTCCCACAAAAGCAGGAGTTGATCTGTAGCTAAGTATCCAGAGAAAGCTCGAACCATCCATTTAAAGGATATGCGAAGTCTGTAAACAAAGAAAAAAGAAAATACATTTTACTAGTGGCTTTTCTTATTACAAAAAGGCAATATCAGAAGAGCCAACCAATTCATTGTTTGGGTAACTTCTCTGTGAGGCTTAGAAATCACCTATGCATTTACAACTTACATGCTCCCTCTTTTTTTTTTTTTATTTTTCTAAAAATATTTTATTTATTTATTCATGAGAGACAGAGAGAGAGAGCGAGGCAGAGGGAGAAGCAGGCTCCCAAGGAGCAGGGAGCCCGATGCGGGACTCGATCCCAGGACGCTGGGATCATGACCTGAGCCGAAGGCAGACTCTCAACCATCTGAGCCACCCAGGCGCCCTCTTACATGCTCTCTTAAACGCTGCAGAAGGGCAATGGGGAGAAACCATGAGTCTTCAAATTAGTGGTCTCGACATATTAAGAGGAAAAATTATATCTGCTATGTTATAGTTCAGCCTTTGGAAAACTCACTCACTTCTATGTTCTGTTTTTCAGGGTCTGAACTAATTAGCTATCAATGAGGTGGTCTTAAGAGTCAACAGTTCTTAATAGTTTGAATCATGATTATTTGAATTTTTATTCCAAATACTTAAAAGAGTGCTTGGTAGCTGTATACTTTTCCAATTCAATGAATTATATCCCATTTTTCAGTCAAATGGCTACAAAGGATGAATAAAATAAAACAATAGGCAGGAGTCTTTGAAGACCAAGAAAAATAGTTTTAAAGCTATAAAGGACCTTAGAACTAGATTTCTGATTTCAAACCCTTCATTTTAAAGGGGAGGTTAGCAGAACTCTGAAAGGTCAACCAGAAAATTCAACTGATTTTGAAAAAAAAAAAAAATCCTAAGAGATATGAGACTCCATTATTTACAAGTAGATTATGTTACAATAATAATTTCTCTCTGCAATCAGGAAATGAACTCTGTAGCTTTGGTGCCTTATGAGAGAAACCAGTCCCTCACACTTCTGTACTATCTATTAGCACCTAAACATCACTTGACTGCCCCTGAGTGGTGCTAGGCAAACTCTTTGCTGGAGCTGTTACAATATTATGTAGATAAGTATCTGTGTTATTTTCTTAAAGCAAGAGAAAGGGACCTAGAGATTGCCATTGTTGATGTGGTATTAATTCTTTTAAGACCAAAAAACACCCCCAAGTTTTCAGAAATTCCTCAAGACTAGATAACTATTATTCTAATATAACAAAGTACATGTAGGGAGTAGTATTGACAAATTAAACTTTTTGGTTGGTTTTAGAATATCTGTTTATAAATGCTGAAGAAAGTTTTGGCCACCAGATATTTTAAATTTAAAAAGATCATTTGACTTTTAAGTCTAAATTATTAATGTCATCCAGTTTCATTTTACTGCATCTCTCATAGTGTCTTATTAGAACAATAGCA
Organism: Neomonachus schauinslandi; assembly: GCF_002201575.2. Lineage (NCBI taxonomy): Eukaryota > Metazoa > Chordata > Mammalia > Carnivora > Phocidae > Neomonachus > Neomonachus schauinslandi. Next base: position 182,316,006 of record NC_058404.1, read on the forward strand.
CCACACATTGTGCCCCCTCCATATACAGTGCAGAATTAGTTTCTTAGAAATAGTTTATTGAGGTATAATTTATGGATAGTAAAATTCACCCTTATTAACGCACAGTTCTATGAGTTTTGTTAAGAACCAAATGGAAACTTTAAAACTGAAAAATACAATAGCAAAAACAAAACAAAAAACATTCCTCATTGGATAGATCTAATAGCAAAATGGTAATGACAGAGAAAAGAGCCAGTGAATTTGAATATAAATCAATAGAAAGTGTCTCATCAGAACCATAGAGTAAAAAGGATTGAAAATAAAATGAATAGAGTTTCAGGGACCTCTGGGATGAGACCAAAAGTTTCAACATTTGTATCACTGGAATCCTAGAAGAAAAGGAGAATAAGTATGGTGCAGAAAAAAATATTTGAAGAAATAATGGTTGAAAATTTCTTAAATTTGGCAAAAGACATAAGCTTACAGATTCAAGAAGCTCAGCGAACCCCAAACAGGAAAAACACAACAGAAATCCATGCCCAGCTACATCATAATCAAACTGCTGAGAACTGAAGACAGAGAGAAAGAATATTTTTTCCTGAAATGTTTGGCAGAATTTACCAGTAAAGCCATCCAGGCCTGGAGTTTTTTTGAAAGTAGAATGTGATTAATTAAAAAATGTATACTGTAAACCCCAGGACATTGTTATGGACTGAATGTTTCTGTTGTCCCACCCCTCCATTCATATGTTGAAACTCTCCCCCAGTGTCATGGTATTAGGAAAGAGGGAGGGTCTTAGGGTGGTAATTGGAATGAGATGAAGTTATGTGGGTGAAGCCTTCAGGGTTGGGAATTAATGCCTTCATAAGAATCATGAGAGAGCTTGTTTCTCTGCTCTGCTCTCCAACCATGTGAGAATACAATAAGAAGTCGGCAGTCTGCAGCCTAGAAGAGGGTCCTCACTAGAACTCAACCATGCTATCACCTTGATCTTAGACTTTCAGTTTTCAGAAGTGTGGGAAATGTTTCTGTTGTTTATAAGCCACACAGTTTATGGTAATTTGTTATAGCAGACTGAACTAAGACAGGCATCTATCAAAAAAATGTTTTAAGAAAGGTATAAGAAAAAAAAGGTATAAATAATAATCCAATAGTAGAGATAAAATGTAATAAAAAATATTCAATTCAAAAGCAGGCAGGAAAAGAGGAAAAAAAGAATAAAAAAAGACAAATAGGGGCATCTGGGTGGTTCAGTTGGTTAAGCTGCTGCCTTTGGCTCAGGTCATGATCTCCAGGGTCCTGGGAACCAGCCCCGAATTGGGCTCTCCACTCAGTAGGGAGCCTGTTTCTCCCTCTCTCTTCCTGCCGCTCCCCCTGCTTGTTCCCTCACTCTCTCTGTGTCAAGTAAATAAATAAAATCTTAAAAAAAAGAAAAAAAGACAAATAGAAAATGTCTACCAAGATAGTAGATGGTATCAATTGATATAACTTTAATTCAATAAAATCAATTACAAATGTAAATGGAATAAACACTCCAATAAAAAGACAAATTGCTGCACTGGAAGACCCAACTATACTTTTGACAAGAAAGGCACTTAGAAAATAAAGAAATCGATAATCAATACATTAAAAGTAGAAGGACAGAAAGAATACACCATACAAATTGTAATTGAAAGAAAGCTGGGATGGCTATATCAAACACAGTAGATTTATTACCAGGAATAAATTTAATGTTTATTTAATAAACATTAAATAATGATAAAGGGATCAGTTCTTCTAAAAACAGAGCTTCTAATGCATGAAGTAAAAATATATATAGCAATGAAGGAAGAAATAGACATATTCACAATTATAATTGGAGACTACCATTTCTTGCTCAACAATTAATAGAAAAAGTAGACAGAAAATTAAGTTTGTAAAGGCTTGAACATTATCAAAAACTTGCCTTTGTTGCCATTTACAGAAAATTCTGCTGAACACTAGTAGAATATGAATTCCTTTCAAATGTACTTGGAATATTCACCAAGACAGGTCACATTCTGGGCCATATAACAAACTCTGACACATTTAAAAAAATTGAAATCTTATGAAGCATGTTGTCTAATTGTAACATAATTAAAATAGAAATCAATAATAGAAAGATATCAGAACTTTCCAAATATTTAGAAATTAAACAACACACTTCTATATAACCCATGGTCAAAGAGAAAGTCACAAGAGAAATTAGGAAACACTTCAAGGGGCGCCTGGGTGGCTCAGTCAGTTAAGTGCCTCACTCTTGATTTTGGCTCAGGTCATGATCTCAGGGTTGTGAGATGGAGCCCTGCATCAGGCTCCATGCTCGGGGGCGGGGGAGTAGTCTGCTCGAGATTCTCTCTTTTCCTCTGCCCACCCCTCCATCCCCCTCACATGCATGCTCTCTTTCTCTCGAAAGAGAAAGAAAGAAAGAAAGAAAGAAAGAAAGAAAGAAAGAAAGAAAGA